>NC_080169.1:25030641-25368361 GCF_950295315.1 Erinaceus europaeus
CATGGAGCTCTCCTGTTGCCATCCCTGGTGCTTCCATGTGGTTCCAGGGTTAGAGCTGGGACCTGGTCCATGGTAAAGCATGTGCCCTATCAATAAGCTATATCCTGGCCCCTAGAGTCTACTTTTCCTTATTTTATTTTCTGGTCTACCCCTTTTTTACTCTTACAGTGGGCATTTCATTCACTAACAGTAAACTAACATTACTGCATTGATATATACTATTCATTTGGCATTTTTTTTCTTCTATAATTCTATTGAGGGGTTAGTGATTGAAAGTACCATTGTTGACACATGGATATGATTTCTCATCTCCCCATCTGCAAAACACTCTCACTCCCAACTTAAGCCCTTTTCCACCATCATGCAGCAGGACCACAAGGCCTTCTCTTTGTTGTCCTAACAGAATTTTTGAGTTCATATTGAATATTGCTCTGTACTATGCGAGACAGAAGGTAAAAAGAAAAATGAATCCAGCACATGCTTTTTAGACTAGACCAACTTTGGACAATTTTGTTCCCATACTTGGAATTCCTGTGAAAGAGTTTACCAGTTGATATTTATAAATGTGATCAAGACAGTGATACACTAACTAATGTTTAACAACTAGCTCTTAGCATGGGGGCGGGGGAGCTGTCTGTATATATGTGTACTTAGACTTATCATAAATTTTATTGACATGAAGGCAATATAGCACCCATAGTAGAAGCCAAAATAAAATAAGCAGAACTCTTTATTGTAACTCCACACAGTCAGGAGGCTTCTGTGGATTTTTTTTTTTTTTATGGACTCCTGAATCCATCCTTAGCCTAGGTTGCAAGTGATGAACGAGTGCAGTCTTGACATGAATAGTGGTTGATATTTTCATTTACATTAATGAGTAGGACAAAAGTGAAAAACGAAGACACATGTCAGAACTATATTCGTTCGTCAGTGACATGAGTGACTTCTTTGCTGAATCAGATAATGGTTTTCGAAGACTGGAAGAATATTTCTTCAAATTTTTGTGCTTGTCACAATGTAACAGCTACAGACACGACACACTTTTAAGTTTAATCTGCATTATTAACATTTTCCCCCATCACTTTCTTAAGGCCAGATAGTCAACAAAACAATAAATCAAGTGCTGAGTTGCAGCATTTGCTGATTTCCATGGTGTAAATATGCCTACTGTGGTCAATTTCAACCTGTCAAGATGATGTCACTGAATATAGAATTGGGGGAAGACACAGCACAAGCCACCACTGTATAGTATTTCTACCATAGAGGCCCAATCAAAGGAATTAGCCCCCAAAATACATGTAACATTAATACACAGGAAAATTAATTAGGACTTGATGAGTTTGGGTATTTATTATATTTATCTTTTACATGATTTGTCTAACTGTAGTTGTGCCACAAATTTTCTTCCCAGATCCAGTGGGTCCTAGCAGATCTGCTCCATCTTGTTTAAAAGCTGCCTTTAAATGTGTACCTGAAAGAAAAAATATATTTTGGTGGTCTGTGTACCCAGAGAATGCTCCATACCATGATAGCATCCCCTCCCATGTGACCCTCCATTTATAAGTTCTAGTTTTATCCCATGACCCACTTGAAGGAGGCGAATCTTCCACAGGACTCAATTATTGAGTAGTAGTTTGCATTTATTTTTATTTTAAATGACATTTCTTCCCCCCTCTGCTGCACTTCCTATTTCTACATCATAGCTTTTTTATTTGGCAAATTATTTTGTAAGCAAGAGCAGTAATAACACTAGCTCTGATTTGGTCCCTTCTCCTAAATGATCATGTTCTCTGAAATGTTCAAGAGCAGAGCTGAAGGAGGCACAGCCTTGAGAAGCCTGGGACAGGATCTGGGGCCTCCAGCTCCCTGGCAGTCTTTGAGCACCCCCACCTGACCCCAAATCCTGCCCCAAGTCTCTACCTGAGTGATTGTTTATAAATGCAGATTCCTAGGTCTTGTCCTATCCCTTTCACATTTCAGGGGCTGGGACTCAGGACTGTGATTTTCAACAAGCTCCCCCCATAATTCCTAAAATGATCCAATTATTTTGAGACAAGGTTAGTCCCTATGCTTGGAGACAATTGGACTTCTGGTTTCTTGGTAATTTGTGAGTTTTGCATGGCAGGTAAAGATGGCTTTGACTAGTTGTCTAAGAATCAGTCACCTTCAAGAGTGAGTGGTGAGAAATTAATAGCACCAAATGATGAAACCGTCCTATTTGTAGGTCCAAAAAGAAGATTAAAAAGTAAGAAAAGCTAGCCTAAATGACAAGAGGGGGCAATAATCAATATCCTAACATAAAACAATAATGCAGCTGGTTGAATAAAGCAATCCCCCCGGGGACTGTATATTGGAGCCTTCATGTCCCATCGTAATGAAGTCCACAGAATGCAGTGCACATTAACCAGGGCACAGCCTCTTCAACGCTGAATATTCTGCCACATTGCAGGCACATTTATTTTATTTGAAAGAAGAATGGTCCTGTTGCCAAGCCATCAGACGGTAAAAAGAGATATATTTGATGGATAATAAAAAAAGGGTCTGCCACAGCCTCACAAAATACGTTTCTAATGTAAATGTGCCTAGTACGTGGAATTCATACCTCCGGTGGGCAGGTACCTGCAGGGAACAGCAAGTAAGAGCTGGGAGAGCCTGTCCATGAACCAGGATTCTGGTCAGAGAATGGGAAACTATTATTTTTAAATAATAACAAACTACCACCACAACAAAAAAAAACTAACTCAGCAAAACATCACTCACTTCTTCTCGACCTGTTCTTGTGATACAGATCGACAGCCCTTTTAATATGAAATAAATCAGGCAGGAGAAGTGTCTGGAAGAACATACAGATTGAGGGTTGATTGACAGAACGCATTGGAAATGCACTCTGCTTGCATTTGCCTTTGTAGCAACTTGAAAGGATGCCAGGTGCTTTGAAAGGTGGTGAGGATGCAGTTTGAACTTGGAGAACAAGTGTACAGTGTGCTTGCTTGAGATGTTGGAGTCCCATTGTGTGCTAGTGGGAATACAGAGCTGGCAGGCCATGCAGATCCAAGGAAAATAGTCCTTTCAACCTTCCACTCTCACCTGGGGAGTAACAAGGCTTTATACTCACTTAGGACCAACCGGTTGGCCTAAGTCATTGCACTCACACTAAACATTACAGTTTAGTTACCTCTTAGCAAGAAAACTTGTAAGAAGCCTTGTCACCTCCCAATGCATGTGGTCAGTGGATGCCCCTGTCAAATACACACCTGGCTCAGACCATGAGCCAGATGTTGAAGTCCCTTTGGCTAGCTGTCCTCTTGGATTTCCTGGACTGTTCAGTGTTCACTGTTATCTAGCAAAGCAAATACCAGTGCCTGTCAGTCATGAGACAACAACTAAAATCAGTCTCCCCATCTCCCACAACAGAGGGAAAAGGGATTCTGCTGAGGCAAGAAAATGCAAGAGAGTCACAGGGTGAATATGGAGTGAAACTAGGAGGGAAATTAGAGGATGATGAGAGAATAAATGAGAATAGAAAATACAGGCAATTGTTGAAGAGCATTTTCATTCTTGAGTCCCATACCTGTCTTCTTGAATGCCCTCCTACTGGAGACCCTGCCCAGACAATCTGCCTAAAAATATCTGATCCATAGTCTGCTCCAGTGAACTGGACTCTTTGATCTCTCAGCAAGTAGTGGTTGAGCGTCTATGAAGTGTTGGTCACTGTCATGGATGTTAGAGCTAGATAATTAAGTCAGACAAATCTGTTCTCCCTATAGAATTTACAATGCAGTGGGAGACAAAGAAACCAAATGCTATCCCAAACAAAGTAAGTGCGTATTGTGAGAAATGTCATGCAGGGAAGAGAGCTGATAAGTAATTGGCAACTTCTAGTTAACCAGGAGGCCTTCTTTACATGGGGTGATCAGAGATGTTCTACCCAAGAAGAGAACATGTGAAATGACAACTACAATGAGCAAAATAACATAGTCACACGATGACCAGGAAAAGCAAGCCAGGGAAGGTGCTTGGAGGGGAAAATCTCTATTGATCTCCTACAGTGACACCTGCTGATAGTACATTCCTTACTTGAGCTGTTGTGATGATTACAAGACATGACACAGTACATACAAAATGGTTTATACTATGCTCGGCACAGCATTAGTGCTCAGGAAATGTTAGCTCCTATTATTTTCAAAAATTCAAATTCATTTTGGGATGGGATAGGAATGTTAAGTCAGCTTCTTGAAGGCCACTCTAAGTCAGTATATCTGAGTCTCTGTGATATTAAATCACCAATAACATTCCAGTGCAATTATAAAGAAATCACTTTCACAGCAATTAATCAACAGTATAAGATTGCCAATACATATCATTGCCACATTATGACACATGGCACCACACAATCAGAATTCAGAGCAGGAAGGGGAGGCATTTATAGCTGACCTTATTCAAGTCAAATCAGCTCATTCAATTGAGAGTCCGCGGGAGTTTTGCATGAATAAGGGTCAAGACCGATTATTGAAAGGCATAATAGAATAAGGGGATGTTCTTCAAGATATTAGATCTTACTGTAATTTTTCACAGTTCAGAGACATGTGGAGCTAACACCTTTATAGTAGAGGAAATACATTGATCATAAAGATTTTCTGTCTAGCTCTTTAGTTCCTTCATTCCTGGGTCTTTATTTTCATATGTCTTTTATGAGAGAGAGAGAGAGAGAGAGAGAGAGAGAGAGAGGGAGAGAGACCCAAAGCATTACTGACATACAAGGTGCTGGGAATCAAATTTGGAAACTCATGCATGAAAGTTTAACCATCCTTCTGCACCACCTCCTGGGAGGCCTCAAATATCTCTGTTTTATTTCTGTTGAGGTAATGTTGCTTTACTTTTGTGAGTATAACTTCATACATCTTCAAAGTGTTACTATACCATACCCATCACCAAAGTATTAACATGCTTCCACCACAGTCCATTAGAACCCCTCCATCCTTTCAAATCTATTCTTTAATGCCTCTGCCCCTTGGTAACCTCAGTTTTTTTGTTCAGAGTCTATAGGTTTATTTTTGTTTATTTAGACTTATCTGTCTTTTTGCTTTATTTATTAATATACCCATCTAAATGAAATTGTCTGGTACTTATTTTTTTTCCTTCTGGCTTATTTCACTTAGCATGTCCTCTCCAATTCCAACCCTATTGCTACAAAAGTCAAAATTTCATCTTTCCATATAGCTAAGCAATAACCCATTGTGGATACACACTATATATTTACTCATTTTCATAACTGAACACTTGGTCTATTCCCATAACTTGGTTATTACAAAGAGAGCAGCAATGAGTATAGGTGTGCAGACATATCTTTTAAAGTTATTTAGACATATAGAAATATGGTTTAAAAAAAACAAACAAACAAAGATAATACAGGGGCTGGGAGTGGATATCACAATTATTTACAAAATAGACTTTTATTCCTGAGGCTCTAAAGTCCCAGGTCCAATCCCTGGTACCACCATAGTTGAGCAATGCACTGATTTATTTATTTTTTTTAAGTACAAAACAGCTGTGTTGGGTAGTATGCCAGCTCCCCCAGCTTAAAGCTTCTGTCTCTAATCCTGCTTAACTAAGCACCAGCATGCCTGCAGGGCATTGGTTTGATCCCATTTAAAGCTGCGGTTTATTTACATAAACCACTGTTAACTAAGCACCACCCTCCCTCCAGGGCATTGGTTTAATCCCCACTGGTTCTCGATGTCTTTTTGCTCCGCCCCCTCTCCTAGTACACCCTGACATCCACCCGTCTTTTTTCGCTCCACCCTCTCTACATCACACCCTGTTTCCACCTTACTTGGCTAGTATATATACAAGCTGTTTTTCAGAGTAAAAACACTTGGGATTGCTTTCCGGCTCCGAGAGTTCTAGAGTGTATCTCCTGCAACGTTAGCTCAACGCAGCAGCCTAGATTGGCTCCAGTTGAGTTCTTTCCAACCCAGAGAGCACTTGCTCGGGAAGAAGCATCCTCAGGCTATCCTGGCAGCTATGATACGTATCTAAAACTAAAGTGAAATAATAGGAAGTCAAAGACTTTTCACCCACAACAAATATGCTACTAGCTCACTTCCTCTGCTCCTCTATTGTAGTCAGATAGCAGAAGGGGTATTGGGCAGACTAATAATCTGACTTTATTTTATTATTTTTTAGATAGAGATAGAAAGGAAGAGAGAGAAAGAGAAAAAGAAAGAGAAAGAGACTAGAGAACAAAATGCCTTTCAGTGCAGTGGGAGCTCGGTTCAAACTTGGGTCATGCACATGGCAGAGCTGAATACTATCCAAGTGAACTATTTCACTGACTCCCAATAGCTTGATTTTAGCCACCAGATTTCTCCTTCATCTTACAAGTCTTCCTGTGCTTTACAAAATGCAACTGAGTTATAATATTGGATTAAATATGTTTTAAATTAGATTATATTATAAACAATCAAAACCATTGTTATTCTGTATATTTTAGAGTCAGATTTGTCTGTGGGTTACTTTCTCGATTTGGGTTATCTATAGATTTATGACCTGCAAGTCCCTTAAAAGTGTCAAGAAACAACTAGAGGAACTACTTAAACCTACTGGTTCTCTTAACTTAGCACCAGCAACTATGTATTTCCTCTCTCCATGCTTGGTGTTCACCTGCTGCTTCATCACCACCTAGCTTTGTAATGGCTCTAGAAAAATCATTTAGTTTTGAGATATCTTGGTAAGAGACTCTGATAAAAATACTTCACATGCCTAACTTGATATATATATATATATATATATATATATATATATATATATATATTACATTTTAATAGAGAACAATGGAAAGATTATAAGCAATTTGGGAATGTAAACTATATCTTTTTTCTTTATACCCCTTACTATGTCCAGCACTTATAAATTCTCCAGTATATTCAAAGACTATCAGTGGTTGAATGCACTATCTAGATGTAGGACTTTAGAACAGTTGTATGGGTTCTCTAGTTCTTTTTGTTTCTTTTTTGTTTTTGTTTTTTTACCTGAGCACTGTCAGTTCTGGCTTATGGTGGTATTAAGGACTGAATCTGGGAATTCAGCAACTCCAGGCATGAAAGTTGTTTCCATAGCCATTCTGTCTTATCATGCTTTCTAATACTTACTTTATTACTTTATGATATCAAGGTTTTGGAGTCAAAGTGTGGTAAAATACAACATGAAACCCAAAGTTTGATCTCCATTAACATATTTTAAAATAAAATAAAATGTAATGTGAGAATTTTGGATTGATAAAGTACAAATTTTCTCTCAACTTCAAAATTCCTATTATTCTGTGTGGTTTGGATGAAAATATAGAAATTTAAACATTACATAATCTGATACATTCAATATAAGAATTATAATTTTAAAATATTTCATAAGCTGAGAAGATATCACAGAAGTTTACACAGCAGACTTTCTTTTTTATTTTATTTATAAAAAGGGAACACTGACAAAACCATAAGAGGGGTACAACTCCACACAATTCCCACCACCAGAACTCCATATCCCATCCCCTCCTTTGGTAGCTTTCCTATTCTTTAACCCTCTGGGAGAATGGACCCAAGGTTATTGTGGGATGCAGAAGGTGAAAGGTCTGGCTTCAGTAATTGTTTCCCCACTGATCTTGGGCATTTACAGGTCGATCCATACTCCCAGCCTGCCTCTCTCTTTCCCTAATGGGTCAGGGTTCTGGGGAAGCAGAGCTCCAGGACACATTGGTGGGTTGTCTGTCCAGGGAAGTCTGGTTGGCATCATGCTAGCATCTGGAACCTGGTGGCTGAAAAGAGAGTTAACATACAAAGCCAAACAAATTGTTGATCAATCATGAACGTAAAGGCTGGAATAGTGCAGATGAAGAGTTGGGGGGGGGGGGTTCTGTTCTGTAGATAGCTAGTAGGCATATTTTAGTTATATGCCAAAGGGCCTGTGTGGCTGTACTAGTTTTTTGTTTATTTGTTTTTTTCCCTGAGCCTGCAATCTGATATGCAGGTGGATCCAAGTTATTGTCTGGGGAGATGATATCATGGCTGGAAAAAGGACTAGAAAGCTGGATCAGGCAAGAAAGTAGCTCCCTAATATGGGAAAGGGGTATAAATATTGTTGACTGTAAACCCCATCGATTTGATTTGATCTGGGGCCCATATTCAGCTTGGGAGCCTCTGTGACCTCTGCATCCCTGTAGATCCAACCTCACATTCTACGGTCATCAATAGGAACATTCCAAGCTGCCCCAATATAAGGACACATCTTCCTAAGGCGTAGCATAGAGTATGTTGTCCAGATTCCCTTTAGAGGATGGAACATTCTCTACCATTATTGATCCAAGTTGAGAGAAAGATCCTATGGGGGCCCACAAAGGGGTCTGTTTTGTTGTTCCTAATAGTGATGAACAGTAACAATGGAGAGAGGAATTTATTTGAGCTCTAAGCCCATCATGTCTGTTTGGAAATCTCAGGACTCTTTGAATAGGGTCCCACACAGCAGACCATAATGTCTGAAACTCAGGGGGCCCAAATTTAATCCTCAGAATGGCAATAAACCAAAGCTGAGTAGTGCTCTAACCAAAAAAGAAAATATCATTAATAATAAAAAAAATTAATAAAATTGATGTGATGGAATTATCTAAACTAAATGTTAATATCACTTGAGTCCAAGCACTCAATTCCAGAAATACAGGTGAAGGAAGAATGGTATTTAGAGTCATTCATATTAAATAAATTACCACTGAGCTTGTTCCTCTCCTCTCTGGGACTGCAAAAACGACTTCAGGAACCCACCAAATCACTGGTAAGTGCAAACACATGTGGCTCATGGACAGAGAGGAGCCTAGGGTGAGATTAAGTGGCTGGTAACAGTCCAGCAGTTTACCAGTTGAGACTCCACCTCCAGTCTGTTTCACCAACAAGGGGAGGGCTGAAGGGAGAAGAGGACTCCTGAGATTCATCAAATGCAACTGTGAGTCTCCATTCATACTGTCCTCAGAATCTGGAGCAGTGGGAGGAAGGCCCTGTGCTAGCACAAGGGTACAGAGAACTAACGAGGAAACTCAGGAGACAATCTATACCTCAGTGGCATAGAGGTGGGGCTGTGAGAGTCTCTTTGCATTACCACTGGATTATCTCTGCCCCACCCTGCTTTATCTCTTGGTCAGGATTCAGTGGTTAATCTAAGAAGCCTACTTATAGTTTAAAAGCTCTCAGGCTTCCATAGCCTACAGGGAAGAAAAAGAGCAAAAGAAGCTTTTAAGCCACTGAGCTCCAACTCAGGAATTAAAATACTATTGAAAAAACTGTCAATTTCCACAGCTGTGAACCCTTTAATTACTTTACTTAGACACAAGTCAATCCAGGCAAGAGTGATCAGTAATTTGAAAAGTATGTAGAGAGGGACCTCATAACATACTAAATAAAATAGTTAAACCAATAAGAAGAAATTTTGGAGAAATGAACGACGACAAGAGTCCACCTAAAAGCCTCCCAAAGAGTGAAGCACAAAATAATGAGGTCAACATCCAAACACTAGTTAGGGAAATAATCACAGGAGTGAGTAAAGGGTTTGAAAGAATTGTCATCAGAAATGCGGAAACAACAAATGAGACCCTGGAAGAAAACACTAATTATCTCAAGGTTATTAGAGAGCTGAAAGCTGAAATAGCTGAGCTAAGAACACAACTAGCAGGATAAGCTAAAACAGTATCAGAACAGGGTAACAAAATAGATGAACTCCAGAAAACAGTAGAGGGGAGAGAGAATAGAATAAAAGAGGCTGAAGACAGAATTAGCAAGATCAAGGATGAAATAGAGACAACTAAAAAGTAAGTAAGAGATCTCAAAAAAATGATTAAGAGATACTGAAAATGACAACAGAGACCTATGGGATGATTTCAAAAGAAATAATGTATGCATAATTGGCTTACCAGTGGAAGAAAGAGAGGGAGGGGAAGAAAGCATTCTTCAGGCCACAAAAGCTGAGAACTTCTCTAGTCTAGACAATATAAAAGACATAAGGGTTCAAGAAGCCCAGAGGGTCCCAAACAGAATTAACCCAGACTTAAAGACACCAAAACACATCATATTTAGAATGGAAAGGAATAACTATAGAGAAAGGATCCTGAAGGCTGCAAGAGAAAAACAAAGAGTCAACTACAGAGGAAAACTCATAAGATTAGCAGCAGACTTCTCCACACAAACCCTACAGGCCAGAAGAGAATGGCAACATATCTATCAAGTGTTCAATGAGAAAGACTTTCAACCAAGACTACTGTATCCTGCTAGGTGGTTATGCAGACTAGATGGAGGCATAAAAACCTCTCAGACAAGCAACAGTTGAAAGAATCAACTATCACCAAGCCTGCCCTGAAAGAAGTTCTAAAAGATCTCCTATAAACAGTCAGACCACCATAAATATGCCATATATGAGAACACTCTAAAACTCTGCAAGAATGACATTAAAATATCTTCAATCTTTGATATCAATAAATGTCAGTGGCCAGAATTCACCTATTAAAAGGCACAGAGTAGGAAGATAGATCAGAAAACACAACCCAATAATATGCTGTCTACAGGAAACCCACCTAACTCAACAAGACAAACACAGATTTAAAGTGAAAGGATGGAAAACTATCATACAAGCCAATGGCCCACAAAAAAAGAGCAGGATCAGCTATTCTCATATCGGACATGATAGACTTTAAAATAAATAAAATTATAAAAGATATGGATGGACACTACTTAATGCTCAGAGGATCAGTCAATCAAGAGGATTTAACAATTATTAACATCTATGCACCCAATGAGAAGCCATCTAAATACATCAAACATCTACTGAAAGAGTTACAGCAATATATTAACAGCAACACAGTAATAGTGGAGGACTCCAGCACCCCACTTTCACAGCTTGACAGATCATCCAGGCAGAAAATCAATAAAGACATGAGGGAGCTAAATAAGGAGATAGATAAAGTAGAACCAGTGGACATTTTCAGAGTCATTCATCCCAAGAAACTGGAATACACATTTTACTCAAGTCCACATGGGTCATTCTCAAGTATAGACCATATGTTAGGCCACAAAGACAGCATCAGCAAATTCAAGAGCATTGAAATCATCCCAAGCATCTTCTCAGACCACAGCGGAAGTAAACAAACACTTAATAATCAACAAAAGATTAGTAAGAGTCCCAAAATGTGGAAGCTCAACAGTAGACTACTGAGCAACTACTGGGCCAAAGAGGAAATCAAGGGAAAAAAAATACTTTGAGAGTTCAATGAAAATGAAGACACAAGCTATCAAAATACTTGGGACACAGCTAGGCAGTAATGAGAGGGAAGTTCATAGCCATACAAGCACACATTTGGAAATAAGAAAAACACAAATAAACAGCCTGATTGCACATCTTAAAGACCTAGAAGAAGATGAACAAAGGAACCCTAAAGCAACCAGAAGGACAGAAATCACTAAAGTTAGGGCAGAAATCAATAACATTGAAAATAAGAAAACCATACAAAAGATCAACAAAAGTAAATGTTGGTTCTTCAAAAGAGTGAACAAAATCGACAAACCTTTAGCCAGACTCACAAAACAAAAAAGGAAGAAGACCCAAATAAATTGGATACTAAATGAAAGAGGAGATATTACAATAGACACCGCAGAAATTCAACATATTATGCAAGGCTTCTATGAACAACTATATGCCACCAAGCTAGAGAACCTGGAAGAGATGGACAATTTCCTAGATACTTACCAACTTCCAAAACTAAGTAAAGAGGAAGTAGATAACATGAACAGGCCCATCACAGCTAATGAAATTGAAACAGTTATCCAAAATCTTCCCAAAAATAAAAGTCCTGGACCAGATGGTTTTACAAATGAATTCTATAAAACCCTCAAAGAAGAACTAATACCTCTACTTTTAAAAGTCTTGCAGAAGATTGAAGACACTGGAATACTCCCTGCCAGCTTCTATGAAGCCAAAGTCACTCTGATACCAAAAGCAGACAGGTACACAACCAAAAAAGAAAACTACAGACCAATATCTCTGATGAACATAGGTGCTAAAATATTGAACAAAACTCTAGCCAACCAGATACAGCAGTATATTAAAAGATTGTTCATCATGACCAAGTGGGGTTTATCCCAGGCATCCAAGGTTGGTTTAATATATGTGAATCAATCAACATGATCCACCACATCAATAAAAGCAAGAGTAAAAACCACATGGTCATATCAACAGATGCAGAGAAAGCCTTTGACAAAATACAACATCCCTTTATGATCAAAACACTACAAAAAATGAGAATAGATGGAAAATTCCTCAAGATAGTGGAGTTTATAAATAGCAAACCTACAGCCAACATCATACTCAATGGTGAAAAACTGGATGTATTTCCCCTCAGATCATGTACTAGACAGGGCTGTCCACTATCACCATTATTATTCAACATAGCATTGGAAGTTCTTTCCAGAGCAATCAGGAAGGAGCAAGAAATTAAAGGGATACAGATTGGAAGAGAAGAAGTCAAACTCTCTCTATTTGCAGATGACATGATAGTATACATAGAAAATCCTAAGGAATCCAGCAGGAAGCTTTTGGAAATCATCAGGCAATAAAACAAGGTATCAGGATACAAAATTAACATTCAAAAGTCAGTGGCAATCCTCTATGCAAACACTAAGTTAGAAGAAGTTGAAACCCAAAATTAATTCCTTTTACTATAGCAACATAAACAATAAAATATCTAGGAATAGACCTAACCAAAGAAGTGAAGGACTTGTATATTGAAAAGTATGAGTCACTACTCAAGGAAATAGAAAAATACACAAAGAAGTAGAAAGATATTCCATGTTCATGGGTTGGCAGAATTAACACCATCAAAATGAATATACTACCCAGAGCCATCTACAGATTTAATGTTATTCCCATCAAGATCCCAAGCACATTTTTTAGGAGAATAGAACAAATGCTACAAATGTTTATCTGGAACCAGAAAAGACCTAGAATTGCCATAACAATCTTGAGAAGAAAGAACAGAACTGGAGGCATCACACTCCCAGATCTCAAATTGTATTATATGGCCATTGTCATCAAAACGACTTGGTACTAGAACATGAATAGACAAACTGACCAGTGGAATAGGATTGAGAGCCCAGAACTAAGGCCCCACACTTATGGACAGCTAATCTTTGACAAAGGTGCCCAGACTATTAAATGGGGAAAGCAGTGTCTCTTCAACAAATGGTGTTGGAAAAAATGGGTTGAAACATTCAGAAGAATGAAACTGAACCACTATATTTTCACCAAATACAAAAGTAAATTCCAAATGGATCAAGGACTTGAATGTTAGGTCATAAATTACCAGATACTTAGAGGAAAATATTGGTGGAATTCTTTTCCGCATAAATTTTAAAGACATCTTCAATGAAACGAATCCAATTACAAAGAAGACTAAGGCAAGCATAAACCTATGGGACTACATCAAATTGAAAAGCTTCTGCACAGCAGAAGAAACCACTACCCAAACCAAGAGACCCCTCACAGAATGGGAGAAGATCTTCACATGCCATATACATCACACAAGAGGCTAATAACCAAAATATATAAAGAGCTAGCCAAACTCAACAACAAGAAAACAAATAACCCCATCCAAAAATGGGGAGAGGACTTGGGCAGAATATTCACCACAGAAGAGATCCAAAAGGCCGAGAAACACATGAAAAAATGCTCCAAGTCTTTGTCAGATAAATGCAACTAAAGACAGCAATGAGATATCATTTCACTCCTATGAGAATGTCACACATCAGAAAAGGTAACAGCAGCAAATGCTGGAGAGGGTGTGGGGTCAAAGGAACCTTCCTGCACTGCTGGTGGGAATATAAATTGGTCCAACCTCTGTGGAGAACAGTCTGGAGAACTCTCAGAAGGCTAGAAATGGACCTACCCTATGATCCTGCAATTCCTCTTCTCGGGATATATCCTAAAGACCCCAACACACCCATCCAAAAAGATCTGTGTACACATATGTTCTTGGCAGCACAATTTGTAATAGCCAAAACCTGGAAGCAACCCAGGTGTCCAACAACAGATGAGTGGCTGAGCAAGTTGTGGTATATATACACAATGAAATACTACGCAGCTATTAAAAACATTGACTTCACCGTTTTCAGCCAATCTTGGATGGACCTTGAAAAATTCATCTTAAGTGAAATGAGTCAGAAACAGAAGGATAAATATGGGATGAGCTCACTCTCAGCAGAAGTTGAAAAACAAGATCAGAAGAGCAAACACAAGCAGAACCTGAATTGGAATTGGCATATTGCACCAAAGTAAAAGCCTCTGGGGTGGGTGCGGGGGGAGAGTACAGGTCCAAAAAGGGTGACAGAGGGGTTTGTATTGTTATTTGGAAAACTGGGAAATGTTATGCATGTATAAACTATTGTATTTACTGTTGAATGTAAAACATTAATTCCCCAATAAAGAAATTAAAAAATAAATAAATTACTACTGAGGTAAATAAATGAACATTTATCTACATAATAAGCTATCCGTTTATCTGACCAATCACAGTAATCACAGAAAATCCAAAACAGGTAAAAATAAAGATATTCTATCATCCTTAATACTTAGAGCATGACAGAACTTTTAAAAATCTTTTAACTAATTAATTAAGTGAATAAGTAATGGATTTATATTTACTTCAAAGCATAATGAGTCAACTGCTAAGTAATTGTGAACTATTCAGATTCCTTCACCAAGACAGAAGTTGGATGATATGGACCAGAGGGCCTCCAAGAAACAATTTGAAGATTCCTAGCTTCATTCATCATCATCTCTTCTCATCCATACTATCTCTTCCCTATCTTACATCTTCCCTTGCCATATTGCTAAAGGAAAGAGATTATACAGGTGAAAGAAAAGTAAATTGACCATGGTCCGGGAGGTGGCACAGTGGATAAAGCATTGTATTCTCAAGCATGAGGTTCTGAGTTCAATCCCCAGCAGCACATGTACCAGAGTGATGTCTGGTTCTTTCTCTCTCTTCTCCTATCTTTCTCATAAATAAATAAATAAATAAATAAATAAATAAATAAATAAATTCTTTTTTAAAAAAAAAAAAAGAAAGGAAGGAAGGAAGGGAGAAAGAAAGATAAATTGACCAACCTGTCTTGGTACAATTAGACCACGGCACTGAGGACAATCACCACAAGATCAAGAGTTTCAACAGAATTTTAATGAGATCACTAAACAAAGCCTCCTGGCTTTTCCTTCTTCTCACTCTGGGGGGGGGGGGGGTTGTTCTGGACTGTGACTCCCCAGTCGGGTGCATAAAGTCACCTAAAAACAAAACTCATAGCCAGAAAGCAGGCAGGACTCCATACTCAGCTCTTCAGGAGTTAATAGGTATTAAAAGACAGTCCCCTGGAGTGCTCTGCCACACTGCTGACAGCACCCAGATCCACCTTAAAGTTAGATATATGATTCAGGTGGGGGTGGATTGTGATTTAATGCCATCCAAGTACTACGGGACACACTTGTTAAAGAAACCATTGTAAATTATTTTGGCTAATTCTTCTGGTGAATGGAAGGCATGGTATAGTCTCAAATACAAGAGCCCAGCTTGTAGCTAATAATTGTTATATCTACTCTGAAATTTACTGCCGATGTCTCAATTTTAACAATTTAAATAACAAGCTTAACCAAGTGAAACGGGGCTCAGGCAGGCTGGCACTCTTGATGAAAGCAGGACAACTCCTGTGTCTGAGCACATTTTCACTTTGACATGAGCGGTGACACACAGAAATGAAATCTGGTTAAAACAGCAGCCTTCTCAACCCCCTGACAGCTTCTTAGGCTAAGCAAAACAATTTCAAGAGAATACACTCATATACTTGTTAACTTTACTCAAGAAGACTGATTAGGGACAATGCTTATGAATATGATAATAAGAGGTGGAAGCTGAAAAGATAAGCTAAAGAAGTTGGGTAATTGGCATACTGTTTACTTCATTTTTAATGGACCACTGTGCAGTCTTAACCTTTGAGTGCATCCGTTTGTTTAGAAGCTTCTCCATGCTCTAAGTATTAAGGAGGATAGGACATTTGTATTTTACCTGCTGTGAAACTGCTATGGCTATTGTGGATGGTCAGATCTGATTGCTTATAGATTCCACTTTGACTGCCTTTTTGATGCATTTTACTCCATGGTCCTAAACAAACAAACAAACAAAACCCCTCAATTTAAAAAGAAGTGTCATGCCCAAAGTTATGTAATACATATGAAGCAAGACCTATTGGATTGTCAGAAGTGTCATGACATATTTTTCTGTTTTTCTATGCAAAAACATGCCATCAGTTTTCTTTCTACCCAATAATTTGAGGGATAGTATTGTACTTTACAGTCATAACATAGGGTTATGCTGGAAAGCAGCATCATGCCTAGTAGAGTTTTAATGTCTCCCAAACTGTAATGTCTTATGGTAGAATAAAGAAACTTAGGCACTGAAGTACCTTGGAAAGGTCTCCTACACTTTTTGGATTACTGTCATTATTGTTTCTGTTTGGTAAAGCAAAGAACTGGGTGATGTTATCAAGTTCCTTCTGCCTCCACTGTTCTATAATCTTATGTTTCTCATATAAAGGTTATTTAAATTAATTCAAATATACTTGCAGTACTTTCAATATTGAAATTCAAAGTATGGTTTGACTAGCAAACAATTTGAAAGATTCTTAAAAATTTTTAAAACTCATCCATTACACATCTAGCTATTTACCCAAGTGGAATGAAATCTGAAGACTTGGACTCTGCATCTTTATCTATAATAACACCAAAATGGAAGCAATCCAAATGCCCAACAGTAGATGAAAAGGAATATAAAAGCAATGCCACTCATCAATAAAAAGGGATGAGTAGCACAGTACTTGCATGTGTGACATTCCAGGTTTGAAGTCCAACACCATTCTGGTCAAACAAACAAGCAAGCAAGCAAACAAACAAACATAGTCTTTATAAATGTTGCTCTTAGAAATTTTGACCACTTCACCAGGGATTTCAGACTCTAGGCACTGTGTCTTCTGAAAAAAAAAACTGAAACATAGATTTCTTCCCATGGAAAGGGTTCATGTCCAGTATGGTTTGTACATTGGACTAACCAGACCTCCACTGCCTAAATTGTTCAGCCCTAAGTATCCACAGACTTGGCCCCAGTTGCTCCCTGCTGGAAACAGAGAGAAAGAACTAAAAACACACTCTGGATCCTTGGCAAGCAAGTTCTAGGTAAGCATGGCACTAGCAATGGAAAGTAATTGCACTCCCTTCTTCCTGGAACAGAGGGTCAGGTTAACGGGTACGAATTCTAGAGTCATTGGGTGACAATTCTAAATCATAAATAGGTTGGCAGTGTTTGGATCCTGGGGTATGTTGGATAACTCATCAGGGATTCTCTTAGATCTTCCCTCAATAAAATGCAAAAGATAGATTTTATTTTTTGGTCCTGTGCACATAGAGCTCCATGTAGACATAGATATATACGACCGAAAGCAGTACCCAGTACTCAGCAGGCTACCAAACAGCTATTCAGTGATTAGTTGTAGAAGGAACAAAGCATAATCATGTGTTGGTTAAATAACACTCAAGGTCAGCAAGTGCAGCGCACCTTGGTATTTTTCCAGTTTGTTTCTTTAAAAGGAATAATGAGTTAAAATCCACTGATAGAATTTTGCCACCACTAAGATCCCTGTTCTGCAAGTTTTGTATCTTACCCTCAGCAATGATTATTTAAACTTTCCACACAAGAAACAGGAGTTGGGGACATTGTGGGCAAACAGCATGTCACTGGGTTGCAAATGGATTGAGAAAAGGAAGACTTTCCACTGAGTGGAATAATGCTATCTGTGACTGGGAACTGCATTGATGGTCAAGAAGAGCATTGGTTTCTGGGTACAGACAGATGTTCTGTCTCTCTGTCCCAGTCCATATACTGTCCCACTGTCACCTTTTTTTTTAATTTTTTTATTTATAAAATGGAAATATTGACAAGACCACAGGATAAGAGGGGTACAACTCCACACAATTCCTACCACCAGAACTCTGTATCCAATCACCTCCACTGATAGCTTTCCTATTCTTCATCCCTCTGAGAGTAGGGACCCAGGATAATTATGGGGTGCAGAAGGTGGAAGGTCTGGCTTCTATAATTGCTTCCCCACTTAGTAAGGGCATTGGCTGGTCTATCCCAGCCTGTTTCTCTCTCTTTCCCTAGTGGGGCAGGGATCTGGGGAGGCAGGGCTCCAGGACACATTGGTGGGGTCTTCTGCCCTGCAAAGTCAGGTTGGCATCATGACAGCATCTGGAAACTGGTGGCTGAAAAAGAGTTAAGATATAAATCAGAACAGATTGTTGACTAATCATGAACCTAAAGACAAGAATATTGCAGATGAAGATTTGGGGTCTCCATTTTGGAAATAGCTAGTAGGTCTATTTTCGGTATATTCCAAGGGGCCCATGACCCTACTAGTTTTTGCCTGAGCCTGACATCTAACATGCAGATGACCTAAGTTATTGTCTGGGGAGATTGTGTCATAGTTGGAAAAAGGACTAGAAAGCTGTATCAGGCAAGAGAGTAGCTCCCAAATATGGGAAAAGTATATAAATATTGTTAACTGTAAACCCCATAAATTTGGTCTGGGACCTATAGTCAGCACAGGAGCCTATGTAACCACTGCATCCCTGTAGGTCTGAGCTGGAATTCTGTGGTCACAGCTAGGAACATTCCAGGATGCATTAGTTTCAGGACCCATCATCCTCAGGTGATAGGTAGAGTATTTTTGTCCAACCTCCCTTTGGAGAATGGAACATTCCCTACCACTGTTAATCCACATGGAGGGCAAGGCCCTCTAGGGGCCCACAGAGAGGTCCATTATGTTGTTCCTGATAGAGATGACCAGTGGTACTATCATCTTTTATGAGCCAATTTTTCAAACCCAGGAGTATTTTGCAAATGCACTTTGTTTATGCTTCACTCAAGAAATCAGGGAGGGGGGACAGCACACTGTGATAATCATGAAGTAACTCAGTAAATGAAAATTCCACTCAGGCCCACAAGAAGCACAAAAGTGAGGAGTGGAACAACACTGTAAATAGTGGGATCATTACTCTCCATGAATTGAGACACACATAGGACCTATTGAAAACTTCTCATTTCAAGATAAATGAAGAGCATTAACTAACCTCTCCTTTCCTAAGCTGGATGGCTGATCTCACAGTTCAGAACTGGCAGGGTGGTGGGAGTGGAAGTGAAGGTCTTGAGGTTTCAATACCTAGGTCAGTAGGAACTGGGCAGGTTCAGGGAGCAGGCTGGTATATCTATCTACATGGAGAACCAGGGCAGCTGGCCCCTGACTTTCTGCTAGACTGTGCATTGTAACCATACCCCCTCACGCCCCGCCCACTTATTCACTAAAGGGCTGTGCTCTGTGCACACCTGATGAAAGTTCTTCACCAGTGCATTTGCCTCCTCCAAGTTTCATCATCATTCACCAAATAAGCATAATTGCTCCGTGTTTAAGAGGTGCAGGGAACAGAGGCACTGCCGGTAATTGCCTAATGGGCAGGCGAAATGAGGTGTGAGGTAAATCGATGTGAAAAAAGCAATAGCCACAAGTTTATTAACATTGAAAATTAAAAGAAGCTCGGCCCCAGCCAGGCGGTCCTTGCTGAAATGAATCCCATTATCCCTCTAACAACTGCATGGGGCTCAATTGGATGCCACCCAGGGGGTAGAGAGGCCTCAATACAGGTCACCTCTCTGCCAGCTTCCAGAAGCTGAAGATTCTCTGGTTCACTGGTGTCTATAAAGGAGGAAATACAAGCAGGCCCTGCCTCCCCTGCTGCTCTTCCCACTGTGCTTGAATCCAGCCAGCCCCATAAGAGCTATGAATGAGGGAGGCAAAGGGAACTATATTACTCCAACCTGGGAGTCTTTATTTTTCATTCTTATTTTCAGTTGTCTTCAGAGCACCACCATTTGACAGAGAGGTTGTGGGGAGTGGTACCTGAGCTGGCGGAGGGGGAGGAGACACAACAGTAGTGATGCTTCCTCCAGTCATGTGGGGGCCACGTTCCAGCTGTACAGCAAAGCTGTTGCACTATCCTGGTGAGCTATTGTGCTAACCCAGAAAATTTCTATTCAAGTAGTTGCCAACTAGGGGGGCTGGGCAGTGGTGCACCCAGTCAAGCACACATATTACCTAGCACAAAGATCCATGTTGGAGTCCCGCTACCCACCCGCAGGGGGTCTGCTTCACAGGTTCACAGTTTCTCTCATGGATTCATACATAGTTCAGGCACCAAGCCCCAGCAATAACCCTGGTGACAATAAAATAAAAATTAAAAAATAAAATAAAAGTAATTACCAACTAGAATTCGCAAAGATGTGTTGTGGTTCTGGAAATAAACTTTAGCAGGTCCATCAAGAATCCTACTCACAGAGTAGCAACAAGCCTTGCTTGATTTTTCATAGCATAATCACAGTATGAAATATTTCCTGATGCCCACAACTAGAAGGAGAATTAGCCTTGGCCCCAGTACATTCAGCTTATGCAGGAAACTGGGCTCCCCAATGTAAACAGGAAACGAACAGTGTTTATGAAACACACTGATGTATTTCATAAGGTGTATTATGAAATTAGTTGTACTATGAAATTCACCTGATGGTAATACAGAGACAGAAAAGCTGAGGCTGTCAGAGAACTCTCTGCCATAGTGCATAGGTAACGGGCAAGTATGAGAACAGACTTAAGGCATTTGGAGGAAAACAGACCAGCCAGGCAGAGGGCAGACTTTGAGTTGGGAACCAATAGACAGCAAGCTTTAGTGGGGAAAGAATTTCTCCAGAAAAACCATGTGTTCAAGTCTAGATTTAATGATGGTTTCAGAAAATGATAGGTTTCAGAAAAATCAGAATTCTGGGATTAAGGGGTTTAAATCATTTTGCATCGGATTTGCTTTATGGTGAAAAATACAATGTGTTTGAGTTTTAAATTTTATTTGACTTTAAGTTTCATTCACTGAATATTCATGGTCACTTCAAATGGGCCTTCAGTGCTTCCCAGAAATCCACCACATTTCTTTGGTTTATTTACTACTTAGTTGCAAAGTGATTAGTTTGCATTCTTTTTGTTCTCTCCTCAGACTTTCAGCACTTCTACTGCATCATGCTCTCAGCTGGTGGCCTTCATTCCTCCCTTCCTCCCTGCCTTCCTTCCTCCCTTCTTTCCTTTTCCCCTTCCTTTCCTTTCTTTTCCAGTCCTGGGAGACTTTTTTTTCCTAGAAAGAAAATGAGAGACAGAGAGAGGAAGGAGACACACCACAGCACCACTTCAGCAAGATGAAGTTCCCCATTTGTATAGTTCTCCCAAGTGATGGCCACAGATTTGAATCCCAGATATGGCATATGACAAAATGCGTGTTTTCCTATTCCTACTCCTGCCTCATCTCCCCAAATGCCTACTTATGCCCCAAACCTCTGGCCCTTCCTGTATCTGCCAGTATCCTTCCCTTTGATGGAGGTCACCCATGGGCCAGCTCCTCCTCCTACACACAAGGACACTTTTTCACTGTCATCAGCATACAAACTTGCAACCATTTCTCTCATCTTAAATTGTTTTCTTGCCGTTCAGTTTTTTCTTAATTTTTTTCTTGCCCTTTAGTTCCATCCCATTTCTCTGTTCTTCTTTGTAAGAAGGTACCTCAAAGAATGGGAAAGTACTCCCATTCTCTCTTGCACCAGGGTCATTCAGGAAAACACCACACCCCTCTGGCCATATTTTGCCCACCAATGTCCCCAATGACCATAAAGGAGCTAAATACAGCCAGCTCTCCATTTTCACCTTTTCTGAACTCTGAAAAGCTCTTCTTACATGGGGGATGCTACTCTTTCTCTGTCATCAGCTGGTTCAACCCCATTTTTTTCAATCTTTAAAAAATATTGTGTCCAAGTGCTGTCCTTTGATCTCTTCTGTCTCTAAAATCATACCCCCAAGTTGACCTCATTTCACCTCATAGTTATAAATATTACCTTTTGTGAAAAATCCCCAATGTATATTTCTAATTTGAACTGCCTAGACTCCAGCAACATCTTTAATTGGATGTAACAGGCATCTCAAATTCATTATTTCCAAAAAATGACTCCTCAATCCTACCCCTCCTCTGACCTGCATCAGCAAATATCCTGCAACATCCTTCTCAGTGTTAATGTTTTCCCATCTTTTTCTCAGAACCAAAACCTTGGTCAGCCTTGACCCCTTCCATACTCATCAGTCATCAACAACCCATCAGCAAATCCAGTGGGATCTATTTTCATGCTACCTCCAGATTTCTCCCCTAGCACCACCCTGTTCCAGACCAAGCTCCCTCATCCCTTACCATAATGATGGCAAAAGCATCCTGGCCAGCCACCCTACCTCCACTCTTGCCCATAGTAGACTCAACACAATAGTGCCCCTTTCATAATAAGCATCATATCATGTCAATTCTCTGCTCAAAATCTTCTAACCAATTCCTGGGTCACTCAGAATCAAGCCCAACATTTTCTAGCCCAGTCACATTTTTCTCTTTTCTTCTCTATCTCTGCTCCAGCACAATGCCCCCTCAATATTTCTCAAACATATGACAAAATTTTTGCCTCATCTGTACACTTGACTGAAGTAGAATTCTCTTAGCTAGTCACATGTCTTATCCCTTGAGTTCTTCCAACTCTACTCAATGTCATTTATCAATAAAGTCTTCCCTGTGACCCAATATGAAAGTCACATATACATGAGCCTTCTAGTTTGTTTCTACCACTTGGCTTTTCTCCAGTCAGCTATCACCATTCTGTTAAATCACATTTTGCTTGTTTATCTATTCATTGTCACTCAAAATATAAGCTTTTGGTGCATGTGCACCTACCCTGCTATGCTTATGTTTGTGTCAATGGCTAGTATATAGGAGGAACTCAATAAATTGCTGAGTGAACTGTATTTGTTTGAATCCACCATTTAAGCACTTGCTATGTACAAGAAATATTCAAGAACTGTCTCTTTCCCAGTCACTCATTGACAGTTTGCTCAATATCCTAGATGCTGATACACCCATAAATACCACAAACACTGCCTTGAACACACAGTGCTACTGGAACCCCCTTCTTTCAAGCTCCATCCTCTTCAGGATTACCCAGATGAGTTTGTTCTACCCTCTGTTCCTTTTCTTAGGAAATGAGCTCTCTGATGCCAGCTGCTGCATGGTTGCCTCTCTCCAAAACAGAAGTAATTGACCATAACCTTCAGTTTCCTTCCATTAGGCTGAGGGAACAGTGGCTGGGATGTCAAGCCTCAGTTCCTCCGTTTGCTTACCATGTGATCTTGGCCAAGTTTTTTTACTCTCCTGAATATCAATTTTTTTAAAAGTAGCTGGATATAAAGGCAATTGAGTTACTGTGAAATGAAATGAAATTTAAAAATGAGTGATATTTGACATATAGTACTCATTCACTAAATGCTGATTTTCTTCATTTTCCCACCAAAAGGGAATACTAGAATTACTCCAAAGTCATAATTTCTAATTTGACACTTGATAATCGCTCTCCAAAGATGTGTGACCACAACTCAGCAGAGAGGACAGCCATCATTGACTCTCTGTTGAAGTCATTCTCTTCCTTTTCTTTTGCCCCCTCCCATCCTTCACACAAGTCCTCAGAGGGACAGGCTACCCTTGATTCCCTTCTTGTATTTATGGAAGTCTTTCTCCATCCTGCAAGGGAGGTGAACTGAATTTGGGAGGGGGGGATGACAGGTCATTATAAATATATTACATGTTGTAAAATAGAAAACTGTCCTTGTTGGAAAGCCAAATGATTTACTTTGGGAGTAACTTTCAATGAGCAACAAAGGATAACTCAAATACAGAATACACTTTGGCATAATACTCCAAATACACATGTGACTCTTAGATTTTAATACATGTGAAGACTGGCTTTATTCCTTTAATTGGAATGCACTCTAACAGTGACTCTCCATTAGCAAGATCTCTATTGATTTAAGTTCATATCTAAAAGTTCAGACATTAGAGAGTACTCAGACCAGGTCTTCACTGAGGAGAGTTGTATAGAGAGTTGGTAATTATCCAAGGTATTCCAGTAATTATGCAGTGAATTACAAATTGCCTAGATCAGTGTTTCCTGGAATGTTTAATTCAGCAATTTACCTGTGAACTTTCCAGGACACATTTGGAAGAATGGGTTTCAAAAGGGGTGATAGTGTGTATCTAATGAGGGGGACTTGTCCAGTCACTACTGTATTAGTATTTGTTCATCAGTGCATCTCCCCACCCCAATGTAGTCTTATAAATATATGTGATTCACACAGATTTTGGTTTCAGTCTGCCATCATCCCCTTTTACTTCTAAAGTAACAATTCTAGATTAAAAATCAGTAATAATATGGGAATCTTAACTGGATATATTTGTTGCTTTGGGGTTAACTCATCATCTACACTGTAGCTAAACTAAAGTACTGTGATACTACTCTCAAACAGGACTTTGATACTTCTCATGGACTTCTTCATCAAGAGTTAAGAAATGACAAACTCTATCCCCAAAGCTCAACTCGACCAGTCTGGTTATGTATCTCTGCTTCCGACACCATTCCAAATGTAAGAAAGATACAAAGGTAGACTAGAATACATAGCTAGAAGTCTCCCAAAGATATAGTTAATTGGGGTTGTTCCAAGATCCTGCATATTTATGAACCCACAATTTGCTTGTGTTCTGCCCAACATGAGTTACGCACTTTGCTAGAGAGTTTTGCTCGTACTCATTTTCAACAACAGTTGCCAAAGTGAATGACTGCTAGAAACTGTATCATTTTGATGATGAATAGACCTGAGAGTGAGGGAGAACCTGCCAAATACTTCTGTGCTTTTCCATAACAGATACCCATAGCATTTTTTTTCTCCAAATCAAATGATGACCATACTAACTAAAATCCTAACATTGCAATTTCTTTTCTAGACCATGACTCATATCTACTCAGATGACAAATTTGGTTTGAACCTGTGATTCTCTTCAGAATAACTACAGAGAATAACTGTTGTTAAAGTTTTCATGACTATAGAGATAGGTTGATCTACCAAAGTGTCACTTTACATTCTTGATATCTCAAGCCCTGCAAATTTAATCTGATACAACTTTGTGCCAGAGCTAAGCAGTACTTTGATCCTCTCTTTCTCAATCTTGTTTTAGTCTTTCATTACCAACAAATAACTATTTCTTAATCTTTCACTTATATAAGTCAGGTTTTCTTCAAATACAGTTTGTTAGTTCTGGGTCGTTTTCTCTCCACACTATAATCACAAATGCACTCACCACAGATTGAAGCCTTTTGGAGCCCAAAGCACAGGGGAGTCATCACCTCTACTCTGAGTCTCTACTAGTCAGTCAGGAAATAAGTTATTATCTCTCTGGAACCTTACAGTGGCCTTTAAGATCTCTTCTACCAACTTGGTTCTTAACTAGATTAAAAAAGATGTTCCTTTGAGCAGTATGCAATGTTCATGCAAGTCACTGTTGGGGCATGGGGGTAAGGACAATATTTATTCCACAAATATTTATTGTGTACCTACTGTGACCATGAGAATATATATATATTCATGAATATTCTAAGGCCATGTCATCATTCCCATCTACTTTCTGTTGTCAAATACTGATGGGAAGCAGTAATCTAGAAGCAGGAATCTGAAGGTTGTTTGGTTAATACTGGATCAAGGATAAAAGAATATAGAACAGGGAGTTATTGCCAACAAGACCTATACTCTTAAATTCTTTCAATTACACATATGTAGTGTCTATAGCTTCCATAACTGTATTAAATATATGTCTTTTAAAATTATTAGAAATTACCTAAGTCAATTGACATGTAGAGACTCTCCTTTGGGAAAAGTCCAAATGGGCTCTGCTGGCATTTGCTACTGAGACCTTTTTTTGTCCTGGTTCCATGGCTGAACAACTCTTTTTCTCATCAAATCACTGGTTTTAAAAAACAGTAAACCTCTAGTATCATTTTGTGGTAAGATATTTTAATAGGTTGTCTTTGAGTTATGTGGGGTTGGGAATTATTTCCATTTCTTCAGATGACTTCTAGAACCTTCACTCTTGTATTTTGTGTTGAAGGTCTAAATCTCAAATATGGGCTTAAGCCTCTAATAGATCCCTCTCTCTACTATCATAGGTAACATCTATTGGAAACATCAGCATAAGCCCTTTTGTGGATTTCTTCAAGACCATACCGTCACTATCAACTAGTAATGGTATGGTCTGCCCCCCTCTCTGAAAGGAGGCTGGGTCATCCTAGTCTGACATTCAGTGAAGACTGGTTCTGAAATGAGTGCAGCCAAGAATGTTCCCAACTGTGACTATGGACTGGGACTCAGAGGTTATACAGGCTCCAGTGCTAAATATGAATAGATATTGCCCCTGGGTTAGATCATTGTGGTAAACAGTTAATTGCATTTAGATATTTTCTTCAAGTTTGCAAGCAGCTCTCTGACCTAGTCCTGCTTACTAATTCTATTTTTGACTCTGACACCATCTTCCCAGACAGTATTTCTAGTCCACCCCATGTTAACTATCAAGATCAAGCAAAGATTACTAAGACATAGGCTCCTAGGAATATTCCTAAAATAGACTCCCTAGTTTCCTTCCACCCTAAGGTTTCTGCTTTAATCTGCTATATTCCTAATTTGTGGTTCCTGTTTATTAATCATTTTTTCCTGCTTTCCATCTTACTGCCTTTCAGTCTCCAAGTTACAGATGCTACTATTAATCCATCCTGACTTCCCTGGGAAGATGATCTCACCAATGCTCCCTGAAACCTCACTTTCCAGAGCCCTACTCCACTAG
Organism: Erinaceus europaeus; assembly: GCF_950295315.1. Taxonomy (NCBI): domain Eukaryota; kingdom Metazoa; phylum Chordata; class Mammalia; order Eulipotyphla; family Erinaceidae; genus Erinaceus; species Erinaceus europaeus. The sequence goes on from NC_080169.1 coordinate 25,057,597, forward strand.
GGAAAAATAGAAATAGGCTGGGGGTGTGGATCAACTTGCTAATGCCCATATCCAGTGAAAAAATCAATTACAGAAGCCAGACCTCCCACTTTCTATACCCCAAAAAGAATTTTGGTCCATACTCCCAGAAAGATAAACAACAGGGAAAGTAAACCAGAGGGTTCTGTACCCTCATCCCACAAAGACCTGAAGTGTTTGTCACCAGGGATCTTGTTTTTATACTATCAATCAAAGTGAAGCAAATCTGGGAAACATTGGAGAAAGTCAGGCATGGATTTGCTTTTCTGAGAGAGAAAAGAAAGGGAAAAAAAGGAGAGATACTTGAAAGTAATTAATAGGTGTTGGGGAGACACTTGGAAGTAGCCAATAGGTGTTGAGGTGAACTAGAAAGGAAATGAAAACAAGACCATTGGAAAATGGGGAAAAAACAGATATGCATATAAATATAGTAGTTATAGAATCAGACCATATGGGTGACCTTGGGAGAATTACTACTGTTTCCAATGGAGGGGACAGGATACATAACTCTGGTGGTGGGAACTGCATGGAATTATACCACTATTATCTTATGATTTTGTAAATCAATATTAAATCACTAAAAAAAAAAAAAAAAAAGATACAAGTCTCAGAGAAGAATGGCAAACTTTCTCTATAAAGTTCTTGGGCCAGAAGCTAGATTCCCCAAGAACTTACAACTTTTTTTTGCCCATCTTTTGCTGATTTCTCAGCATATGGATGACTATGGAAGACCTAAAGGATCTCTGTTCTGTACAGTAGAGCTGAGAACATGCCCCAGAGATGTCTCTAAGTGCTGTTGATACAAAGACAATGGTCTTGCAGAAGAGACAGAGCATTCCCTCTCTCACTTCTCCTTCAGCTTGTGCTAGCAACTGCCCAGTATCCATGAAAAATCACAGACAAATCCCAATCTCAGAGTTCAAAATGGATTTTGGATATTTCTCTTTCTGGCAGGCACTTGTGAAAAGGGATGAAAGATAGCAGTGAGGATGTCTCCACACAAATCTACCTGGTGGAGGTCATAGGAGAGTGCTAGGGGTGAATCTTAACTTAAGCAAACTAGCTCAGTAGATAAACAAAGAGAACCATAGTTTAGAGGCTGATCAGTTCCTTAATCCTCTATGAGCACATCACTCACTGCAAATTCTTGTCCCAAACTGGAATTCACCAGAAGAAATCAATTCTGGAGGCAGATGTTCCCTCTCTTGCCTGTCTTCTGTTAAGCCAAATGAATTACATGATTAGCAAGACTGACAGTGATAACAGCTCATAATAACCCAAGTCAATTCTAAGTGTGATACCTCTAAGGTAAATTGGGGTAAAGTTTATGTGTGGTTTTTAGGAAACATAACACTTTGTGCAGTTTTTGACAGATAAAAAGACTTGAGGATCAGAGCAATCTATGCTCAAATTCCAGCCCTTTTATTATGTCACTCTGGGTCAGGTTGGGTCATCTCCTAGATCATATGATACCATAGTATGATAAGGTTTGATGAGAAAAATAAGAAACCATGTATCCAGAACCTGGTAGAGTAGTTAGCACATAGTAGGTGCTTAATATGTAGTGGTTCTTCTCTTCCTTCTTCCACTACTAGACTAGCACAGCTAACTTATCCATTTTAACATGTAGCTCTCAAATTTGAAAGATCCCTTTGATAGGTAGCTTTATGATGGGCTGTTCTTGGGTTCTGTATCCCAAAACTAAATGGTCAGGCAAGAATGTAAGAGACCCAAAAGAGGCAGACTTTGCCCATTTATATGACCTCAGGGCATATCACACATCAAAAAATTATTTAACAGGAAAACCTCCATTCCCATTTACTGGGAGCAAAGTTGTGCCCAAACCACTCCCCAGAGAGATTTTATAGGCAATCTGGGTATGTACAGGGTTAGAGAAGGAAACGGGGAAAGAGTAGAGGTCAAATGCTTATGTGTGACCTCTGGCTACATCCCAAGGTTAACTGTAGGATGCCCCAACGCCGCCTCCCAACTTGACCATCAGAGAATGAGGGGTTTGGAGACCTGTGTGTTGCCCAAGTACCCAAAAACAGGCTACCCAAGGACAAACAAATTGGATTAAGGCTGGGGAATAGAGATTAGGGTTCTCCTTGCTCCTCTTGTCCTTCCCAACAACCCTGATAAGATTACGTTAATAGCTCCTACAGGAGCAAATCACTTCCTTTTTAAAATTGTCCTCACATTTGGAACTCCCATAAAGACAGTAATAACATGAGAGGTACCTCAGCTTACCATTTGCAGGTGCTCCAGGATGCAGTGAGTCATCTGAATCCCCCCTTAGGCCAGTGAATTCACTCCCCATCTGTGCTTGCAATTCAGCTGAAACCAGTATTTTCTGATGGGCGGCTTTCCCTGAAATATTTATTTCTCCCCCTTCCCCCTCCCCCTTTTTTTTGTTCATACCAAAAGAGGAAAAAAAAATCAGCATTTCCATCCATTTTATTAGAACCGCAAAAGTCCCCTACTTCCCCGCAACCTTTATTATTGCTACAGTACAAATACATTTTGTGCATAAACCTTAAAGGTTGTTGTGCTTCCCTCCAGTTATTCAGTATTTTGTCCTCATTAGAACAAGGCTTGTCACATGTTCTCACCAGAGACATTCATCACCAAGGTCAAAGGGTGAATATCGTGATCTATTACGCTTAGAGGAATCTAATGAAAAGCCACATAATTATCCAATTTAAAGAGAAGCATGTAAAAAAGGGGGGGGCACTTGCTATAATTTAAATTGTTTAGTTTCCCTGAAGCAAAATTCAGCACCTGATTGACAAGACTTAATGATAATTCTTATTGATATGGTGATGTTAATTGTAGAAAGATATTTAATAACTCCCATATTCTGGAGGTAAATGCGTGCTCTTAACCTGCACCTGAACCTGATTTTTGATGCAGCATGGGGATGAGGTACAGATACAGATAAGTGAGCACAAGTGGATTTTCAGTCTTGTGTGGCAGAATGGAAATTGGAATCTTCAGAATCTATTAGGAGAACAATTCCACAGTTGCTCACAGTTTTATAAATTATACTGTATATTATAGAAAGACACAAAGTCAGGGGAGGTTCAAGAGAGGGTATTGACTTGACTTTGTGGAGTTTTCAGGGAGGCAGTTGATGGCATTGTGTTGTTTTTAAGGCAAAGAATGGGATCTGTATTTGTATTCAAACAAAAGAGTCTTTCCTGTTTTGCCTCTCAGCCACCCCGAGGTGAGGGCTGACCTGACTGAAAATGAGGCCAACTTGGAAACTGAGAGAGTTTCTCGGAAGAAAATGGATTCTTATACAGTGAAGAAAACCATTTGTGAAGGCATTTGTGGGTCTCAGTTCTAAAATAGCAGCCAAGGGATGCCAGAAACATCATTTAGATCTGTACCCCATCATGAAATCACTGGGCCTGCCTTTAGAAAACAGCTGCTGGGGCTGTGGGTATAGCTGGGGTCAGCACTAACTTTCAAAGTCATCACCTAGACAAGAAGAGATGGGTCCACAGATCTGGTGATGTATGCTTGACTTTGTAAATAAGAGCCTTCACTTACTGAGACACTATGAATTTCTCTTATTTTTATTATTGTCTAACAGATATTTTTTTAATATTTATTTTATTTATTTATTTATTCCCTTTTGTTGCCCTTGTTTTATTGTTGTAGTTATTATTGTTGTTGTCGTTGTTGGATAGGACAGAGAGAAATGGAGAGAGGAGGGGAAGACAGAGAGGAGGAGAGAAAGATAGACACCTGCAGACCTGCTTCACCGCCTGCGAAGTGACTCCCCTGCAGGTGGGGAGCCGGGGTTCGAACCGGGATCCTTATGTCGGTCCTTGTGCTTTGCGCCACCTGCGCTTAACCCGCTGCGCTACAGCCCGACTCCCTGTCTAACAGATTTTTAAATATGGTAACTATATATTTTTTTCACCAGAACACTGCTCAGCTGTGACTTATAGTGGTGTAAATGACTGAACCTGGGACCTTGAAGCCTCAAGCCTGAAAGGTTTTTTCCTTGTTTGTTTGTTTTGCATCATCATTATGTTATTTTCCCCATTCAAATATTGTAGCTTTAAAGCTGTATCTTCTCATTTCTGTGATTAATAAGTTTATTATTGCTTGCATACTTTTCTTATCTATGGTTGCTTCTGGCTGTTTTGTAGTTTCTTCTGGGCTCTTGTCTTCATTCATTGTAGTAGCAGTTTTATCTGCTCTTGATCTACCCATTTTTTTGATTTATGTGTTTCTTATTTTTATGTTCTGTTGTTACTCAGTTGTTGTGTTTTGAGTACAAGCAACACTGTCCTAAATACCTTTATGACAAATGCAATCACCAACCTCAGAAATTACAATAGCAACTGAAGCAAGGATTGAAGCAGTTTAACCACTACCAGTTAGCCAAACAGTGTCTCCAGTCCATGAAAAAATAGCAACCAAGTCCAAGTGAAGAAGAAATAGAAAGGAAAAAAGGGATAGTAAGACTAGACAATTACGCAAATCTACTATCCACTGTATATTCTAGGGGTAGCAAGAGGAGAAAGGGAAGTAGAGCAGAGATACACACATAGAGAGTTCACTCTGAGTCAGATTTCTTCCCCAAAATAATTCACAAATGAATATCAGTGAATTCAGAAAGCCAAAGAAGGAGGAAGAAAGAAAGGAAGACAAGAAAAAAAAAAAAAGAAGACAAACAAGAGAGAGAAAAGAAAAAGAATTGTAATAAAAGAGCAGTGAAAGGAAAGTATTTTAATTAATTAATTTATTTTTTATTTTATTTTATTTTTTAATTAGCTAGGAGGAGGGAGAAGGGGAGAGTGGGTAGAGGAGGTAGGAGTAGTGAAACAAGTTCTTCTCGCAATGGATAAGACGCCTAGTCCCCCAGCAATGGAAAATACACTAAGAGTTAATTCTGATCAACCTAAGGGGGGGGAAGATACACCTTTATATAATATTAATAATAAAATAGAGCAGGGTAAAAAACCTGTCCCAGATTGCCTCAAGCCACCTGAGCAGAGGCAGCTGATTGTTAAGAAAGTAAAACAAAAAAAAAACCCAAAAAACAAACAAACAAACAAAAACACCTCAGGGCAGTCTTTCCCTTTTGTAGATGCAATTGGCCACTTAAACAGAAAGAAAAAAGGGCCAAGAGTTTCAGACAGGAAAAGGATTGGAATGGAACCCCTGCTGAGCTAGGAATCTTGGTAAAGAAAGAAGCACAGCAGGGAAGCCTGCTAGGAGCAGCTCTCTGGCACCCAGGGTCTGGTTATGGGGGTGGGGTGTGCTTCGGGAATAATAAAAAAAATTTTCCTTTCTTTTTCCCTCTATATTCTAACCCAAACTGGGCTATATTTACCCCCCATGGTGTCACAGCTAGGACCCCGAATTCACTGCCCTGCTGAAGGCAAAAAATCCTACTGTTTCCAGCAGTTGTTGTCAGAACTCAGGCCAGTAGCTACTTCTTAGTCATCATCTTGGCTCCACCTCCAAAGCTGTATCTTCTACTGATACAATTCCATAATGTGGAAGATCATACTCATATAGCCATCTATGGACAAATAATACAAAATAGAAAATAGAAATCTACTTTAAAGACAAATATACTTAGCTCTGAAATAAACAAGTCAAAGATTATTATTATAACATTAGTCACAAATGGGTCATTGTCAACAGAAAATAACAATAAACTTACAAATACGGACATGGGAGTCAAAAATATTCCTTTACTAGGGAAAGATAGAAACAGGCTGGGGCTATGGATTGACCTGCCAACGCCCACGTCCAACAGAAAAGCAGTCACAGAAGCCAGACCTTCCCACCTTCTGCACCCTAAGAATTCTGGTCTATACCCCCAGAGGGGGAGAAATGTTAGGGGAAGATGACTACAGGGCTCTAAAACCCAATTCTGTAGGGGCCCAAAAAGAGAAGAGGGAAAAAGTAAAGACATTCGGAAGTAGTAATAGGTGTAGCAGTGACTTAAAATGAAAGAGAAGGCAGGAGCATAGAAAAAATTGGCAAGATAGAAGATAGATAGGTAGATAGATAGATAGATAGATAGATAGATAGATAGATAGATAGATAGATAGGCAGACATATAGACAGATACTTTTAGAAATAATAGCCAACCCGTATCCATGACCTTGGGAGAACTAACGTAGTTTCCAGTGGAGGGGATGAGGACACAGAACTCTGGTGATGAGGACAGTGTGGAATTGTACCCCTGTTATTTTGTACATCACTAATTAAAAACACATACAATCCTTAAAGAGGTATCAAAGGTAACAGGAGTAACTTATAATGCACAAATTCTTTTCAAAGTTCCAAAGCATTCCAAAATGATTCTTCTGACTATAGAAAAATTATCTGTCAGGAAATAGCTTGAGTCAAAGAGCCCTTGGATGAATTGTAGTAGCAAATGGCATTCCAGACTTTTTTCCCCATAGTTAAAAGCATCATCATTTGACTTTGGAAAAATGACCGACGTTCACTCAGGGTCTTTCAGACTGAACTCTGCAATGCACATGCCAACACCCATATCCACCAGAGAAGCAATTATAGAAGCCAGACCTCCCTCCCACCTTCTGTACCCCATAAATATCTTTGGTCCATACTCCTAAAAAGAGTAAAAGAATAGGGAAGCTTTCAATAGAGGGGATAGGATACAGAACTCTAGTGGTGGGAATTGTATGGAATTATAGCCCTCTTATACCACAATCTTGTCTATCATTATTCAATCAATAATAAAAAAAAGAAAGAAAGAAATTGAAGGGAAAGAAAAAGTAATGGCACTTCTATTTATAAAAATTACAGTGACATTTATTTGATCAAATTTAAAATAAAGTAATTGAAAATTTAAAAACAGAAAATGTTTACTAAATTTATTTCATTAGTTTTGCTTTCAAAACACACACACACACACACACACACACACACACACACACACACACACACACCATGAAATAGTTCAAATATATTCCAGATGTAAACTGTAATAACTTTGGGCCATGTACTCACCTGAACTGGGGGAAAAAATCAGTCAAGTTAATTGAAGATGACCAAATTGATGGCAGGTTATGATACCAATGGCAGCTAAAACTACTGCTATGATTTTTGACTTCTTAGGCCAAAGTATTACATCATGCACAAGAGATTATAATTTCTCTGAACACTTCTGGTATCTCGCTCCCTAAACAGCGATATGCCAGCAAATAGAAAAGAGTTCAGAAAAAACCAATAAAGATAATTAAGGAGGCCCTCAGATTGACTGATGGGAAGATTTAAATGTGTGTTATGTGGCACAATGATGACCCTGGGGTTCTAAGAAGAACGTGCAGATATCTGGAGGGACAAATTTCCCATCTGAGGCAGGCACTAGCCCATACAGAATCATAATGTGATAATAAACACAAAAAACCTGGGCCTAGTCCAGGCCAAACTCTTGGGTTGTCCTGCTGCCGGGAGGCTTCAGACAACCAGCTTATTCTACTGTGTCTCTTAGGGAGTGTGAGAGGGGTGTCAAAACAAGACAGGGCCAACAAAGTGTAGAAGGTCACTGAAGCCTCCCGCTTTCCATTTTGGTGTTTCTCTGATTGTACACTCATCCTATGCCATACATCTAGATCTTTTTTATTATTATTACTTTCTTTTTCAAATTCTTATTATTTAATTTGATAGGACAGACAGAAAATAAGAGGGGAAGAGGAGATAATGAAGGAGAATGAAAGATATATGCAGCCCAGAGACATGAGAATGAGAGATATATGAAGCTCCCTCACTGCAGGTAGAGACCGAGGGCTTAAACCTGGACGCTTGTTCAAGCTACTGTCTGTGCTCAACCAGGTGCACCACCACCCAGACTATCCTTGACATGGCCTGTACCCCAAAAGAGAAAAGGTTAAGACTAGTTTAGCACCAGATTTGGGAATATGGTTCAAATCCTGGTTCCAGGGGCTGGAACCTGGGTCATCAAGTTGGGTACATTCCTTACCACATAAGAAGAAGATAACCTCCACTAGAACCCCAGTACCACATAAGAAATACCATAGTACCAAGGGAAGCTCCATAGATGGTGAAGCAGTGTCATGTGTTTTCTTTTTCTCTGTCTATATCTAAACGAATGACAAAAATCAGCCTGGAAGTGGTTAGATCACACATGCTTGAGGTTTCAGTGCAGCAAAAAATACATAAAATATTCTATTTACATCAACATATCCAACTCCAACTCTTCACAGCTGCAATCTTGGTAAATCTTTTCAACCTCTCTGGATCACTGTTTCCTCACTTGATAGATGAAGATAAGAGACTCCATTTCTTAGGTTTATTGAGTGAAATCCTTCACATAAAGCACTTCTCACGGTGCCTATCCCATAGGAAGCACTCAATACACAGTATCTATTGGTCTTGTTTATTAAAATTAACAGCAAGAGCAGAAAAATCCCTAAGAGTTAACAAAGAATTGACCCTCTTAATAGAGGTCACAGGAACCAAAACATTCATCTATGATTTGCTTGACCTAATGGACTCAGTGAGTGTCTGAACAGATGCCCCAAAACTAATGTGTCCAGGAGCTCCAATTCCCCAGAATTCTGCCCCACTAGGGAAAGAGAGAGACAGGCTGGGAGTATGGATCAACCTGTCAATACCCATGTTCAGTAGGGAAGCAATTACAGAAGCCAGACCTTGCACCTTCTGCACCCCACAATGACGTTGGGTCTTTAACCCAGAAGGTTAAAGAACAGGAAAGCTATCAAGGAGGGGCGTGGGATACAGAGTTCTGGTGGTGGGAATTCTATGGTTTTGTCAATGCTTCCTTTTTATAAATAAAATTTTTTTTAATTTACATTTATTGATGTCCTCCTCCCAGAACATGCCAGTTTCCTATATATCTATTCTAGGTTGGGGGACCAAATGCCCAACTTTTCCCAAGAAAGTCCTAGTTTATGCCTGCTGATGTAGAATAATTAATAATAGTAACTTCTTTCACTCATTAAGTTCACAGTTATAATGATAAATTATATGGTCACCTTAATTATTGACCTCTTGGTATCTTCTTCTCTAAACCTTTTCCATTTGCACCACCTCTCAAAAATGAATTTCAAAATGTATATTGATGTCACTGTGAAAACACACTTTTCAAAATTCTTATATGATCTGATCAAAATCTAAAGACTACCATCAGTTTATTTCAAGATCTGCTGACATGATTAGTCATATTAGTCATACACTAATGTTCTCAGACCAAAAATCATAGCCAGTTTCTCTGCACTGTACTGACAAGCTTTTGACAGCCCCATTTTCATTTTGGTTCATTTCCCCACCTGGGAAAATAGTCATTATGACTGGATCTTGTAAGAACAACTTAAAACTTTACTTGGGAACTTTTAAAAATTTTTATTATCTTTATTTATTTATTTATTGGGTAGAGACAGTCAGAAATCGAGAGTGAAGGGAGATACAGAGAAAAAGAGAGATACAGAAACACTGGCAGCACTGCTTCACCACTCACAAAGCTTTCCCCCTGCAGGTGGGGACTGGAGGCTTGAACCTGTGTCCTTGTGCATTGTAACATCCATTCAACCAGGTGCACCATCAACTGGCCCAGGATCTTTCTAAGTAAATGAAATAGTTCCTCTTCTTTAACCCTCTGGGACTATGGACCCAGGGTCATTATGGGGTGCAGAATGTGGAAGTTCTGGCTTCTGTAATTGCTTCCCCACTGAACATGGACATTGGCAGGTCAATCCATACTCCCAGCCTGTCTCTCTTTCCCTAGTGGAGCAGGGTTCTGGGAAAGTGGGGCTCCAGGACACATTGGTGGGATTGTCTGTCCAGTGAGGTCTGACTGGCATAATGTTAGCATCTGGAACCTGATGGCTGAAAAAAGAGTTAACATATAAAACCAAACAAGTTGTTGACTAATTATGAACCTAAAGGCAAGAATATTACAGGTGAAGATTTAGGGTCTCTATTTTGGAAATAGCTAGTAGGTTTATTTTCAGTATATTCCAAAGGGCCCATGACTATATTAGGTTTTGCCTGAGCCTGACATCTAATTTGTAGGTGGATCCAAGTTATTGTCTGGGAAGATGATGTCATGGCTGGAATAAGGGCTAGAAAGCTGCATCAGGGAAGAGAGTAGCTCCCAAATATGGGGAGATTATATAAATATTGTTGACTATAGACTCTAACAATTTGATCTGGGTCCCATATTCAACATAGGAGCCTGTGTAACCTCTGCATCCCGTAGGTCCAAGTTTGCATTTTGTGATCATGACTAGGAACGTTCCAAGTTGTACCAATTTCAGGACACATCTTTTTCAGGTGGTAGAGTATGTTATCCAACTTCCCTTCAGAAAATGGAATGTTCTCTACCATTGTAGATCCACAATAAGGGCAAGGCCCTACGGGGGCCCCCAAAGGGGTCCATTATGATGTTCCTGATGGAGATGACCAGTGACAATGGAGAGGGGGATCTATTCGAGGTCTAGGCCCATCATGTCTATGTGGGAATCCCAGGACTCCCTGACTAGGGGCCCAGATGATGGGATGACCTGATAGTGACTAAGGAGTCATCATTAAAGTATGCAGGTCTCTTACCCTTATTCAGCTTTGTAGTCCTTACTTTGATAAGGTTGGATTTGGAGTGACTGAGGGATGTGTAATAGAAAGTAGGTGAGGAGGACATTTAAGTCTAAGTAGAAACTATTTCATCAGGTACTTTATGGTATCTTTTTAGGTCTTTCTACTTGCTTCATTTATTGACTCACTGCAAACTACTGTGTATTTTTTCTTTCAGGTACATATTTGCCCTAAATTAATGGATACATGTCTATATATGCCCTATCTCTTGGGACCTAGTCTATGTCTAGGTTTTCAGGCTTTGTCAGGAAGTGAACCACCCAAAATGGAATTAAGAAGTCCAATGAGAAAGGAAAGGTCTCACCTGAGTAATGAGGCTGAAGGGTTGACATTCCACTCCTGATGTCTCTGGACACAGTCTGAAGTGAAACATGCTGAGTACTGGTACTGGTTGCATTGATTGGGTTGGGGTCAGCAGATGAAGTACCAGTTGTTATAAATTGAGAGAAGCATGCAGAAAAGTGAGCCCCACCCTAGAGGTGCCAGGACTGGGGGAAATAGAGGCTTTATAGAGGAAGAGGGAGGTTCCTGCTGTCTTAGTGTTTAAGACGGCAATAGAAATTTATTAAAGTGGTAGCACAGCGGTTAAGCGCATGTGGTACAAAGCCCAAGGACCAGAGTAAGGATTCTGGTTCCAGCCCCTGGCTCCCCACCTGCAGGGGAGTCACTTCACAGGCGGTGAAGCAGGTCTGTAGGTGTCTGTCTTTCTTTCTCCCTCTCTGTCTTCCCGTCCACTCTCCATTTCTCTCTGTCCTATCCAACAACAACATCAACAACAACAATAAAAACAAGAAGGGAAACAAAAGGGAAAATAAATAAATATAATTTTTAAAAAGAAAGTTATTAAAGAACAGGAAATAGGATTAATGAATAGGAAAGCTATCAGGGGAAGGGATGGAATATGCAGTTCTGGGGGTGGGAATTGTGTGGAATTGTACCTATGGTCTTGTCAGTTTTTCTACTTTATAAATAATTTTTTTAAAGAAAAGAAGTAGTTTCTCTTTTATCCCAATGTGTAGAGTCAATAGATGCAGATCTGAAGACCATATTGATCTTTATTATTTGCAAGAATTAACACAAGGTACTTAACCATCATAAGCTCCAGTTTCCTCATCTCTAAAATAGCAACAATATCTGGTAAGTCATGTTCCCTACAAATAGGAAAGTTTTACTTATTCCTTTCTAATTTATACACATTATTTTTTTCTCCTGCTTGGGTGCACTGGCTAAGATGTCCAGCATAATGTTAAATTGAAATGTTAAGCATGGGCATCCTTATCTAAGTCCCATTGCTACAAAAAAGGACATAAGGGGAGCTATTCTCTTCCCTGATCCAGATTTCTGGTCCTTTTTCAGCTATGACATCATCTCCCCAGACAATAACTTGGATCCACATGCATGTCAGATTTCAGGCTCAGGACAAAAAAGAAAAAGAAAAGAAAAAAAAAACTAGTATAGCCACAGGACCTTTTGAATATAACTAAAATATGCCTACTAGCTATCTACAAACTCTTCATCTGCACTATTCCAGCCTTTAGGTCCATGACTGGTCAACAATTTGTTTGGCTTTGTAGGTTAACTCTCTTTTCAGCTACCAGGTTCCAGATGCTAGCATGATGCCAACCAGACTTTCCTGGACAGACAACCCCACCAAAATGTCCTGGAGCTCTGCTTTCCCAGAGCCCTTCCCTACTAGGGAAAGAGAGAAACAGGCTGGGAGTATGGATCGACCTGTCAACACTCATGTTCAGTGGGGAAGCAATTACAGAAGCCAGACCTTCCACCTTCTGCATCCCACAATGACCTTGGGTTCATACTCCCAGAGGGTTAAAGAATAGGAAAGCTATCAGGGGAGGGGATGGGATACAGAGTTCTGATGGTGGAAATTGTGCGAAGTTGTACCCCTCTTAAACTATGGTTTAGTCAATGTCTCCTTTTAATAATTAAAAAAATTAATTAAAAAAAGGACTTAAATGTTTCATCATTAAACACAATCTCACAAAGATGTCCATTATTATGTTGAAAAGTTTCATCTTTACTTTTAGCTTACTGACTCTTGAGCTGTCAGATGTGTTTTACTCTATTTGTTGAAATTATCATGTGATTTCCTCTTATATTTTTTCATTTAATAAGTTACAGTATTAATTTCCAAACATATAAATATATTTTAATTCTTAGAATGAGTCTTACTTATTGCAGCACATAATTTCTTAATATTTTGTTAATAGCTTTTATGTCTGTGATATTTCTGTAATGTTTGAGAAATATTTCTCATTCTCTTCATATAATCAAAAATCAAATGAGATTGAGTTTAAATCTACTTTGCAAACTATTAACTGCTATCCACAGATAGACCCAAAGTCTCTGCACTTGCTAGTCATGGTGACAACCCAAGGCAGAAAGACCACTGTGTCGTGAGAACAGCCCACAGGCTGGTGGAGAACCAGCCTCCGTGACTCAACCCACTCTCACAAATTCAGTCATAGTCAATAATTCAGAGCACTCAGCCTGTGAGTCTGTTAAAGTGGTTTCCTGAATTTTCTAGGAATGTCCCAGCTTTAAATATTCCTCCTATTGTCAAACTTCATCAGAGCATATGTCCTGATTTTGAGACTTAAGAATAGTTTGGGTTTTTTTGTTTGTTTGTTTTTTGTTTTTTCTGAATGCATTGCCTTATTCTCGCCTAGACAAAAACAATCTCATTCATCACTTTCCTAATTTCTCAAGTAGACTAAGAACATTTTCCCACAATCTGTCCAACTGCAGGAAATTGTTTATGATATGTGTATAGTTTTAACACATCTATAAAACTCTAGCTCTCCCTTTAGGAAGATTAAAGTCAAATATGGCTTCTTGATTTTGACAAAGTCTGTTGAAAGTGAACTCACTTGCTTTTTCCTTTCATAATCCTGCATGGCCTTTTCTTTCATGTATTTACTCAGCAAGTGTCAATCAACATCTACTGTGTGCTAAGTGATAAGCATTGTTCTAAGTGAAGGAGACACAGAGCAGAGAACAAGATGGCCAAAGCAATAACCTCTTGAGACCAGCATTGTTCAGATTATATTTTGAGGTTGAAGCCCTGTAGTGAAGGCTGCCCAGACTCAGCTTCAGGATTATGACACTCATTCCCCTAGCTTCCAGAAGTTTTGGATCCTGGTAAGTCATGCTGAAAGCCTCCAGCACCTAGCCTTTATCCAAAAGGAGGAGCTTCCCCAAAAGGTAACATTCTCTTGCAATCACATATCTTAACTGAATAATGGAGGTGAAGGGCTGTTAAAGGTTCAAACCCCTTGCCTCAATGTAGAAAAGCTAAGGAGGGTCACCCTAGAGCTGATCACCTGATTGTTCCCTCTGCCCCATTCTGTATCTCTCACATCTCACAGGTATATTCTCCAATCACTTTCCTACACACACATATTCCCATCTCAAAGTCTATTTGCTGGGGAAATTAGCTAAAAGTAAGCTTATATCTTCTTAAATTTGCCTCTGGGAAGAGATAAGAGATTAAGTAAATGACTATTAAATGGCTTTATTCAAATATAGTAGTGCCTAAAAAAGGTATCAGGACATAAGTAGAAAAGTTCACTGCAAAAGAGAGAAGGTTTTTGAAAAAAAAAAAAAAAAACTAGTTATAACTGACAATTCTTTAGGGAAATCATGACTCCCAACTAATAACCCCCAAACTAATGACCCCCAAAGCTCAATAAGCAAACAAAGCCACCCATGATCATAGAACAAGCTGTCAAGAAAACTTGTCTAACATTAAAAGTTCAAGTATGAAATATAACAGATATTAATTGTGGAAATGTGGAACGTATTGCTAGATGGGCACAAATCTGGGCATGGATGTGGGTCACAGGCTTCCACAAGCTTCAGGTTGGCATTTCCATCTCACACACAAAGCTTTTGCAGAAAAAACAAAGTAAATCTTCAAACGAAGATGTTACTTACATACTGTCTGGTCCCTGACTATATTTTGTTTGCTTGGTTGGTTTTTTTCTTTTGTTTTTTTGTTTGTTTGTGGTTTTGGTTTCTTTGTTGTTGTTTGTTTGTTTTGATACCAGGATTGTTTTTTTTCACATCATTTATTTTTATTATTTTTTTAAATAATTTATTTCTTTATTGGGGAATTAATGCTTTACATTCAACAGTAAATACAATAGTTTGTACATGCATAACATTCCCCAGATTCCCATTTAACAATACAACCCCCACTATTTCATTCATCATTTTTCATGAACCTGTATTCTCCCCACCCACCCCAGAGTCTTTTATTTTGGTGTAATACTCCAATTCCATTTCAGGTTCGACTTGTGTTTTCTTTTCTGGTCTTGTTTTTCAACTTCAGCCTGAGAGTGAGATCATCCCATATTCATCCTTCTGTTTCTGACTTATTTCACTCAACATGATTTTTTCAAGGTCCATCCAAGATCGGCTGAAAACGGTGAAGTCATCATTTTTTACAGCTGAGTAGTATTCCATTGTGTATATATACCACAACTTGCTCAGCCACTCATCTGTTGTTGGACACCTGGGTTGCTTCCAGGTTTTGGCTATTACAAATTGTGCTGCCAAGAACATATGTGTACACAGATCTTTTTGGATGGATGTGTTGGGTTCCTTAGGATATATCCCCAGGAGGGGAATGGCAGGGTCATAGGGTAGGTCAATTTCTAGCCTTCTGAGAGTTCTCCAGACTGTTCTCCACAGAGGTTGGACCAATTGACATTCCCACCAGCAGTGCAGGAGGGTTCCTTTGACCCCACACCCTCTCCAGCATGTGCTGCTGTTACCTTTTCTGATGTATGACATTCTCACAGGAGTGAAGTGATATCTCATTGTTGTCTTGATTTGCATTTCTCTGACAATCAGAGACTTGGAGCATTTTTTCATGTGTTTCTAGGCCTTTTGGATCTCTTCTGTGATGAATATTCTGTCCAAGTCCTCCCCCCATTTTTGGATGGGGTTATTTGTTGTCTTGTTGTTGAGTCTGATACCAGGATTATTGTTGGGACTCAGTGCCGATAGGACAAATCCACTGCTTCCAGCTGCCATTTTTCCTCTTTATTTATTTATTTATTGCCTCCAGGGTTATCACTGGGACTCAGTGCCTGCACTAGGAATCTACTCAGTCTGCTGAGAGAAAAAGTAGGTAAGTAAAAAGGGCTGAGGAGACAGCATAATAGTTATGCAAAAAAAAAAAAAACTTTCACACCTGAGACTAAATTCTCTTTTTATTATTATCTTTATTTATTAGATACAGACAGCCAGAAATATAGAAGGAAGGAGTTGATATAGAGGGTGAGAGACAGAGTGACACCTGCAGCCCTACTTCACCACTTGCAAAACTTTCCCCTGCAGGTGGAAACCAGGGACTTGAACCTGGATCCTAGAACACTGTAACATGTGTGCTCAATCAGGTGCACTAAGAACCAGCCCTGAGAATCTAAATTCTTAGCTTCAGCCCTCAACACCACAATAAACCAGACCTGCTCAGCTGATAAGTACCCTGGTCTCTCTTTCCTCTCTTCTCCTCTCCTCTTCTCACTCTCTCTTTGTGTCTCTTACTCACTAAGAAAATAAAGCATTTTTAAAAGTAGATAAATAAATAATTCCTGAAGGGGTGTGGATGGCATTTAAAACTATAGTTTAGGGGACTGGGAGATAGCATAATGGTTATACAAATAGATTCTCATGCCTAAGGCTCTGGGGTCCCAGGGTCAATTCCCTACCATCACCATAAGCCAGAGCTGAGCAATGCTATGGCTAAAATATATATATATATATTATATATATATATAATATATATATATATAATATATATATATGGCTTAAGTAATTTATAATCTAGTTGTTATTTTCTTAATAAGTGAATTGTATTTGTCTTCAAATCTAAAAGTAAAATGCAATTACCAAATATAAGTCTCTAGGAAGAGAAAGGAGATGGCACTGTGATAAAAACATGAGAGGCTTGTACTTGGCCGGGGGAAAAGCAGGAAGTAGGTATATAGCAGCAGTAGGGGAGGGATCCTGAGAGACCTCGACAACCATAGTCAGGAATCTAGATTTTTTTTTAATGAGAAAGAGAGAAAAGCAGAGAGGAATAGAGAACAGAATATGATTCCAGCATGTACAATCCAGGGATCAATCCCAGGACCTCATGCTGCAAGTTGTTTTCTGCTAATGAGCCACCTCCCAGGTCACAAGGATCTGGGTAACTGAAAAGCAATGATCTGATTTCTATTTGGAGGCAGAATCAGCACCTTGTGAGTGTGATATATATACTTTTCCTATATTTGGGAGCTACTCTCTTCCCTGATCCAGTTTTCTAGTCCTATTTCCAACTCTGACAATATCTCCCCAGACAATACTTTTAGCCCACCTGCATGTTAGCTGTAATGCTCAGGCAAAAATTAACAGTCATGGGCCCCTTAGAATATACTTAAAATAGACTTCCTAGCTTTTTCCAAAATGGAGACCCCAAATCTCATCTGCTATATTTTTACCTTTTGGTTTCTGATTATTAAACAATTTGTTTTGCTTTATATCTTAATGCTTTTCAGCTACCAAGTTACAGATGCTACCATGATACCAACCTGATTTCTCTAGGCATATGACCTCACCAATGTGTCCTGAAACTCCACCTCCCAAGAGCCTTACTCTATTAGGGAAAAATAGAAACAGGCTGGGGGTATGGACTGACTTGTCAGCAACCATGTCCAGTGGAAAAGCAATTACAGAAGCCAAACCTCCCACCTTCTGCACCCCATAATGATCCTGGGTCCATTCTCCCAGAGGGATAAAGAATTGGAAAGCTTCCAAAGGAGGGGATAGGATATGGAACTCTGATTGTGGGAATTGTATGGAATTGTACCCCTCTTATCCCACAATCTTATCAATCATTGTTAAATCAACAAAAAGAAAAAGAAAGAGAAGAATCTGACATTTATCATGAGTGGATTTGAAAGATACTAAACAAAGTGAAATAAGCTAAATATTCCATAGTACTGGCTATATGAGGTCCCTGAAAGAATGTGGAAATAGTGGTAAATAATTAGAAAGTGGAATAGTGGTTACCAGATGTTGGGGAAGAGGTGAGATAAGAAATGCCAGTTAAAGGGAACAAAGTTTCAGTTATTCAAGATGACTTAGTCCTAGACATTTGCTCTGTATTATAAATTCTACAGTTAGAAATTATACTCATTGCACAGCCAAAGAAACTATCACACAAAGAGACCCCTCACAGAATGGGAGAAGATCTTCACATGCCATACATCAGACAAGAGACCAAAAATATACAAAGAGCTCAGGAAACTTAACAACAAAAAAGCAAATGACCCCATTCAAAAATGGGCAGAGGATATGAACAGAACATTCACTACAGAAGAGATACAAAAGACTAACAAACATATGAAAAATTGCTCCAGGTTGCTGATTGTCAGAGAAATGCAAATAAAGATACCACCTCATTTCTGTGAGAATGGCATGCATCAAAAAGGACAGCAGCAACAATAGCTGGAGAGGCTGTGGGGACAGAGGAACCCTTCTGCACTGCTGGTAGGAATGTAATTGGTACAGTCTCTGTGGAGAGCAGTCTGAAGAACTCTCACAAGGCTAGACATGGACCTTCCATATGACCCAGTAATTCCTTTCCTGGGGATATACCTAAGGACTCCATAATACCCAACCAAAAAAATGTGTACACCTATATTTATAGCAGCACAATTCATAATAGTTAAAACCTGGAAGCAATCCAGGTGCCCAACAACAGATGAGTGGCTGAGAAAGCTGTGGTATATATACACAACAGAATACTATGCAGCTATTAAGAACAATGAACCCACCTTCTCTGACCCATCTTGGACAGAGCTAGAAGGAATTATGTTAAGTGAGCTAAGTCAGAAAAAAATATGAGTATAGGATGATCCCACTCATAAAGAGAAGTTGAGAAAGAATAACTCAAAGCAGGATTTGACTAAATTTGGAGTAGGGCACCAAAGTAAAAACCCTGGGTTGAGAGTGAGGGTGGATGTTCAGCTTCATTGGGGGGGGGGGGGGGAAGGAAAGGGAGGATGGGATGGGGCACAGTCTTTTGATGGTGGGCATGGTGTTTATGTACACTCCTATTAATTTGTAGTCAGATAAATCACTATTTAAGTAATATGAGAGGGAGAAAACTGATTAAATGTCTCAAACTTTTTAAAGCACAGACTAAGTCTTTTTAATACATAGTCTGAGTCTTTGATATGTTGACTCTCTTAAAAGCTTAGTCCAGGGAGAACAGAAGCAACTGGTAGCATAACTATATACAAGTAATGTCAAAGGACATAAATTATGGTGATGTTGTGTATGATATAGCAAATCCTAACAAAGGGATTTTTCAGAATTAACCCAATTGCCAAATAATGTGATTATAGCAATAACTATCTATTGTCTTCTTAAACCCTAACTAAGACAGCAGGAACCTCCCGCTTCCTCTATACAGCCTATATTCCCCCCAGCCCCCCAGGGACCTCTAGGGTGGGGCTCACTTTCCTTCATGCTTCTCTCAAGTCAGACCAAATGATATTGTATCCGCCAACCTAATCAATGCAATGAGTACCATCTCAGCATGCTTCACCTCAGACTGTGTCCAGAGACGTCAGGCATGGAATGTTAACCCTTCACCTTCATTACTTGGGTGAGACCTTTCCTTTCATAGTATTCTCTAATTCCATTCCAGGAGGTTCACTTCCTAACAAAGTCTCAAAACCTAGGTATAGACCAGGTTCCATAAGATACAGCATATGTTCACATGAATCCATAAATTAGGGCAAAATATATACCTGAAAGGAAAAATACACAATAGTCTGTAGTGAGTCAGTATCAAGTTCATAATGAAATAGTGTCTACTTAGACTTAGATACCCTCCTCACCTGCTTCCTATTACAGTTCTCTCACTCACTCCAAAGTTAACCTTATCAAAGCAAGGACTGCAAAAGCTGAATAAGGGCAAGAGACTGGCATACTTTGATGATGACTCTTTAGTCACTATCAGGACATTCCATCAGCTGGGGCCCTAATCAGGGTGTCCTGAGATTCCCAAAAAGACTTGATGGGCCTAGACCTCAAATAAATCCCTCTCTCCATTGTTACCAGTCATTTCTATCAGGAATAACAAAATAGACCATTTTGTGGGCCCCCATAGGACCTTGCCCTCAACTTGGATCAACAATGTAGAGAATGGTCCATCCTCCGAAGAGAGGCTGGACAGTATACTCTATGCTACACCTGAGGCTCCTGATATTGGGGCAGCCTGGAATGTTCCTACACATGACCACAGAATGTGATGTGAGCTCAGATCTACAGGGATGCAGAGGTCACATAAGTTCCTAAGATGATTATGGGTCCCAGATGACATCAAATTGATGGAGTTTACTGTCAACATTATTTATACCCCCTTCCCATATTAGGGAGCTACTTTCTTCCCTGATCCAGCTTTCTGGTCCTTTTCCCAGCCATGACATCATCTCCCCAGACAATAACTTGGATCCACCTGCATATCAGATTGCAGGCTGGAGGGGGGGGGCATAAAAAACTAGTATAGCCACATAGGCCCTTTGGAATATAACTAAAATAGGCCTACTAGCTATCTACAAAACAGAGGACCCCCCCCCCAACTCTTCATCTGCACTATTCCAGCCTTTACGTTCATGATTGATCAACAATTTGTCTGGCTTTGTATGTTAACTCTCTTTTCAGCTACCAGGTTCCAAATGCTAGCATGATGCCAACCAGACTTCCCTGGACAGTCAACCCCACCAGTGTGTCCTGGAGCTACGCTTCCCCAGAGCCCTTCCCCACCAGGGAAAGAGAGAGGCAGGCTGGGAGTATGGATCAACCTGTCAAAGCCCATGTTCAGCGGGGAAGCAATGACAGAAGCCAGACCTTCCACCTTCTGTATCCCACAAAGACCTTGGATCCATACTTCCATAGGGTTAAAAAATAGGAAAGTTATCAGGAGAGGGAATGGGATATGTAGTTCTGGTGGTGGGAACTGTGTGAAGTTGTACCCTTCTTATCCTATGGTTTTTTCAATGTTTCCTTTTTATAAATAAATTTTTTTTTAAAAAAAGAAATTATACTCATGTACCAACAACTATACTATAAACCATTAAGCCCCAATAAAATGATTTTTTAAAAAGAAAAGAAAGTATAGTTGTTAAGGAGCAAGTAGTTTCTCCTCAAATTATAGAATATGAAAAGTTGAAGTTCTTTATTTCTTATTATTTTTTGTTTATTTATAAAATGGAAACATTGACAAGACCATAGGATAAGAGGAGTACTATTCCACACAATTACCAACACCAGAACTCTGTATCCAATCCCTTCTCTTGATAGTTTTCCTATTCTTTATCCCTCTAGTAGTATGGACCCAGGGTCATTATGGAATGCAGAAGGTGGAGGTCTGGCTTCTGTAATTGCTTCCCCATTGAACATGGGCATTGGCAGGTCAATCCATACTCTCAGCCTGTCTCTCTTTCCCTTGTGGGGCAGAGGTCTGGGGAGGCAGGGCTCCAGGACACATTGGTAAGGTCATCTGCCCAGGGAAGTCAGGTTGACATCATGGTATCATCTGGAACATGGTGGCTGAAAAAGAGTTAAGATATAAAGCAGGACAAATTGTTGACTAGAAGTTCTTTTTCTGACTTAGTTTGCCTTAATAGGGAAATTCAATTTTAACAGAAATGGAAGACAAATATATATATATATCAGTTTTTTTCCCTCACCAGAGTTTCACCACTCTGAGCTAACTCTTTTCTGTTTTCAGATAGATAGACAGGCAGAGAGAAAGTAGCAGAGGAAGAAAGACACCACAACACTGAAACTTCTCTGATTCTCTGAGGGCTATCCTTGAAGCTGGGTTATATGTGTGACAAAGGAGATGTACTATCCAGGAAAGCTATCTTACTGGTCCTTTCTATATCTTCTTTAAATGCTGTCTTGGGGCAGGGGCATAGCACAATGGCAACACACTAGACTTTTCATGCCTGAGGCACAGAAATTCCACATTCAGTACCCATACCCAGCACTAGCATAAGCCAGAACTGAGTAGTGCTCTGGTTTCTCTCTCTCTTTGTCATTAAAATAAGCAAATAAATAAATATATGGTAACAAAAAAGAATATGGGCAAATATATATAAATATAGATAATTATAGAAATAATATTCAATGCATATCTGTGATCTTAGGAGAACTACAGCAGTTCCCAGTGGAGGGAATGGGGATACAAAAATCTGGTGGTGGAAATGGTGTAGAATTATACTCCTGTTATCTTCTAATTTTGTAAATAAATGTTAAACCACTAATAAAAAATTAAAGTAAATATTTCAAGGAAATAAAATGCAGTTTCACACTTACAGACAATAACAGCAGAAACATTCGTTCTTTTTTTTACTAGTTTACAAAATCTGCCTGTGTTAACATGCTGATGCTTCGTTAAGCTGAAGCTCTGTAAATAGTTCTTTTTTTTTTCCTCCAGGGTTATTGCTGGGCTCCGTGCCTGCACCATGAATCCACCGCTCCTGGAGGCCATTTTTTCCCCTTTTTGTTGCCCCCCTTTGTTGTTGTATCCTCGTTGTGGTTATTATTATTACCATTGTTGATGTTGTTCGTTGTTGGATAGGACAGAGAGAAATAGAGAGAGGAGGGGAAGACAGAGAGGGGGAGAGAAAGATAGACACCTGCAGACCTGCTTCACTGCCTGTGAAGTGACTCTCTTGCAGGTGGGGAGCTGGAGGCTCCAACCGGGATCCTTTCGCCAGTCCTTGCGCTTTACGCCATGTGCGCTTAACCCGCTGCGCCACCGCCCAACACCCTGTAAATAGTTCTTAAGTAAATGAGATTAATTGACATTTATAGTGAGTCTTTGTTACCTCTTAATGAATCATAAGTATTAAAGTCATTAAAAAATAGTTGATATGTCTTTGATGACTCAGCAATGTTTAATTTTTTTTTTTTTTTTATAGAGGCAGAGAGAGAAGGAGACAGTGAGAGGCATCACAGCACCAAATTTTCCATCAATGCTATGGGAACCAGGTGCCAACCAAGCTGTGCATATGGCAAAGCCTCACACTATCGAAATGAGCTACTTCATTGACCTCTGGTTTGATTTATTGAACCTTTGGTTTAAAAAAACAAAATGGTAACAACCTTGAATGAAATCCTGTACATTTGTAAGTAGATTTCTGGAACTGCGGAGCTACACAGTTATTTCTAATATTCTTTATGAGAATATACATGCAAACTGTGTATGTATTAACTCAAATTCTAAATTGGTTGCAGTGTGAACTAATCATGTCAAACATTAGAGCTTCGTCTTGGGATGAAATTAGAAGAGAAGAATTTAGGCAGAGTCATTGGATAATTACCCTCAAAGTAAGACTGCTAAATTCATAAATATCTTCCTAGGGGAAAAAATGAAAGTATCATCAGTTTCTAATTCAAAACAGAATATATATATATATATGTATGTATATATAATATATATGTATATATGTATATATTAGTTTGTGCCTCATAAAAAAGAGCCTTGTGTTAGAACACTGAATTCTGTTTTCCCTACTTCTCATCTCCATTGTTACTAATGTATTCAACAAATAAATGTACAATAGAAATCTTCTATAGGGGGCTTTAATAAAGCATCCACAATAGCTCAAGTGACATCTTCTGGCACAAGGACATTACCTAGCATCCACATTCCAAATACACAGATCCCAAATATAATTAAGGAATTGAAGATACACACACACACACACACACACACACACACGAGCGTACAATGACAGAAAATCAAAGAAAAACAGAAGCAAAGGAAATATAAGGTACCAGTTACTGCTCATTTCAGAAAGCATTTGTCTTTGCAAAGAAGCCCACTTCCCTCCTTCTCAGGCACCCATTCATTCATCAAAAAGCACTCACTAAGCACCTACTATGAGCCAGACAGAGAACTTTGTCTTGAGACAACAGAGACAAGTTAAACATGACTTTTAGCTGCAAGGAAACTCCAGGGTTATTAAGTAGACTTGCTTTGTAGACTAAATACTACAGTCAAAGAAGACCCAGGGCAGTTTTCAGATCAAGGAAGGGACATGATCTAGTCTGCCTTTTGGCCAGGTCAAGAGCAGCAACAGGAAACATGTGTCTCACATTTGACCTTGGGACCCAGCCTAAGCAGAAATCCTTCTTTAAAACAGTTCTCATCAGTATAAGAGCCCTCTGAGTTCTAGATCAGTGTCTTCATACTGAATGTCTTCTTCTTGTGCTCATAGATGCTGTGGGCAATGAACTGAACTCTGAGGACACTTATCGGACAAGTATCCCCATGACATCTCGAGTCTCAGCTGGAAAGAACTTCATGACTGGAAGCAGAAGTGAAAAATTGAGTTGCTCCATGTCTTTATACCTTTTTAAAAAAAATTTAAACTTTATTTAATTAGATGGAACAGAGAGAAATTAGAGAGAGAGAGAGAGAGAGAGAGAGAGAGAGAGCAGCACCGATTTACCACTTGTGAAGCCGTCCCACCCCCCCAGGTGAGGACTGGGGGCTTGAACCCAAGTCCTTGTACATACTAATATGTGCACCTCGGGGCCAGGTGGTGGCACACCTGGTTAAGCGCACACACCACAGTAATATGTGCACTTTATGAGGTGCTTCACCACCATTTCTATATCTTAAGGTTGAGAGAAGGGCCTATAAAATGATTCACTGCTACTCCGTATTTACACTCATTTTATTTCTTAAAACATTTTCTCAAAACATTTTCAGTTTCAGCTCCCAGCCATAGACCCTAAATACAGCAGACAGATTCTTGGAGTTGTACAGTGGCACCTTCCCCCGCCCCCCCTTTACCTCTTGACAAGCTGTTTCCTCCACCTGATATATTCTTCATGTGCCTGAAACTTCCTGCACATGAAGAATATATGTAAACTTTTCAGAGTCAGTCCTACCATAATCTGGTCTCTGAGACTTGTGATGAGGTTCCCAACTGGAGTTAATGCCCTCCTCCTCCTTTTTGTCTATCCTAATCTATTTTGCACTGCAGTTACCTTCACACCCATCTCCCTACCTCGAAAGGTGGACAGTAATTTCTTTTTGTTGTTGTTTTTATTAATTTATGTATAAAATAAAAAATATTGACAAGACTATAGGATAAGAAGGGTAAAATTCCACACAATTTCTACCACCAGAGATCCGTATCACATTCCCTCCTTTGAAAGCTTGCCTGTTCTTTTTTTTTAACTTATTTATTTTTAAAAAATGAGACATTAAAAATACCATAGGATAAGAGGGGTACAACTCCACACAATTCCCACCACCTGATCTCCGTATCCCGTCCCCTCCCCTGATAGCTTTCCTATTCATTAACCTTCTAGGAGTATGGACTTAAGGTCGGACAGTCTGGCTTCTGTAACTGTTTCCCCACAGAACATGGGCATTGACAGGTGGATCCATACTCCCAGCCTGTCTCTCTCTTTCCCTAGTAGGGTGGGGCTCTGGGGAAGCAGAGCTCCAGGACACATTGGTGGGGATGTCTATCCAGGGAAGTCTAGTCGGCATCATGCTATCATCTGGAACCTGGTGACTGAAAAGAGAGTTAACATACAAAGCCAAACAAATTGTTGAACAATCATGAACCTAAAGGCTGGAATAGTTAGTGCAGATGAAGTTTTGGTGGGGTCCTCCATTTTGTAGATAGCTAGTAGGCATGTTTTAGTTACATTCCAAAGGGCCTGTAGCTATACTAGTTTCTAAGCTGAATATGGGCCCCAGACCAAATCAAATTGATGGGGTTTACAGTCAACAATATTTATACCCCTTCCCCATATTTCGGAGCTACTCTCTTCCCTGATCCAACTTTCTGTACCTTTTCCAGCCATGATATCACCTCCCCAGACAATAATTTGGATCTACCTACATATCAGATTTCAGGCTCAGTGAAAAAAAACTAATATAGCTTTCCTGTTCTTTATCCCTCTGGGAGCATGGACCTAGGATCATTATGAGGTACAGAAGGTGGAAGGTCTGGCTTCTATAATTGCTTCTCCACTGAACATAGGCATTGGCAGGTTAACCCATACTCCCAACCTGTCCCTATCTTTCCATAGTGGGGCGGGGCTTAGGAGAGGTAAGATTTCAGGGTACATTGGTGAGGTCCTCTGTCTAGGGAAGTCAGGTTGGCATCATGGTAGCATCTACAACTTGGTGGCTGAAAAAGCATTAAGATATAAAACAGAACAAACTATTTAATAGTCAGGAACCTAAAGGCAAGAATATAGCATATGAGTTTAGGGATCTCCATTTGGAAAAAAGTAGGAAGTCTATTTTAGATAAATTTCAAGGGGCCCATAACTAATCATTCTTGCCTGAGCACTACAGCTAACGTGCAGGTAGACTAAAGGTGTTGTCTGGGGAGGTGGTGTCAAAGTTGGAAATAGGACTAGAAAGCTGGATCAGGGAAGAAAGTATCTTCCAAATATGGAAAAGGTATGTAAGTATCATTTTATGATGTCTTTGTTTGTTTGTTTGTTTGTTTTAGGTCTTTCTACTTGCTTGCTGTTTTGGGTCACTGCAAACTACTGTGTGCTTTTGCTTTAAGGTGTATGTTTTCCCTTAACTTATGGGTACATGTGCACATGTGTTCTATCTCATGGGCCCTGATCTAGATGAATGTTCTGTGGCTTTGTTAGGAGGTGCACCACCTGATATGGAATTGGGGAGTCCTATGAGCTAGGAACAGTCTTACCAAAATACTAGAGCTGAAGGGTTGACATTCCACTCCTGGTGCCTCTGGACACAATACAAAGTGAAACGTGTCTAGATGGTACTGGTTGCATTGATTTGGTTGAGCTCAGCAGATGCAGTATCAAAGGTTATGGATCAAGTGAAGCCTGCAGGAAGAGAAGCCATGGCCTGAAATTTCCAGGATGAGGAGAAATATGTGTTTTATAGAGAATGGGGAGGATTCCTGCTGTCTTTGGAGTTTCAAAAGGCAATATATAGTCTTTATTGTAGCCAAATTACTAGGGAATTTGGTTTACTTTGAAAAGCCCATGGTTAGGATTTGCTGTATCATACAAGACCTCACCATGATTTATGCCATTTAATGCTATTTACATATAGCTGTCTTATACAGTGACACAGGCAGTTGATTCTGGTCTCCCTGGTCTAAGAATAGGTGGTGTAGTATTTTAATTAAACAGTCATTATTAGAAATGTATTAGAAATTTAAGCCTACTGTTAAAATTCAGTCAGGTTACTGATTTGAAACCTTAAGTTCTTAGATTGAAGGAATATATACTCAGAACTGGGGTCTATGAACAAAAAAATTTGAGAGTTTCAATCTACTTTTCCCCTCAAATGTTGATTAAATAATGATTTCTAAGATTATAAATTAATAGGAACATATATTAATACCGTTCCTACCACTAAAGGTCTGTGTTCCCACTTCTAACCCCCTATAGTAAAGCTAAAAATCTACCCTCTCCGCCCACCCAGAGTTTTTTACTTTGGTGAAATACTCCATACTCGGTCAAATTCTACTTTGTTTTCCTTGTCTGTTCTTCTTCCTCAAATTCTGTCTATGAGTGAAATAATCCCATACTCTTCTTTCTCTTTCTGACTTACCTCACTTAACATGATTCCTTCTAGCTTAATCCAAGATGGGTCAGAGAAGGTCATTAGTCTTACTGAGTAGTATTCCATTGAGTATATATACCACAACTTTCCCAGCCATTCACCTGTTGTTAGGCACCTAGGTTGCTTCCAGGTTTGGGCTATTACAAATTGTGCTGATATGACTATAGGTGTACACATACCTTTTTGGTTGAATGTTATGGAGTCCTTAAGATATATCCCTAGAAGAAAAATTACTAGGTAATGGGGTAGGTCCATTTCAAGCCTTCTCAGAGTTCTCCAGACTGCTCTCCACAGGGGTTGAACCAATTTACATACCTACCAGCAGTGTAGAAGGTTTCCTTTGTCCCCACAAACTCTCCAGCATTTGTTACTACTGTCGTTTTTGATGTATGACATTCTCACAGGGGTGAGGTATCTCATTGTTGTCTTTAGTTGCATTTCTCTAACAATCAGTGACTTGGAGCATTTCTTCACATATCTTTAGTGAATATTCTGTTCCTATCCTCTTCCCACTTTTCAGTTGGGTCATTTGCTTTTTTGATACTGAGTTTGGTGGGCTCTTTATATATTTTGGTTATTAGCCTCTTGTCTGATGTATAGAATGTGAAGATCTTCTTCCATTCTATGAGGAGTCTCTTTGTTTTGGCTTTTACTGTGCAGAAGCTTTTCAATTTGACTAAGTCTCATTGATTCATTTTTGATTTAGTCTTCCTTGGAACTGGGTTTTTGTCATCAAAGAGGTTTAGATGAGAAAGTGTTCTGCCAATATTTTCCTCTAAGTATTTGATAGCTTCTGGTCTAACACCCAGGTCCTTGATCCATCTGGAGTTGACTTTTGTTTCTGGTGAGATCAAGTGGTTCAGTTTCATTCTTCTGCATGTTTCAACCCCATTTTCCCAGCACCACTTATTAAAGAGAGCCTCCTTTTGGGCCCCCTTATCAAAAATTAAGTGTCCATAGGTGTGGGGGTTTATTTCTGGGCTTTCAGTTCTTTTCCACTGGTCTGTGTATCTATTTTTGTTCTATTACCAAACTGTTTTGATTATGATAGCCTTATAATATACTTTGAGATCTGGGAATGTGATGCCTCCACTTCTGTATCTTTTCCTCAAGATTGTTTTGTTGATTCTAGGTGTTTTCTGATTCCAGGTAAATGATTGTAGGTTTTGTTCTATTCTCTTAAAAAAGCTTGGTGGAACTTTGATGGGTATCACATTAAATTTGTATATGACTCTGGGGAGAGTATTCATTTTGGTGATATTAATCCTTCCAATCCATGAGTGTAGGATATCTTCCCATTTCTTTGTATCATTTTCTATTTCCTTGTATATTAACTCATAGTTTTCAGTATACAAGTCTTTCTTTTCTGTGGTCAGGTTTATTCCTAGATATTTTATTGATTTTGTTGTGATAGTGAATGGGAGTGATTTCTGGGTATCTTCCTCTTCTGACAGTGTTTGTGTAAAGGAATGCCACTGATTTTTGTACATTGATTTTGTAGCCTGACACCACTGCTATATTGTCTAATGATTTCCAGAAGCTTTCTGCTGGATTCTTTAGGCTTTTCTGTGTATATGTATACTATCATATCATCTGCAAAGAGTGAGAGTTTGACTTCTTCCTTTCCAATCTGTATTCCTTTGATTCCTTTCTCTTGAGTGATTGCTATGGTAAGAACTTATAATACTATGTTGAAGAGTAGTGATGATAATGGACAGCCCTGTCTAGTTCCCAATCTGAAGGGGAATGCTTTCAGCTTCTGTCCATTGAGTATGATGTTCGCTGTAGGTTTGCTATATATCTTAAGGAATTTTCCATCTATTCCCATTTTTGGAGTGTTTTGATTATAAAAGGATGTTGGATTTTGTCAAAGACTTTCTCCACATCTACTTAGAAAATCGTGTGGTTTTTGGTTTTGCTTTTATTGATGTGGTGAATGACATTGATTGATTTATGTATATTAAACCAGCCCTCCATTCCTGGGATAAATCCCAGTTGGTCATGATGAATCATCTTTTTAGTATACAGCTGTATCCAATTGGCTGGGATTTTGTTCAGTATTTTAGCATCTATGTTCATCAGAGATATTGGTCTGTAGTTTCTCTCTTTGGTTGTGTCCTTCTCTGCTTTTAGTATCAGAATGATGTTGGCTTCAAAGAAGGTGGAAGGGAGTATTTCTGTGTCTTCAAATTTTTGGAAGAGCTTTAAAGTATAGGTATTAACTGCTTCCTGAAGGTTTTGTAGAATTCATTTGTAAAGCCATCTGGTCCTGGACTTTTATTGTTGGGAAGGTTCTTAGTAACTTTTGATTTCTTTGTCTGTGATTAGTCCATTTAAGTTCTGTAGTTCTTCCTGGTTGAGTTTTGGAAGGCTATAAGTTTCTAGGAATCCTTCCATTTCTTCCAGGTTCTCTAGGTTGGTGGCATATAGTTGTTCATAGAAGCTTCCCGTGGTTTTTGTGGATATCTATGGTGGCTGTTGTGATATCTCCTCTATCGTTTGCAGTTCTATTTATTTGAGTCTTCTCCCCTTTTTTGGCGAGTCTGGCTAAGGGGTTGTCAATTTTGTTTATTTTTTTTAAAGAGCCTGAATTTGGCTTCATTGATCTTTTGTATGGTTCTCTTATTTTTCATGCTGTTTATTTCTGTCCTAATTTTAGTGATTTCTTTGTTTCTGGTTGCTTTAGGATTCCTTTGTTCCTCTTCCACTAAGTCTTTAAGGCTTGCAGTCAGGCTGTTTACTTGAGCTTTTTTTGTTGTTGTTGTTCTCTAATGTATGCTTATATGGCTATGAGTTTCCCCCTAAGTACTGCTTTAAAGGTGTCCAAAATATTTTTATAGCTCATGTCTTCATTTTCATTTGTTTCTAAGAACATTTGAATTTCTTGCTTGAGTTCCTCTTTGACCCAGAGATTATTAAGCACTATGCTGTTGAGTTTCTAAATTTTGTGAATTTTACTAATTTTCTGTTTGTTAAGTGTTAGCTTTATGCCACTGTGGTCTGAGAAGGTTCTTGGGATGATTTCAGTGCTCTTGAATTTGTTGATACTGTCTCTGTGTAGATTCAAAAAGAACATATATTCCAATTTCTTGGGTTGAAGAACTCTGAATATGTACAGGAGGACTAGTCTATCCATCTCTTCAATTAATTATCTTGTTTTTTCATTGATTCTCTGCTTAGATGATTTATCTAACTGTGAGAGTTTGGAGTTTAAGTCTCCTGCTATTACTGTGTTACTATTGATACGTTTTTGTAGCTCTTTCAGTAAGTGTTTAATGTATTTAGATGGACCCTCATTGGATGCATATATTTTAAAAACTGTTAAATCTTCTTGGTTAACTGATCCTCTGATCACTATATAATGTCCATGCCTATCTTTTATCACTTTATTTATTTTAAAGTCTATTATGTCTGAGATGAGAATAGCTGTTCCTGCCTTTTTTTAATGGTCCGTTAGCCTGTATGATAGTTTTTCATCCTTTTACTTTGAATCTGTGTTTGTCTTATTGAGTCAGGTGGGATTCCTGCAGACAGCATATGGTTGGGTTTTTTTAAAATATTTATTTATTTATTCCCTTTTGTTGCCCTTGTTGTTTTATTGTTGTAGTTATTATTGTAATTGATGTCATTATTGTTGGATAGGACAGAAAGAAATGGAGAGAGGAGGGGAAGACGGGGAGGGGAAGAAAGATAAACACCTGCAAACCTGCTTCACTGCTTGTAAAGTGACTCCCCTACAGGTGGGGAGCCAGGGGCTTGAACCAGGATCCTTATGCCAGTCCTAGTGCTTTGTACCACATGTACTTAACCCGCTGCCTGACTCCTGGGTTTTGTTTTCTAATCCATCCTCCTACACTATGCCTTTGAATGGGTGAATTTAAGCCACTGACATTTACTAATATGGATTTAAGGTATTGTAGTGCTATTATTCAACAATTTCTGTTTGTTCTGATATATGGTATGTTTCTTGGTGATGTTGTTCATGTTTATAGGAGGCCTTTTAGAACCTTTTTCAGGATAGGCTTGGTGATAATTGCTTCCTTTAACGGTTGCACTAGGACTGGCATAAGGATCCCAGTTCAAGCCCCTGGCTCCCCACCTGCAGGGGAGTCACTTCACAAGAATACTGCTTAGTGTAACATTGACATGGATAGACTTTGTGGGTTTTTTTATTTTATTAGTGATTTAATAGTGATTAATATTGATTAGTGATTTAATATTGAATTTAAAATTACATGTCAATAGGGGTACAAATCCATTTCATTCCCCCCACCATGGTTCTGAATCTTCAGTCACTCCACTGCAAGCCACCACATGGGTCAGCTATCATCTCTACAACTATCTGTCTACATTTATACATAATTGCTCCATTTTTCTTCCTGATCCAATCCTCTCTTCCCCTCCGAACCACTCATGACAACATTACTACCTCCATATGTCCCTCTCCTTTTCCTCCTCTCTCTTTGGGTGCTGATGAAACTGGAGTTCAGAGCCCTCTTATCTTCTTCCTCCTATCATTTTTCCCCTGCTGGGAGTATGGATCAAGGTTGTTTTGGGGGTGCAGAAGGTAGAAGTTCTGACTTCTGTAATTGCTTCTCCAGTAGACAGGGGTGTTGGCAGGTTGATCCATACTCCCAGCCTGCTTCTATCCTTCCCCAGTGGGCCAAAGCTCTGAAGAGGTGAGGTTCCAAAACACACTGGAGAGGTCATCTGCCCAGAGAAGTCAGGATGGCATCATGGTAGCATCTGCAAATTGGTGGTTGGAAGGTGTTGGGGCATAAATTGAGACAAAATGGTTAGTGAGTAGGAATAGAGCAGATGAGATTAGGGATTTTAGGGTAGAAGAAAACTAGAAAAGTCCATTGCTGGGGCTCACGTGGAGTGGCTCCAACCAGGGGGTAAGCCTCTGACCCTCCCTCACCAGTTCAAGGGGCTGCATGACTCAGAAAGGAGGCATCAGGGAATATTCTGGTATGAACATTCGTTTATTGAGAGAAGAGTACAGGTCTTTATAGAGAGTTAAACAAAGAACATTTTTCACATATGTCAGAAATTACAGGTTTCTTAAAGGTCAGCTTGCCCCTATGGTAGGGAGTTGGTATGACAAGAATTGATGA
The DNA here is from genome assembly GCF_950295315.1 of Erinaceus europaeus. Classification (NCBI taxonomy): domain Eukaryota; kingdom Metazoa; phylum Chordata; class Mammalia; order Eulipotyphla; family Erinaceidae; genus Erinaceus; species Erinaceus europaeus. Next base: position 25,090,048 of record NC_080169.1, read on the forward strand.
GATACATAAAGGCCAAAACGATTAGTCTCCATGATGCAGGCAAGTTAATTATCCAAAGGTATTTGAGAGAAGCATAGGGGTTAAACCAGTAAGGTGTGGTAGAGAAGAAGAAAAACAAAACTTAATGTAAATCACAGATATCAAAGGGCACAAGGAAATAGAATTTGGGGTTTTCACTGCCTGGTATAGGGCAGGTGTATGATAGAGTGTATTCTCCTTTATGATCAAAAAGTGAAGTGGATGTGTGAACTTTGAGTGAACCCTAAATCAGGCAGCCATCTGACCTGCTGCTAGCAGGGCAAACTAAGTGTGAGATGCTTGTAGGTTTTCTGTGAGCTTGAGAGACTAACAAGGAGAAACTGAGTCTGGGAGACTTTTCCCTCTTGGCTCATCTCTATAAGGACAGAGAGACTAACAAGTGGGGTGTCTTTCCAGACCTCCATCCAAGGATGGGAGAACTCCCCTAAGCTCTACTAAGCTTTCACATAGTCCCACAATCCATCTTAGACATGTTTCTGGAGGCACACAATTATGACAGTTTTGCTTGAGTTTGATAGCTAGTCTGAAGTTGGATGTAAATATTGTCTGAGAAAAATGGTGTCAGAGTACAGAAAAGGGCTAGAAAGCTGGATTAGTGCAGGGAGAAGCTCCCATTCTTCAGTAAAAATCTAACTCCATCCACCTAATCCAGGGCCCATATATATTTATATTTAGCACCAGAGCCTATATAAGCTTTGAGTCCCTATTGGTCTTATCTTGCAATTCATGGTCACATCTGGGAACACTGCAAGCTGCACTCATTTCAGGACTAATCTTCCTCAAGTGACATGGCAGGATACCTTCAGAGACTGGGGATATCCCTACTGTCACTGCTTTATGATGAGGTCAAGGTTCGGGAGGGCCCACAAGAGGGCTTATGATGTTGTTCTTGATGTAAGTGACCAGTGGTTGTGGAGAGAGGGCTCCATTAGAGGTCTAGGCCCATTATATTTGTGTGGGAGTCCAAGGATCCCCTAGCTAGGGCCCCAGATGATGAGGTGGTGTACTATTGCCCAAAAATACCATTATTAAATGGGCCAGTTGACATGGATAGACTTTGTAAAAGGATAGAGAAGAGAAGGAGGTCACTAACTCTAGTTAACATTTTGCACCAACAACCTTGTATTTATCAGCCTCATATAGAGATGAGAAAACTCAATTCAATGAGTTGTGGTGATTTGCTCAGTACTTGGCAAGAATTTGGTAGATTCCTGGGTGGTCTTGCCTGCTCAAAGATCCTGTGTTGCACAACAAAGTCATTGAGTTTTCAAGTCTCAGGTTCAAAGGTTTACTTTGTATAGTCTCTATCTAGTGCCCATTGCCACATCAGCTCACTTCTTCCTTTCACTTCCAATCTGAACCTCCTATGGGAGGTACACCAAGAATAAGAGCCAGAAAGAGGGGATATTATAGAAGGCTACTCCAGTTGGACTTTGGTTCAAACTGAGGGCAATTCAGCAAGCTGAGGCTACAGCCAGGACTGTGTAGAAGGGGAAGCATGAGAAACTGCATTACCTCTCCTGCATCCTCTTCCCTGCTACTGGTTTACATGGAAAAATCTTGCATTAAAGTTCATGTTCAATCAAATGAGCAAAAAAAAAAAAAAAAAGTCAAAGCCTAGGTTTTAGATGTTTGTAAATTATGTTGATTGCGATATGCCTTTTTTATTGATGTGGTTTGTATTTTTCTGTTCTGTCATTCTTCAGTTGTTGTTCGAATACAAGCCATGCTATACTAAAGTCTTTTCATAAATGCAGTCACAAACCTCATAAATTATAACAATAGCAACTGAAGCAAGGATTGATGCAGTTCAACCAATACCAGTTAGCCAAACAACATTTCCAGTCCAAGAAAAAAAAAGAAGAGAATGGAGAAAAGGTAAAGCAAGAATAGACAATTATGCAAATCTACTGTCCACTATTAATTCTAAGGATAGCAAGAGGATAAAGGAAAGTAGAAAAGAGATACAGACACACACACACACACACACACACAGAGATCACCCACTTTGAGTCAGATTTCTTCCACAAAATAATTCACAAATGAGTGTCAGTGAATTCAGAAAGCAAAAGAAGGAAGAAGGGGGGAAAAAGAGAGCAGTGAAAGGAAAGAGATTTCTTTTATTTAGCTAAGAGGAGAGAAAAAGGAGGGTGGAGGGAAGAGGTAGAGAGAAACAAGTTCCTCCCACAATGGATAGGACACCTAGTCACCTATCAATGGAAAAAGCAACAACAGTTACTTTCGGTCAATCTGAAGAGGAGGGAAAAGGAACATGCATATATAATAATAGTAATAATAAAATAAAGTAGTGTAAAAAAACCCTTACAGTCAGTCTGCAGCTTGGACCTCTCCGGATTGGCTGCACACAGCCTGGTCCCCTTCCTAAACCAATCAAAGACAACCAATTATAAGAAGTATCAAAAAAAAAAAAAAAAAAAACCTCCAGCTAGTCTTTCCCAGGCATGGCTGAGGCTTTGATTGGTCAGGTATTCTGTCACTCAAATAGAGCTCCAGCCCCCTTCAAAAAGAGAAAGAAAAGAAAAAGAAAAAGGCTTGGAATGAAACTAGTGCTGAGCCAGGAATCTTTGTAAAGAAAATAGCTCCACAGAAAGCCCGCTAGGAGCAGCTGGTCAGCCTGTGGGGGCTGGTTCTGAGGTGTGGGGGGAGGGGAGGATGGGTTCAGAAATGGTCAAGCCAAAGATTTTCCTTTCTTTGATCTTTTGACCTCTGTTTGCAAGCCCAAGAGTGGTCATAGGATTCTTTTTTGGTGTCACCCTGACCACCCCTTATTCACCCTTTCCACGGATGGTCCAGATATCCTACCCTCTCCAGAGAATCCCAGGTTGTAAGCTGCTTCTTTTTGGAGCTCACACCAGGTATTGTCTCCAAGTCACCATCTTGGCTCCACCCCCACAGGCAGTTTCAACACGGATGTGGTCCAATAAAACATGTGACAAACTGATGATTAATAGTATGCTAATCCCTGAAGTTTACTTAGCCCTTCAGAATTAGTATGCTATTTTACATCACATTTAAAAACCATGAAGATGCCTAATAGAATATAGCTTGGATATTTTGTCTTCACTTTATCAGTGCTGGAACCACAAAGCTAGAATGACAAAACTAGCATAATTAACATTCATTGATATATATGTTCATTAATATAGGTTGCCAAATGGAGTGTAATCAGGACTAGAATTTTATTATGACATAATTTGTGCCCATAATAAAGTTCCTTCTTCATTTTTATTGAAGGGAGAGGAGAGGACAAATTGATTGTGGATTTACTCTTCCTATCTAGGTTGCCCCTCACTTGTGCACTTAAATCTGGGTTGCTCATGTAGCAAAGCAGCCCACTAAACAAGTGCACTATTTTGTCAGACCTTAAGGGAAGTCTATTTACACACTATTTATGCACTAGTCTAAATCTTCAACTGTCTTCACCATACCATAGGTTATGGCATTCCTTCACTATCTGTATGTTAAAAGGTACCTCTATCTTTTTCACAGCTATACAATGTCCCATTGTATGACTCTGCTAAAATCCATTTAACTAGAGTCCTCTGGGGAAAGGTACTTAGTTTCTGCTCTGTTGCTATTATCAATAACTTTTCAGTGAATATGGATATCACTTTGTCCATGCAGGAGTGCATCTATAAGACAGATTCCTAGACTTAAAACTACTAGCCCTAAGGGAGTGTGCATTTATAATTTCAGTGATGAGTATTCTTAAAATGCCATCTGTTCATTTTGTACAAATTTAAAATCCAACAAGAGGAATACATATGAATGGCCTTTTCCTCACAAAAACCTTATTAGCATGTTATCCACCAAGATGATCTGAAGATACAAGCCAAGAAGACCAACTACTCTTCCATATCTGAGAAGGGAAAAAATGATGCAAAATGTACCTCAAAATTACAATGAGACACCATTCCTATGAGGATGACTACAATGCAATACATTTTTATAAATGAGCATTGGCAAGACTGTCAAGAAATAAGAACCCTTTGGAGCCCTTGGTAGGAATGTGAAATGTTGGTGGAGGCAAGATGGCAAATTGGAGACTGTTAGCTTCGTTGCTCCTATTCTAGTTGATTCAGTTGTGACTCTTTGCTATTTGTTAATTGGGCCTGTATTGCTATAAATGTCCCTCTTGGGTAAGCTTTTGCTGCATCCCAGAGGGTCTGGTAGTTGGTCTCTTCATTTTCATTGTTCTCAAATTAATTTTTAATTTCTCTTTTTATTTCTTTTGGGACCCAGGTGTTACTTAGCTCTCAATAGCTCTGAATTTTTTTTTTCTGATAGAGTCTGCTATTTCAGAGAGAAATGTTTCATTTTTCCTAAAACCTTTCCTTTCCAAAAGTTTTAAATTCACAGTGTGGTGATTGTGTATTCTGGTGTTGAAATTCTATCCTCCACCTGATTAAGTCTACTTTCAAGGCCTCTTATCTCAACCTTAACTGCATTTTTTTAACTTGGACCCAGAAGTTGTACACCTCATCTGTTGAACTCCCAACCTGGCACCAGCCATCCTTAAGTACAACCTTTTAGTCCCTGGAATTTCACCCTCACCCCTTTTCTATCCATGAGCCACATGTGTCTGTATTTACCTGTAGCTTGGTGAGTTTCCAAAGGAATTCTGGTTGTATTTTGTTGTTTTCAAGTGATTTACATTGGTTTACCTACTTGACTCAGGAGAGCAAAGTGACTCTGCTGTTACTCCACAGCCATGCCTCTGAAAGTCCCTACAAACATTTATCATAAATATTTTGTAGCAGCACTGATTATAATACTCAAAAGACAGAAACAACCCAAACATTCATGAACAAATGAATGAATAAACAAACTGTGATATACAACCAAACATCATCAAACAACATTTGGATCAACTATGGATCACATACAGAACCATTGTTCCAAATATAGCCTATGTGTGTAGAAGGTTATACCATGTAGGCTTGCATAAATACACACTATGATATCTGAGCAACGACAAAATCACCCAAAGACACATTTCTTTCTTTTAAGTTTTTTCTTTGTTTTAGTGATTTAATAATGATTGACAAGATTGTGGGCCAGGTGGTGGCACACCTGGTTGAGCGCACAAGTTACAATGAGCAAGGACCCAGGTTTGAGCCCCCAGCCCCCACCTGTAGGGGGAAAGCTTCACAAATGGTGAAGCAGTGCTGCAGGTGTCTCTCTGTGTCTCACCCTCTCTATCTCCCCCTTCCCTCTCAATTTCTGACTATCTCTATCCAATAAATAAATAAAGATAATAAAAAATTTTTTAAAGAGGAGTACAATTCCATACAATTCAGTTCTCATTATCAAAGTTACATAACTCCTCCCCTCCCCTGGAAGCTTTCCTATTCTTTACACCTCTGGGAGTATGGACCAAAGATCTTTATGGGAAGCAAAAGGTGGAAGATCTGGCTTCTGTAATTGCTTCTCCACTGGACATGGATGTTGACAGGTCAGTCTAGACCCCCAGCCTGTTTCTATCTTTCCCTAGTGGAGTAGGTCTCTGGAGAGGTGAAGTTCCAGGACACATTAGTGAGGTCATTGCCCAGGGAAATCAAGTTGGCTTCATGGTAGCATCTGCAACTTGATGACTAAAACATTAAGATATAAAGCAGAACAAATTGTTTAATAATGAGGAACCTAAAGGAAAGAGTATAGCAGGTGAAATTTGGGGTCTTCATGTTGGAAGAAGCTAGGAATTCTGTTTTAGGTATATCCCAAGAGGCCCATGACTTTACTAATTTTTGTCTGAGCCCGACAACTAACATGCAGGTGGGCAAAAAATGTTGTTTGGGAAGATGGTGTCAGAGTTGAGAATAGGACTAGAAAGCTGGATCAGGGCAGACCAGTGACACATTTCCAGAATATTCTCTTCTTAAATGAGGCAAAACTGCTATACATACAGTGGAGTAGTACCCAGTCATAAAGAAAGTCAAAAGTGTATCTGATACATGATACAACATGGATTAACTTTAAAAATGTTACGTTCAGGGATAGAAACCAGATACAGAAGACAATATATCTAACGATTGCATGTGTGTATGTGTGGGATTATGTGAAAGCATGGTAGAGCTTAGAGGAACTCTCCCCCTCCTTGGGATGGAGGTCTGGAAAGACACCCCACTTGTCAGTCTCTCCCTTCTAGGGATGGAGCTAAGAGGGAAAGCTTCCATGATTCAGTTTCCTCTTGTTAGTCTCTCAAAGCTTCACAAAGGCCTGCAACCTCTCACAGTTAACTCATTCCCTTGCTAGCAGATCAAATGGCTGCCTGCTTGTAAATTCACTTAGAGTTCACTACGTTCACTATAAGTTCACCACCCTTTGATCACACACTCCATCACAAGTCTTGCCAGTACCCTGGCAGTGAGACCCCCACACCTTATTTCCTCATCCTTTAATATTTATGATTTACATCAAGTTCTGCCCTTCTCTGATTCATCTCACCCTGCTGGTTTAGCCACTATGTTTTTCTTAATACCTTTAGATAATTAACATGTATTGCATCATGGAAACTAATCATTCTGACCTTTTGGTATCTTATCAATTCTTGTCATTCCTACCCCTTCCTACCATAGGGGTAACTGACCTTTAGAACCCTGTGATTTCTAACATATGTGAAAATTGTTCTTTGTTCTACTTGCTATAAAAATTTGTGCATACCCCAAATAAAGTGGAAGTTCATACCTGAATTTCTCCTGGTGCTTCTTTGCTACACGTGGTCACTAGAACCAGTGACAGGAAGGCCAGTGGCTTACCTCTGTTGAGAGGTCACCCACGTGAGCACAAGCATGTATGTACATATGAAGTATCTAGAATTGGTAAATCCATAGAGATTATGCAAATCGATAGTTGCCAGATGCTGAGGGACAGTGAAAAATAGAGGAGCAAGTGCTTACAAGTTCAGGGTTTCTCTGGGGCGGGTGGAGGGAATTCATGAAAACAATTTGGAACATGATATAAGTGTAGTTGCAACACATAGTGTATGTATTAAATGCCACTGAATTATTTGCTTTCAAATGATTAATGTATAATGTAAATCTCACTACAATGGTTAAAGAAGAAAAAAACAATAAACGTAGGGGTTCCTTCAGATCATTATACTCAGTATTATTGGTCACTAACTCTCTTTGTCCCCCTTAGTAAAGTGCTTCTTTGTGGTTCCCTCCTAGGTTTAGAATAAAAGAAGATAACAAATATCAACATCATGTGCCAAGAGTGTGACAGCACATCCTGAGGAGCACACACATAACCATGCAAAAGGACCCAGGTTCGACATCCCATTCCCCACCTGCAGGCAGAAGCTTCACAATAGTGAAGGAGAGCCACAGGTCTCCCTCTTTTTCCCCATCTCTATTCTCCTTCCCTCTCAATTTCACCCTGTCTCTATGAAAGAAAGAAGGAGGGACAGAGAGAAAGAGAGAGAGCATGAGAGAGGGAGGGAGGGAGAGAATGAAGAGGTGCTGCAGAGGTGGATTCATTATGCAGGCACTAAGCCCCAAGAAGAACCCTGACAACAATGAAAATAAAACAAATAAATAAATCACATCAGATAGTAAGTCTGGTGCTTTGTATACATTCCATCATAAAACATTTACCCCCAAACTATAAAAACATTTACATCGTTATGATCATTTTACAGATGAGGAGATTGGAATTTGGAGAGTTTAAGTCTCTTGCTGAATGTTACTCAGCTAGAATGTGGCAGAGACTGATTTAAGAGTCACACACTTTCCATGAAGCAGCCAGTATAAATATGTTTTGATCATACCAGTAGGGTTGGAGACATCAGGCCTTTGCCACACCAAAAGTTGCTCTTAGTTATTCAGAGTTCTGGGTTTTGGGTCAGGCATGTCTGCATGTCTGGGAGACACCCCCAATCCCACTTTCTCCTGAGGTTGTCTGCCTCCAACTTACTATAGGTATACCTTTAATACCTGTCTTGCCCCTTCTCAACCAAGCACCTGTTATAGTGAGCTGAGTTCATGGAACCCCATTAATGCCAAATGAACCACATTGACTTTACAGGTTGGAACAAATGAAACCCAGAGAATTCATAGTGTTCTGACTTTGGTCTAATCTGAACTAGGTTGTTTGAAGGAAATAGCCATTCCTGAATCCTTCTGTGACATAAAGAATGATGGCTTCCCCTTAAGTCTTGAATCTACAGCTTCCCTGCTTTTGTGTTTTCTGAATTTCAGTTTATTCATTCATAAAATGGGGTTTGTAAGATAAGGATGATTTAAATGGCACAAAGTGAGTAAATGTAATTTTCATTCAAAAAATATCTATCAAGATTCCACTATGTAGCATGCTGCATTCTGGTGCATGGTTTTTGTTGCTGTTGTTGTTTGTTTTCTAGTATTATTAAAACATACATAAAATGGGTGAGAGATAGCTCACCCAGTAGAGTGCACACTTTAGTCTGAGGGAGAATCCAAGTTTGAGCCTTTGACCACCACATGGAAACAGCTACATGGAATAAGCTTCATGAGAAGTGGAACAGTGCTATGGTTTCTCTCATTCACTCTATTTTTCTTTCCCTCTGTTTCACCATCTGTAAGAGAGAGAGATAGATAGATAGATAGATAGATAGATAGATAGATAGATAGATAGATATTGGAAGCAATGAAGAATTCTCAGCAATAACCCTAGAGGCAGAACACACACACACACACACACACACACACATTCATTTATTCACTCACCCACTCACTCACACACACACCATAATTCATTCAAAAGACTTTCATTATAATGAAAGAAACAAACATTGCTGATTTATTGCAGACAAGGGCTCTCAGTTGTTTTGTATAGAGGTTTAAGAAAGCTTTCTTTTTTAAATTTTTATTTATAAAATGGAAATAATGACAAGACCATAGGATAGAGGGGTACAATTCCACACAGTTCCTACCCCCTTGAGCTCCATATCTAGTCCCCTCCCTTGATAGTTTCCCTATTCTTTATCCCTCTGGGAGTATGGACCCAGGGTCATTATGGAGTACAGAAGGTGGAAGGTCTGGCTTCTGCTTTTGCTTCCCTGCTGAACATGGGGATCAGCAGGTCGATCCATATTTCCAGCCTATCTCTCTCTTTCACTAGTGTGGCATGGATCTGGGGAGGCAGGGCTCCAGGACACACTGGTGGGGTCATCCCCCCCCCCCAGGGAAGTCAGGTTGGCATCATGGTAGCATCTGGAACCTGGTGGCTGAAAAAGAGTTAAGATATAAAGCAGAACAAATTGTTGACTAATCATGAACCTAAAGGCAAGAACACTGCAGATGAAGATTTGGGGTCTCTGTTTTGGAAAAAGCTAGTAGGGCTATTTTAGGTATATTCCAAGGGGCCCATGACCCTACTAGTTTTTGCCTGAGCCTGACATCTGATATGCAGGTGGACCCAAGTTATTGTCTGGGGAGATGGTTGAAAAAGGACTAGAAAGCAGGATCAGGGAAGAAAGTAGCTCCCAAATGTGGGAAAAGTATATGAAATACTGTTAACTGCAAACTCCATCAATTTGATCTGATCTGAGCCCATATTCAACTTAGGAGCCTATGTAACCCCTGCATCCCTGTAGGTCTGAGCTGGAATTCTGGGGATCACAGTTAGAAACATTCCAGGCTGCAATAATTTCAGGACCCATCTTCTGCGGGTGGTAGGTAGAGTATATTGTCCAACCTCCCTTTGGAGAATGGAACATTTGTCGTATGCTTTACATTGGCTTGCTCTAGCCCTCCCCCTCCAAGAGAATTGGATGAGTCCTGTTAATTTCGCGGGCCTGCTTGGCCCCGCCCCAAGGGACCCTGGGAGAGGGTTCCGGAGTCCGAGAGTTCCTGAGTTCCCCAGTGACAGAGTTCCTGAGTTCCGGAGTTCGAGAGTGCGAGGGTGCGAGAGTTTCTGAGTTCGAGAGTAAGGGAGAGGGTTCCTGAGTTCGAGAGAAAAAGAAAGAGTGCTTGCGCCGCCGCAAAGAGACAGCAGAGTTCTGTTTGGTGATTAGTTTGTCTTAGTTTGTGAATCGTTGTTCCTGAATAAAGAAATACAGCTTCCCTGCCCAGCCGTTGTCTCTGCGTCTCTGTTCACCACCGTGAAGCTAGCCGGCCGAGGCCAACCTGCCCAGCTAGAGCCTACGAATTTTAACAACAAACATTCTCTACCACTGTTGATCCACATTGAGGACAAGGTACTATAGGGGCCCACAAAGGGGTCCATTGTGTTGTTCCTGATGGAGATGACCAGTGACAATGGCAAGAGGGATCTGTTAGAGGTCTAGGCCTGTCTCTACAACCACTCCTTTATCTTTAACCAACCCTTCTATCTGATTTTCATATTTACAGCATACCCTAGGACATAACCAAAAGGACTACTTTAAAACATTTATTGGTGATTTAATAACAGTTTGCAGGATTACAAGGATACAATTCTAATCTGTATCCACCACCAATGTTCTTTCCCCACCCCCACCCCCATTAACCAGTATATTTCTCACAAAATCTAAGAGATAGTTCAGCTACTCTCCTTCTACCTTTTCTTCCTTTTTTTTTTAAATTCCTTTTCTGCAGCAAAGTCATGTGTTTCTACAATCTACACTCCTCCACCAATGAGCAGAGTCATCTAGTAATTGTCTTTTACCTCCTTGCTTACATCACTGAGCATGATCACCTCCAGTTTCATCCATTTTACACAGCAACCACTTAAAAAGGCAGAGTCAGAATGCCTTCTGTTAAATGCTTTTCAAATGCTGCCTGTTGTTTCAAAGAGATTCTCAAGCCAACATCCTTTAAGGAGGCTGCACAATCAAGTCCATTTCTTGCTTAGCCTCAGTAAGACTACAACTACAGCCTCCTCTAAGAAACCTACCCCACCATAACTCTTGCCATGCAAGTGCCCATATATTATACAAAACAATTGGCCCCCATCCCTAATCCATCAAGTTGATTAGACCAAGAATTACACCAAACTCAACAGGTGGCAACCTCAAGTCTTCCCAATAATTCGTGACATGGAAGCTAAGATAGTGGAGGAAAAAGAATAGAATCAATCAAATCTTTCTCAGGAGTTTGAGCTAAGAATTTCAATGAGCTGGCCAGAAGTTGAAACGGTAGTATGAGGTTCAGTCAAAGCCATTGCTATTTGGAATCTGACACTAGGAAAATATTTATCTTAAGATAGCAAAAGAAGGGGGATGGAGGGGGGGTGGGGAGAGAGAGAGAGAAAATAAAGACAAAGTGAGACGTAGAGGCAGAATGAAAGACAAACCTTGTGGCCCCAAGAGAGATAAAAATCTCTGACTTAGGGAGTCGGGCAGTAGCACAGCAGGTTAAGTGCACATGGCACAAAGAGCAAGGACCTGCGTAAGGATCCTGGTTAGACCCCCAGCTCCCCACCTGCAGGGGCATCGCTTCACAGGTCTGCAGGTGTCTATCTTTCTCTCCCCCTCTCTGTCTTCCCCTCCTCTCTCCATTTCTCTCTGTCCTATCCAACAAGGACGACAACAATAAAACAATAAGGGTAACAAAAAGGAATAAATAAGTAAATATTAAAAAAAAAACTCTGACCTAGAACACCTCAACTCCTGACAGCTTCTGGTAGCTTCCCAGATGGGCATCTTTGTCTTATTCTGGCCTGGTACCGATCCTGTATTTTTTTTTCTATTTTTCTATCATCAGACCAGGTGACTATCCACTGCTGGGTTCCTCTTTGCTTGAGCGAACTGAGTGATCTCTTCTGGCATCTATACAATCTAAACAGACAACCATACAAATGGGTCACAGCTCCTTGCTTCTTGTCACACAGGGCTTGTACAAACTTCATCTGCCCCTTTCTCTGTAATATTTTTAAAATTTTATTTATTTATTTGGTAGGGCAAAGAAAAACCTTGAAGGGAAGGAGAGAGAAAAGGAATAGAGAAAGAAAGCCATCTGTAACAATGCTTCAACGTTAGTGAGGCATCCACTGTACAGTTGGGGACTGAAGACTTGTGTGTTGTAACATGTGGTGGCTCATGTGGGTATGCCACCATCCAGCTACTCTCTGTAGTCAAATAGTCATGGTCAAATAGCCTTGATCTGTCACTATATATATATATATGTATGTATGTTTAGAACTACTTTGTTAAAATCAGAAACAATACAAATGCAAAGCACTGAATCTCATTAAAATGTACTTAACCTGGGTAGGCGACCCCACCAATATATCCTGAAGCTCCACTTCCCCAGATCCCTGCCCCACTAGGGAAAGAGAAACAGGCTGGGAGTATGGATAGACCAGTCAATGCCCATGTTCAGTGGGGAAGCAATTAAAGAAGCCAGACCTTCCACCTTCTGCACCCCATAATGACCCTGGGTCCATACTCCCAGAGGGTTAAAGAATAAGGAAGCTATCAGGGGAGGGGATGGGATAGGAGTTCTGGTGGTGGGAACTAACTGTGTGGAGTTGTACCCCTCTTATCCTATGATCTTACCAGTGTTTCCACTTTATAAAAATAAAATTTTTTAAAATATATTAAATTTAAAAAAAGAAATGTACTTAAAACTTGACTGCAGTTACAGTCATTTATTTTCATACATGCCTATTTTATTTTTTGTTTTTTATTTTATTCCTATAAACAAGAATTTTGTGTCTTTCCTGGTTAGCTCTTTTTTTCAATTCTTCTTTGTTTATTGAATATTATTATATCGTAACATGTAGGCTTCAGTTGTTCATCACTTAAGACAACATGTTGACACATTTTTAAATGCTATAAAGTAGTGTCTTTCACTACATAATCTTTTATCACTGAAGAAATCTTAGAGACATCAGCTGAAATATAAAGCTACCTGGTTATGTTGGGTTTGCAACAGACAGCAAAACATCCTAGCAGTCAGCACACAGCAAGCATGGATGACAAGTCACGTGTGAAGACTGTGAAATCTGAGTCCCAGACAGACCCTTCAGAAAGTACATACCTGAGAGAGAGAAGCCACACACACTATGTGTCTCTTTCCTTAAACAGTGGGATATAGAGTTCACCTCCTGAGACTTGGGGGAACTGTGGAGAAAGTTATATTCTTATTTGTTAAAGTGGAAGGTAGCCCAAGACTTGAGTGCCTGTCTTTGGCTTCTCACCAAGGAGTGGCTTCTGGTTTCTTCGTTTTTTTTTTTTTAATTTATCTATAAAATAAAAAATATCAACAAGATCAGAAGAGAAAACACAAGTAGAACCTGAACTGGAATTGGCGTATTGCACCAAAGTAAAAGTTTCTGAGGGGGGGGGAGAATACAGGTCCAAAAAGGATGACAGAGGACCTAATGGGGGTTGTACTGTTATATGTAAAACTGGGAAATGTTCTGCATGTACAAACTATTGTTATTTACTGTCGAATGTAAAACATTAATTCCCCAATAAGGAAATTTTTAAAAAAATAAAAAATATCGACAAGACCACAGAATAAAAGGGGTAACATTCCACATAATTCCCACTTCCAGAGTTCCATATCTCATCCCCTCCACTGGAAGCTTTCCTACTATTTATCTTTCTGGGAGTACGGACCCAGGATCATTATGAGGTACAGAAAGTGGAAGGTCTGGATTCTGTAATTGCTTCTCCAGTGAGCATGGGTGTTGGCAGGTCGATCCATACTCCCAGCCTGTTTCTGTCTTTCCCTAGTGGGGCAGGGCTCTGGAGAGGTGGGGTTCCAGGGTATATTGGTGGGGTTGTCTGCCCGGGGGAGTCAGGTTGGCATCATGGCAACATCTGCAAGTTGGTGGCTGAAAAAGCATTAAGATATAAAGAGGAGCACATTGTTTAATAATCAGGAACCTAAAGGCAAGAATATAGCAGATGAGATTTGGGGTGTCCGTTTTAGAAAAAGATAGGAAGTCTATTTTTTGTATATTCCAAGGTTGCCCATGACTTTACTAATTTTTGCCTGAGTCCAACCTCTAATGTGCAGGTAGACCAAAGGTATTGTCTGGGGGAAATGCTGTTAGAGTTGGAAATAGGACTAGAAAGCTGGGTCAGGGAAGAGAGTAGCTCCAAAATAAGAGGAAGCAGTTGGGAAAGGTATTCAGTCAGTGATTCTAGGCAGGAATGTCAGCCTGAGCTTGAGCTTTGGGTTTAATTAATAACCATAGTACTACCAGCAAGGTATGTGAGTATGACCCAAAGATCTTGTAGACATATTATAAACTCAGCTAATTACAGTGTACTGTTATTGCAGAGTAGGAGAGGATTTTATGTTCTGGGAAAAAGGAAGATGAAGAATAAGAATAAAATATTACAGGCACAGGGGCTGGGTAGTGATGCATCTGGTTAGTGAACATATTGTAATGCAAAAGGACCCTAGTTCAAAACCCAAGTCCCCACCTGCAGAAGAGAAGATTCATGAACTGTGAAGCAGTGCTGCATGTGCCTCTCTCCCTCTCTGTCAAGAGGAGAAGCTTCCCTCTTGATTTCTCTCTGCAAATAAATTAAATTAAATATTTTTTAAAAAGAGAGGCACACAGGACAAGGATGAAGAAACATCCACCCATCCATCCAGTCATAAATCCATCCATCCACCCATTAACTCAACCACCTATAGATTCATCCACATAAAAGAGAGGCAAAGGCAGCAAGAAACAACCAGCAGGTGGGGAAGGCACAGTGAAGGAATGAGACAGCTAACAAAGGGTGGAGGCCAACACTAGCTTCTCAAATCAAGCATTTTTCTGAGGAGCTTCACTCCAAAAGCAAGTCACTCCAAAAATCGTAAAATCAAAAAGCCAATAGGTAAAGTGCAGGCTCAGCTTTTGATTTTCTACAAAGAGCACAGCTCAGCTTAGTCAGGGACTGCACAATCTGGATGGGTACAAACAGTCTTTGTTCTGTTTTCTCAGAGGGAAGAATTAGTGGCAATCAGCATATCAGTTCAGATGTGGAGTATTGGTTTAGATGGGGACCCATATTCCAGTAACCCTGAGAACCAAAGCCTGAAAAGGTCTGAGGAGAAAGCAGAGGCTACAACTGGGATGATGTGCCAATTAAAAGAGCTTGTTTGGAGTGACTTCTGGTGGCTATGTAAGCAGTGCATATAAATGATCAAAAGCAGTCAGGACCCTCTCCCATCACTCACAAAAGATGCTTAAGGCCAGTTCCTTTGAATGCTGTTTTAGTAGTGGTCTCTTACAATACATCTTAAAGAACATTTATACTGTGTTCACTGTGCATTCAACTGTGGCCACTTCAAAGGTTCAGCCAAGTATTTTATGGCCATGGTAAAGGGTTCTTATTGATTTAAATTACAAGCTTGGCTCCCGTCAGCTCCACTTGAGGGCAAAAATGCAATAAAATATCCCACAGCACAAGAGACAGACATATCACAGTGAAAATCTTAAGAGATCCTTTTCACTATAGTCATTCTCAATGATGTTTATTTATATGGGCAAGGTTATCAGAGAGATTTGTCTCCAATCTTCAGGCTTTGGAGGTTTGTCTAGGTTTGGGTGTTTGCTTTTCTTTAAAAATCTAGTTCTGACCTGAACCCAAAAAAAGGTCATAAGTGCATTCCATATTCCCTGACTTAGTGTTACACCACTTACTGACTACCCACAGAATTGTTTCAAGAGTGACATTGACATACTGGCCATCATGCCTGAAAGATTATGGTTTTCAGTCTTCTGATCATTTACATATCCAGCAGGACAAACTCAGATGAATGAGAGGTGTCAAGGCTTGAATGACAAGCCCATCAATGCGATGGAAGGCTGTCCCAGGATTAACTGTCAGGAAGACAAACTCCACCCTGGAGACAGAGACATGAACATGCTATTTATTGCAAGACTGTAAAGTTGAAGGGGTGGTGTGTGGGGAGGAGGGGGAGTGGGAGAGCAAAACTGTCATTATGAAAGGCAGTTTATGCTACTCACTAAGACCTATGATAATCAGCACAAAGGAAATCACTGTATGCAAAACAAAATAGAAAAAAAATGCAGCCTGCTCTGGTCCACTTCATTCCTGGTTCCTTTATAATGATTTGCCTGAAACATACTCAAGATGGAGCTAACCCCTGGACATACACAGAAAATAGCAAATGACTATTATGTATCTGACATTTGAAATAACATGTTTCTGGAGGGTTGGCATTACAAGAGTCATTTCACTTCAAAATGTTATTCCTAATGTAATTTTTTAAAATTCATAAGAGGCACTTGCTAGAATTCAATGTAGCACTAAAGTCACTCAAAAGACAGAGGTCAAATTCATTTCATTTCTTTTATGTTTTCTTCTCTCTGCTAGATGAAATAAATGATTAAGCCTTGAACACTTGGCAGTTCAGCGAATGTGCTCCATGGCACCATTACAAGATCGATTTTCTCAATACAGGAGGTTTTCTAGGGTGCACATTGCTTAGCTGACATCTGTCGCCGTTGTCATGGCAGCGCTCTCTCCAGCATAGTGAGAGGTCAGGCCTGACAGGGAAGGCCTCACCAGCTCTACCCTAGTCACTTCAAGGTTAACAACCAATGGACCAAAGAAATAGGCAATTATAGTACAGTCAATTCCAGTTAAGGAAATATCTGAGAAGTAAATATGTCTGATAAGTGAATGGAAATGAAACAGCCAATTCTATTGATGCAATCCCATAATATCAATACTGTTTTCTGGTGCTGCCTGAGTGTTCCTTGTAAAATTTCCATGATCAAAGAAATCTAGTAAGAGAAGGGATAAACAAACTTCATTACAGTACCATTAGCCACTGTACTTAAATAATAGAATTTGCACAAGTGGATGATGAACAGCAGAAGAACAGAGCTTCTCCAAGCAAGAATTACAAAGAAGACTCCCCAGATACACATTTCGTCACCTAATATTTCCAGCTGTATGTTTTCCTAAAAAGATTCTCAGCATTTAAGAAAATTGACCTTAAAATAGCATTTCTCATTGCTACTTTGATTTACTAGAGGTTTTATTTATTGGACTGAAAGTTCTTCCTATAGTTTCAGCAACCCTGAAAAACCCCCAGATTACCAAAAATATTAGAATTAATACTTTGCAATGATACATATATCTACTAAAGTATAACTTTTGATTGACAGATAAAATGTATTATTTCAATAGACAATCTTTGAATAGAATTAGAAAAATGACAAGTGGAACAAATATGTAAAGATTTTCAATTACAAGTTGCATACCCCAGAAATTCAGTTACTGACAATGTCTTCAGGTTGCAGTACCTGAAATTCATTATACCTTATACATTCATATTACCCATTCCTGATCAAATCTTGCAGTTAAATATAAAAATAACTTTCGATTTCATCAGACACCTGGAAAATGGCATTGCCTTTTCTTCAACTGTAAGACATTTTCACTCACAAAGAAGCATGGAAAATTAAGAGTAATGTGAGTGTTTATCTTTAGTCACTGTGGTTTCCCATCTCAGTTTTTTTTTTTAATGTTTCAGCTATGGTCAGTGAAAATCATTGTGACTACTAAGATCTTTGGTTCATCATTGGCCGTGTTAAGAGATGGAGCACCTTTAATAAGGAATTAGGAAAAGAAATCCCATATGATCCAGTTATCTCTGTTCTGAGTATTCACCAAAAAAAAAAAAAAATTACTGGATACTAGTTTGAAGAGATATGTGCACTTCTGAAGTATTTTACTTAAGTATTATACTCAAGAGCCTAGAACTGGAGACATCAGATAACTGGATAAAGAGATGTATGGAGTGCTACTTCAATCAATGGAATAAATATATATATGAAAATCTGCTATTCACAATAATACAGTATGGGTAGACTTAAGGGATATCATACTTAGTGAAATAAGTCAAATGACAAAGACAAACATAGTATGGTTTCATTCATCTATGGAGAGAAACTGAACACATAAATTAAATGAAACAAAATAACCTATAATCTTAACTAGTAGTTATCAAAAAGGAAAGGGGGAAAAGTGTAAAAATTGAGGGAAAAGGGTAAATTTCGTAGTGAAAAATAGAATTGAACCTTTAGTGGAGAACTTAATAGAGTATGCATAATATTATAATGTGACATTACTATTATGCCAACCTGACTTCCCTGGGGAAATGACTTCACCAGTGCATCCTGGAACCACACTTCTCCAGAGCCCCGCCCCACTAGGGAAAGATAAAAATAGGCTGGGAGTATGGATCAACATGACAACACCCATGCACCTTGGAGAAGCAATTACAGAAGCCTTCTACCTTCTGCACCCCATAATGATCCTGGGTCCATGCTCCCAGAGAGATAAATAATAGGAAAGCTTCCAATGGAGGGGATGGGAAATGGCATTCTGGTGGTGGGAATTGTATCCCTCTTATCCTACAGTCTTGTTAATCATTATTAAATCAATTTAAAAAATTAAATCTAAAATAAGAAGTAGGCAACCCAGGCGATGGTACAATAAGTAGTACGCTAGACTTAAATTAAGAGTCAAAAGGGAGCAGGTGGTGCCACATCCTATACAAAGCACATGTTACCATAAGCAAAGGCCTGGGTTCAAGCCTCCAACCCTTACATGCAAGGGGCAAGCTTCAGAAGTGGTGGAACAGTGCTGCAGGTGTCTTTCTCTCCCTCTCTATCTTCCCCTTCCCTCTCAATTTTTGTCTTTGTCCAAAAAATAAATAAATAAGTGGACTCTAGAGACCAGGGAAATTGTTCAGCTGATAAAACTGAACTATTTCCTATTCCTTGTTCAATTCCCACTTTCACTTATCTCCATACTTCCCTTCACACAGTGTGTTCATTCCATATTCTTTCCGGGCTACACTACAATTAAATCTAACCAGTGCATAGTTGGTCTTAAAGAATAACCAGGACATAATGGATGGTGCCAGGAAGAAGGGTATTTTCTCAAGCAGATAGCTGAAGTAGACACTTAGTGTCACTTGTTAAGAGAAAGCACACGGAGTCTGTCCTTGAGAGCCAGCTCTGATGCCAGCTCCCATATAAAACCTCCCTGTGACTACCCAGATGAAAAATCAATAATCCTTCCTCAGAGGTAGCATTTATTGTTTCTAGCACTCTTTCCTAAATGTATAAACTTGTAGATTGTTGAAATTAAAGGCCCACAGACCACAGTCCAAGAAACAGTGTATTAGGAGGTAACCTTTGTTACTTGAAAAGCCAGTTAGTTACACAGACTCATTCATAAACTCAGGACCTGAAAATTGCATGGCAGTTTTAAATTACTAGATTAACTTCCAGATCAGTCAGATTATACTTCTGTAGATACTTAGTTGATTATTAAAATAAAGACAAAGATCATCACAAAAACTCACCTTTAAAAACCTATTTGTGGTCTATGTGGTATTCATATCCAGAATACTCTCATTCCAAATCATGTAACTCTCAAGGATTTACCTCCACCATTTTGATTTGCCTATGTAGCTATATTTAAAAAAAAAAAATTAAACACTAGGGTTAGGCGGTAGCACAGGGGATTAGTGCACATGGCCCAAAGCTGTTTGAGCCCCCAGCTCACCACCTGCAGGGAGGTCGCGTCACAAGCCATGAAGCAGATCTGCAGGTGTCTATCTCTCTCTCCCCCCTCTCTCTCTTCCCCTTCTCTTTCGATTTCTCTCTGTCCTATCCAAGAATAACAGCAACAATAATAACAACAAGGGCAACAGAAATGGAAAAAATAGTCTCAGGATCAGTGGATTCACAGTGCAGGCACCAAGCCCCTGAGATAACCCTGCAGACAAAGAAAGAAAGAAAGAAAGAAAGAAAGAGAGAGAGAGAGAAAGAAAGAAAGAAATCACCTCCTGCCATTTATTAAATTCTATACTCTCTATTAATACTTGATCAAAGCATAATTCAATGTTTATTTTGGTCAGTGATAGATTTACAGCATGTTCAACTATGAATCTAGTCAAAAAAACAATCCTGGTCTTTTTTTTTTTTATTTTTACTTATAAAAAGGAAACACTGACAAAAACCATAGGATTAGAGAGGTACAACTCCACACAATTCCCACCACCAGAACTCTGTATCCCACCCCTTTTTGCAGGCTTTGTGAGTCAAGATAACACTATTTGAGCATGAATACCTATTGTAAAGCCAAAATGTAAATAAAAGTGTTTTATATACTAATGAGTTGTGAAAAAAAATATATAGCATGTACTTCCTTAGAGGATTTTCACCTTATTTATCAGCTCTTATCAAAACTGAGAATTACTATGGTGGAAATAGAGATAACTTTTAGCCTTTTCTTATTCTCTGAATGACATTTTCAGATTCAAGATGTGGCTATTTTTATCTTTTTATCAAATATACCATACCAAGAACTGCCACATCTTTGAGAATATGAAAACTTCATAGCCTAATAGAAGAGACAAATATATGAAGAGGTAATTCAGTGGAATAGTTCTACAAGCAAGAAATATATTAAAGGTTATGAGAAAAGAAAAATTTTTAAATTTCTTTATTTGTGATTAATCGTAGGTCATAAAATTGTAAGATTACAGTGTATAGTTCCACACAACACCTACCACCAGAGTTCTGTATCCCCAACTTCCCACCTCCCCGAAATAACTACCATCGTTCTCACAAGTCTTAAAAACAGTTTGCTTGGTTTCTGTTTATTTTACTTCTCGAGTTCATGTGTATCTGATCTCTAGATTCCACACATGAATGAAAACATCTGGTAATTATATTTCATTGTTTTATTTATTTTGCTAAGCATAACCATTGTTTTATTTATTTTGCTAAGCATGTCCATTTTGTCTCAAAGGACATGATATTATCTTTTTGATCGCAGAGTTGTATTCCATGGATTATGTATGCCATAACTTCTGCAGCCAGTTGTCTGATAATGGGCATTTAGGCTGCTTCCACTCTTTGTATTGTGAATAATGCAGCTATGAACATAGGGATGCATATATCTCTTGAGTGTTTTGATGTCCTTTGGATAAATGTCTAAGAGTGGTAACACTAGATCATAAGGTAATTTCATTTTTATTTCTTTAAACACTCCACATACAGTTTTCCAAAGGGGCTGCACCAGTTTGCATTCCGACCATCAATGTACCAAAAAATCTTTAAACAGCATATATATATATACACATATATACATATATGTATATATTTAAATGGAAAACTGCATAAAATACTAATAAGAATTTTTTCAAATTGTGAGTTTTAAGAAATGAACTATTGGGAAGATGCAAAAACCTTCCCCCTCATTACATAACAAGTCTTTTAATCAACATTTTTCTTTTTTTTTTTTTTTTACCAGAGCACTGGTCACCTCTGGCTTATGGTACTGTGGGGGATTGAACCTGGGACTTTGGAGCCTCAGGCAAGAGAATCTCTTTGCATAACCATTATGTGATCTACTCCCTCACCAACATTTTCTCAATAAAGTTTTTTTTTTTTTTAGAGATTTAATAATGATTGACAAGATTGTAAGAAAGAGGGGTATGAGGGGTACAATTCCATACCATTCCTACCAGCAGAGTTCCACATCCCATCCCCTCCATTGGGAGGTTCCCTATTCTTTATCAGTCTAAGAGTATGGACCTGGATTTTTTATGAGGTACAGAAGGTGGGAGGTCTGGCTTTTGTAATTGTTTCTTGGCTGAACATGGACCTTGGCAGGTTGATCCACAACCCCAGCCTGTTTCTATCTTTCCCTAGTGGAGCAGGAGTCTGGAGAGAAGGGGTTCCAGGACACATTGCTGAGGTCATCTGCCCAGGGAATTCAGATAAGCATCATGGTAGCATCTGAAACTTGGTGGCAGAGTACTGGAGCTGAAGGGTTGGCATTCCATGCCTAGCATCGCAGGAAATAATCCAAAGTGAAATGTGTTGAGGTGGTGGTACTGGTTGCATTGATTTGGTTGAGCTCAACAGATACAGTATGAAATGGTATAGATCAAGAGAAATGTGCAGGAAAATGAGCCATTCCCCAGAGGTTCCAGGACTAGGAGAAATATGGGTTTTATAGAGAATGGGGAAGTTTCCTGTTGTCTTAGAGTTTAAGAAGACAATAGATAGTTATTATTGTAACCAAGTTATTTGGGAATTTGGTTTACTTTGAAAATCCCATGGTTAGGATTTGCTATATAATACAAGACCTCACCATGATTTCTGTCATTTAATGCTATTTGCATATCTTATTTAGTATCCTATTTGCATATCTTATTTTGTATCTTATTTAGTGACACAACCAGTTGCTTCTGGTCTAAGATTATAGGTGATTTAGTATTTCAAAGAAATATTCACTATTAGAACTGTATTCCAAAAGCAGGTAGGGACACAACAAAACAAAAAAATGAAAGCTACAGACCAATGTCTCAGATGAACATAGATGTTAAAATACTGAACAAAATCCTAGCCAACTGGATACTGTTGGTCTGCTTCTTCTAAGACCCCTTCTGTTGCATTGCTTGCCACTGTGGTCGATTTACATAATCATTGTTTTGCCTGCACTGGTTTAATCCCCACTGGTTCCCATGCTTTTTCCTCCTCCCCACCCCTATCCTATGTACATCCTCTTCTGACCTGACACTTCCACCTCAGGAGATATATAGGACAAGATTGTGATTAGAGATAGATAGATCACACTGTATTCCTGTTCAATAAAGATTGAACTGCGTCCCACTCAGCCATGAGTCCATGGTCATCTCTCTCACGCCCACGAAGCTAGCCTGGCAGGATACAATAGTTTATTAAAAATATTTTTCATCACAACCAAGTGGGATTTATTCCAGGAATGCAAGGCTGGCTCAATATACATAAATCAATCAATGTGATTTACCACATCAATAAAAGCAAAACCAAAAGATTATCTGAATAGCTGCAGAGAAAGTCTTTGACAAAAATCCAACATCCTTTCATAATCAAAACATTCCAAAAAATGGGAATAGATTTCTGGGTAGTAAATACCTTACTACCCAGAAATCCCACTCCTAGGCATTTATCCAAAAGAGATAATATCACTAATTTGAAGGGTTGTATGCACCCACGTGTTCATAGCCACATTATCTACAATAGCAAAAATGTGGAAGCAACCAAAATGTCCCTCCACAGATGACTGGTTAAAAAAGCTATAGGACATATACTCAATAGAATATTACTCAGCAATAAAATAGATGATTTTACAACCTTTCAGATAAAATGGATGAAACTTGAGAACATCATGCTTAGTGAAATAAGCAAGGAGGTAAAGGAAAACTATTGGATGGTCTCACTCATATGTGAAATTTAGAGAACTGACCACATAGACATAAAATAAACAACTAGACACAACATAACCCATATTTAAAATGTAAAAACTGTTGTGGTTACCTAGGGAGGAGAGGGGAGGGCACAGACTTTCAGTGGCGGGGAAGATGTGAAACTCTAGTCTTATCACTATTTAGTCCTAATAATAGCAATATGACATGTGGGAAGGGTGGATAGATTTAATATCTCAAGTTCTCCAACTGCCTAGACTATAGTCCTAAGCACAAATACTAGCTCTTGCTAATATTTATCTTAGATTTGCCAAATGATCATACTCTGATAAGGGGATTGTTTGTGGATCTCTAAAAATGTATCAGAAAATAAAGCTCTGCAAACATCTAAATCAATTACAGCTTTAGGCCAGATAGGTCAAGACCTTTGGACCTTGTAAGTATTTAAAACACAAAGAGGTTCAGATACCACTAAAAGAGTTCAGGTCATAGTGAAGTCAAGTATAATAACACAAATACTTAGCCTTCCAACTAACCTAGCTATAATAATTAATTATTGATATTTTAACATTCTCTTAGACTATAAGAAACCCCTTGCATCCTCTTTAAGACCTGCATTTCTCCTAGTCTGGTACCTCTAGGATATGCCCATACTTCTTGAAATTCCTTTTCTATGATTCCTTACCACTGTACCAACCCTGTCAACTTTAACCAAATCGCTACTGGTGCTGCCACCCCACATTATGCTGCTATTTAAATCCTACTGTGGATTGTAACTTGATTGACTGAGAAGTCAACCTCACAACTCTTCAAATCTGGTGCTCCACTCTGACACCATTCTCTCAGACAACATTCTCATCCAACCTCAGGTTAGTTACCAAACTCAAGCAAAACTAGTATAGTTGTACGCCCCCCAGGAACATGCCTAAAATGGTTTCCCCAGCTTTCTTCTACCCCAAAATCCCTAATCTCATCTGCTCTGACCCTACTTTCTGGTTTCTGTTCATTAATCATCTTGTCTCAACTTAGGTCATGCCACCTTCCAGACACCAAGTTACAAATGCTACCATGACTCCACCCCAAATTCTCTGGGCAGAAGATCTCACCAATGTGTCCTGGACGCATGCATCTCCAGTGCTCTGGTCCACTAGGGAAAGATAGAAACAGGCTGGGGGTATGGATCAACCTGTCAGTGCCCATGCTCAACAGAGAAGCATCTACAGAAGCTAGAACTCCTACTTTCTGCTCCCCATAAACAACCTTGATCCACACTCCCAGTGGGGGAGAAATGATAGGAATGAAGATAAGGGGACTCTGAACTCCAACTCCATAAGCACCCAGTGTTGGTATACTTCTGGATTTTGCTTGTGAGACCTTCTGTTTTTATCATCACATTGGGTTCGATTGTGTTGCTTACAATGTGTTCTGTTTTCATGTCCACTGTTGGCTGGTCACCCCCCTGCCTCTGGGATGTTGGTTTGGCCCTCGCTCCCCCTGCCTCTGGGACATTTGGTTTAGTCCTCGCTGGTTCGTGCTTTTTCCTTTTTGCCACCCCCTATCATACGTATTTCCTTTGTTCCTGACTCTTCCACCAGAGGAGAGATGCAGGACAGAATTGTGTTGTGATTAGTTTTTTGAACTACATGCCCACTTGTGAATAAAGATTGAACTGTATTCTCAGCTCAGCCATGAGTGCCTGGTCATCTCTCTCTCCCGCCCACGAAGCTAATCCGGCAACCCAGAGAGAGAGAGAAGGAAAAGGAGAGGGACATATGGAGGTAGCTTTGATGTAATGAGTGGTTTAGGGGGAAAGAAAGGATTTAGTCAGGAAAAGAAGGGTTAACTTTGTATAAATGTGGACAGATAAAAGTAGAGAAAATAGTCGGCCCATGTCTACAACTTTAGGGGGACTGTGGTGGATTGCAGTGGGGAGAGTGAAAATTCAGAACTCTGGTGGTGGGAATGGTGTGGATTCAAACCCGTCAACATGTAATTCTGTAATTTGAAAATATTAAAAAAAAATTTAAAGAATGTCATATATCAGAAACAATAGCAACAACAAATGCTGGAGTGGTTGTGGGGACAAAGGAACCCTCATGCACTGCTGGTGGGAATGGAAATTGGTCCAGCCTCTGTGGAGAGCAATCTGGAGAATGCTCACAAGGCTAGAAAAGGACCTTCCTTATGACCCAGCAATTTTTCTTCTAGTGATATATCCTAAGGACTCCATAACATCCAACCAAAAAGCTATGTGTACACCTATGTTCATAGCAGCACAATTTATAATAGCCAAAACCTGGAAGCAAGCCAGATGCCCAACAACAGATGAATAGCTGCGAAAGTTGTGGTATATATACACAATGAAATACTACTTAGCTATGAAGAATAATGAATCCACTTTCTTCAACCCATCTTGAATGGAGCTAGAAAGCATTATGTTAAGTGAGATAAGCCAGAAAGAGAAAAATGCATATGGGATTATCCCACTTATAACAAAAGCTGAGAAAGAAGAAAGGGAAACACAGAGCAGAATTTGACAGAGTTTGGAGTATTGCAACAAAGTAAAAAAAACTCGGTAGGGCACCAAAGTAAAAACCCAGTGGTGAGGGGTAGAGATGTAGCTTCCTGGGCCAGTGGGGGGTGGGAGTGGGTGGGAGGGATGGGTCACGGTCCTTTGGTGATGGGAATGGTGTTTATGTACACTCCTAGCAAAATGTAGACATATAAATCAGTAGTTAATTAATATGAGAGGGGGAAATCAATTGTATGTCTCAAAGGTTCTCAAAAGACAAACTTGAATCTTTTAAATAGATAGGCTACATATTTGATATGCGGACTCTCTCAAAAGCCTAGACCAAGTAGATTAGAAGCTTCCAATAGCACAGCTATATACAAGATACTGGGTACTGTACAGCAAACCATAACAAAGGGACTTTTCAAAGTTAACCCTATTAACAAATAATGTGATGATAATATTAACTATTGATTGTCTTTTTGAACCCTAAGACAGCAGGAACCTCACATCTTCACTATAGAGCCCCTACTTCCCTCAGTCCTGGCACCCTTGGATAGGGCCCACTTTCCCGTATGCATCTCCCAATCCAAACCAAATAATATTGCATCCGCCGATCACAACCTAACCAAAGCAACGATTGCCATCTCAACATGCTTCACCTCAGACTGTATCCAGAGACTTCACGTGTGGAATGACAACCCTTCAGCTTCATTACTCAGGTGAGACCTTTCCTTTAATAGTACACTCTAATTTCATCTCAGGTAGTTCACTTTCTAACAAAGTCCCATAACCTAGACATACAACAGTTTCTGTGAGAGAGAGCTTATGTTCACACGTATCCATAAACTACTGCAAAATATATACCTGAAAGCAGGATTACACTAGAGTTTGCAGTGAGTACCTCCCTAACACTTCCTCTCCACTATTCCAAACTTGGGATCCATGATTGCTCAACAAATTGTTTGGCTTTGTATGTTAACTCTCTTTTCAATCACCAGGTTCCAGATGCCACCAGGATGCTGACTAGGCTTCCCTGGATTGAAGACCCCACCAATGTGTCCTGGAGCTCAGATTCCCCAGAGACACACCTTACTAGGGAAAGAGAGAGGCAGACTGGGAGTATGGACCGACCAGTCAACGCCCATGTTCAGCGGGGAAGCAATTACAGAAGCCAGACCCTCTACCTTCTGCAACCCTCAACGACCCTGGGTCCATGCTCCCAGAGGGCTAGAGAATGGGAAGGCTATCATGGGAGAGGGTGGGTTATGGGGATTGGGTGGTGGGAATTGTGTGGAGTTGTACCCCTCCTACCTTATGCCTTTGTTCACTAATCCTTTCTTAAATAAAAAATTTAAAAAAAAAAAAAAAAAAACTCGGGGTAGAAGAAGGGTAGATTTTCAACTCCACTATGGGGGGGGTGAGAATACAAACAAAGAGCTTGAGTAGTGGGAATGGTGTTAATATGTAACCCTATTTACTGGTTTTTCTCTCCTCTCCCAGGTCAACTAGGAATACCAAAGGAGACCAACTGGGACCACAACAAGACAGGACTAGAACGACTTCAGGAACCCACCAAATCACCGGTGCATGCAAACATGTGTGGCTCATGGACAGAGAGGAGACTAGGGAGAGATTAAGTGGCTGCTAACAGCCCCGAAGTTTACCAGTTGAGACACCACCTCCTGTCTGTTTCACCAACAAAAAGACAACTGAAGGGAGACAAGGACTCACCAAATACAACTGTGAGTCTCCATTGCTACTGCCCTCAGAATCTGGAGCAGTGGCAGGGAAACCCTGTGCTGACACCAGGGGACAGAGAACTAACCAGGAAACTCAGGAGATCTATAGCTCAGTGACCTACTGGTGGGGCTGTGAAAGTCTCTTTGCATAACCACTGGAGGCCCACCCTGCTTATATCTTGGTCAGGAGTCAGTGATTAAGCTAAGAAGCCTACTTACAGTTTAAAAGTCCTCAGGTTCCCATAGCCTACAGGGAGAAAAAAAAAAAAGAACAAAAGAGGCTTTTAAGCCACTGAGCTCCAACTCAGGGATTGAAATACTATTGAAACAACTGCCAATTTCCACAACTGTGAACCCTTTAATTACTTTACTTAGACACAAGTAAATCCAGGCAAGAGTGATCAATAATTTGAAAAGTACTGAGAGAGGGACCTCATAGCATACTAAATTAAATGGTTAAACCAACAAGAAGAAATATTGGAGAAATGAACCAGAACAAGAGTCCAGATAAAATCCCCCAAAATGTTGAAGCACAAAAGAATGAGGTCAACATCCAAACACTAGTTAAAGAAATAATATCAGGAGTGAGTAAAGAATTTAAAATAATTGTCATCAGAAATACAGAAATAACAAATAATACTCTGAAAGAAAACACTAATTATCTCAAAGTTATTAGAGAGCTGAAAGCTGAAATAGCTGAACTAAGAACACAACTAGCTGAACAAGCTAAAACAGTATCAGAACAGGGTAACAAAATAGATGAACTCCAGAAAACAGTAGAGGGCAGAGAGAATAGAATCAATGAGGCTGAAGACAGAATTAGCAAGATAGAGGATGAATTAGAGACAACTAAAAAAGAAGTAAGAGATCTCAAAAAATGATTAAGAGATACTGAAAACAACAGAGACCTATGGGATGACTTCAAAAGAAATAAGATATGCATTATTGGCTTACCAGAGGAAGAAATAGACGGAAGGGAAGAAAGCATTCTTCAGGAAATAATAGCTAAGAACTTCTCTAGCCTAGACAACATCAAAGATATAAAGGTTCAAGAAGCCCAGAGGGTCCCAAACAGAATTAACCCAGACCTAAAGACGCCAAGACATATCATACTTAGAATGGAAAGGAATAAGGATAAAGAAAGGATCCTGAAGGCTGCAAGAGAAAAACAAAGGGTCAACCACAGAGGAAAACCCGTAAGATTAGCAGCAGTCTTCTCCACACAAACACTACAGGCCAGAAGAGAATGGCAAGATATCTATGAAAAAGGCTTTCAACCAAGACTACTGTATCCTGCTAGACTGTAATTCAGACTAGATGGAGGCATAAAAACCTCTCAGACAAGCAACAGTTGAAAGAATCAACTATCACCAAGCCTTCCCTGAAAGAAGTTCAGAAAGGTCTCCTATAAACAGTCAGACCACCATAAATAGGCCATCTATCAGAACACTCTAAACATCTGCTGTAATGTCACTAAAATATCTTCAATCTTTGATATCAATAAATGTCAAAGGCCTGAATTCACCTATTAAAAGATGCAGAGTAGGAAGATGGATCAGAAAACACAACCCAATAATATGCCACCTAACTCAACAAGACAAACACAGACTCAAAGTGAAAAGATGGAAAACCATCATACAAGCCAATGGCTCACAAGGGCAGGAGCAGCTATTCTCATATCTGACATGATATACTTTAAAATAAATAAATTTAAAAAGATGCACATGGACACTACTTAATGCTCAGAGTCAGTCAAGAGGACTTAACAATTATTAACATCTATGAACCCAATGAGAAACCATCTAAATACATCACACATCTACTGAAAGAGCTGTAGGAATATATTAACAGCAACACAGTCATTGTAGGGAACTTAAGACCCCACTCGCTCAACTTGACAGATCATCCAGGCAGAAAAATCAGTAAAGATATAAGGGAGCTAAATGAGGAGATAGATAAACGAGAACCAGTGAACATTTTCAGAGTCATTCATCCCAAGAAACTGGAATACACATTCTACTCAAGTCCACATGGGTCATTCTCAAGGATAGACCATATATTAGGCTACATCAGCAAATTCAAGAGCACTGAAATCATCCCAAGCATCTTCTCAGACCGCAGTGGAATTAAACTAACACTTCACAATCAACAAAAGATTAGTAAGAGTCCCAAAATGTGGAAGCTCAACAGTACACTCCTTAACAACTACTGGGTAAAAGAAGAAATAAAGGAAGAAATAAAAATGTTTTGAGAGTTCAATGAAAATGAAGACAAGCTATCAAAATATTTGTGACACAGCTAAGGCAGTACTGAGAGAGAAGTTCATAATTATACAAGCACACATTAGGAAACAAGAAAAAGCACAAGTAAACAGCCTGAATGCACATCTTAAAGACCTAGAAGAAGAACAAAGGAACCTTAAAGCAACCAGAAGGACAGAAATCACTAAAGTTAGGGCAGAAAAAAAAAAAGAAGAAGAAGAACCTCTGGCTATGTAGACATTCCCTAATTCTTTAGATGTTTATTATTATTATTATTATTATACCAGAATCCACTGCTCAGTTTGGCTTGTGGTGTTGTGGGGGATTGAACCTGAGACCTTGAAACAAGAGTCTCTTTGCATGGCCATTAAGCTATCTGTCCCCACCATCATAAGTCTCTTAATACTGTGTTAACCAGTATGATTTTTCTCACCAGAACACACTTATTAGTGTCTTGAGATACTTTTGACTGTCACAACTTGGGGTGGAGGCTGGCTGGCCTGGGATGCTTCTCAACATCCTGCAATGCACAGGACAGTCCTCCAGAGCAGAGAACTGTCCAGTTCCAAATGGCCACGGCAGCTAAGTTGGGAAATCCTGGGATAGGCTATAAGCACCATGTCTGTCTTACTCATCTTTGCTCCATCAGCAGTTCATAAGGTACCTGAAGCATAGTGATTACTTAGTGATATTTATTCAGTGAGCAGATGGGCCACACCAGTCTGAGCAGTATTTCAGCAAGTGACCTTAGTTCTGTGGCTTAGTAGGAAGGTGTTCTTGAGCAAGGTATTCCACCTTCTAAGTTTCTTCCTTTTCATCTGTAAATTGGCAATATTAGCTGCTCAGAACTGCTGTGAAGATGAAAAGAGATGAGGAATGTGGACTGTTAGCATAGTGGTGCCCTCAACACAGTGACATGTTTTCTGGGCTTTTCTCAAGGGCCAAGTACAGCAGTTCTTCTTCTAGCGTCGAATCCACTGATGGTGAATCGAGCAGCTTCATCGACTGCTATATGTGTTTCTTATAGGCAGATAACATCTGCCTGATGCTGTATTGCTAATTGACCAATAAGAACGCGTTTGGCAAAGGACAGCCCCTCAACATTAAGTTTGAGGACTCGAAGAGCAGGACCAACAGCTTGAAAGCTGTCAGGAGCTGCTTGTTGCTGGCTTTGAAAGTGACTGGGATCCATGTGGATTCAGTCGGCTAGGAAGGATCGTCAGTTTCCCCAATGAATGGGTACTCACGAGATGCACCACGGGAAGGTCGATCCAATGCATTCCAGTACAGCAGTAAAGAAGCACACTATCTTATTAGATGTTCTTGACCAGATCTTTGGAGTCACACGTCTGTTTCCATTTCACAAAAGAGGAAACTGGGCCTCTGAGATATCAAGCAGTCTGCCATCATGTACAACCCAAGAGTACATGGCTGTGAAGAGGCATAGTGTGGGTATCATGATACCCCCAAGCCCAGCTTCTCACTATCATGACACACTGACTTCTTCAGGATAATTCTAGAATTGTACCATATTACATAAAAATCAAAGAATGTGGAGGTTACCCCTCTGGCATCAGAAAAGTTATCTTATTTACAGGGTTTATTGAAAAAAGTAGCAGTGACCCACCTTCCAGAACTTTCATTTAATAAATCATGTACTCAGGCCAATAAAGTGAACAAGTTATAGTATCACTGGTCCCAACTCTTTACAGGTCAAAGTTGCAAATATTAGATTTACTAGAAAGGAGAAATGCATATGTTCATCTGTAACTTGGTGCCTACACAATTCTCCCAACTAGATTTTAAAATTCTCAGGTTAAGCGCAGGTGGCGCAAAGTGCAAGGACCGGCCTAAGGATCCTGGTTCGACCCCCGGCTCCCCACCTGCAGGGGAGTCGCTTCACAGGCGGTGAAGCAGGGCTGCAGGTGTCTATCTTTCTCTCCCCATCTCTGTCTTCCCCTCCTCTCTCCATTTCTCTCTGTCCTATCCAACAACGACGGCAACAATAATAATAACTACAACAATAAAACAATAAAGGCAACAAAAGGGAATAAATAAATTAAAAAAAAAATTTTTTTAATTCTCATTACCATGTACTCTTTGCTCTTTGTTTCTTTTGTGGTAATGCTTGACCCAATACTGCTAGCAAAGAAAGATGAATTTCTCAGAGCAAACCTACTGCTTGGAAAAATCAAATTTACTAGGTGGGGGAGATGGTATAATGGTTGTTCAAAAAGACTTTTCATGCCTGAGGTTCCAAGGTTCCAGGTTCAGTCCTCCACACCATCATAAGCCAGAGCTGAACAGTGCTCTGGGGTCTCGGTCTCTCTCTCTCTCTCTCATTAAAATAAAAACAAATACAAATATTTTTAAATAATAATAATCCTATTTACGTATAGTATTATAAATCACTATTTAATCAATATGAATGGGGATTGAATGCCTCAAGGTATTTAGTCCATAGACTTCAATTCTGAGTATACCTTCAATCTAAGCACATAAGGCTTCAAATCAGTAAACTGATTGAATTTCAATACTGGGCTCAAATTGTTAATGCATTTTTAATAATAATTTTTTGAAGTAGTAAATCACCTATAATCTTAGACCAGGGAAGCCAGAAGCAACT
Source organism: Erinaceus europaeus (assembly GCF_950295315.1). Classification (NCBI taxonomy): domain Eukaryota; kingdom Metazoa; phylum Chordata; class Mammalia; order Eulipotyphla; family Erinaceidae; genus Erinaceus; species Erinaceus europaeus. The sequence goes on from NC_080169.1 coordinate 25,122,414, forward strand.
GATCTTATCAGTCTTATAAGATATAATTATTTGTAAATAGCATTAAATGACAGACATCATGGTTAAAGTCTTATATGGAATCTCTAGGGCTTTGTTTTCCTTCATGCTTCTCTTGATCCATACCATTTGATGCTACATCTACTGATCTCAGCCAAATCAATGCAACTTGTTCATGTTGACATATTTCACTCCAGACTGTGTCCAGAGACGCCAGGCCTAGGATGTCAACCCTCTAGCTTTGATACTCGGGTGAGACATTTCCTAGCTCATAGGACTCATAAGTTCCATTTTGAGTGGCACACCTCCTGGCAGAGTTATAGAATGGAGACCAGGGCACATGAGATAGGGCTTACACCCACATGTATGCATAAGTTAGGGGGATATATATATTAAAGTGAAAGTGCGCAATAGTTTTCAGTGACTAGATAAGGAGGCACAATTTTTAGCAGCCCAGGATTACTTCTCAGTTAATTTTCTTCAACCCTCTCTCAATAATGTCACATCTTTCTCCACATGTTCTGTATCTTCCTGACAGTTTAAACCCCTTACTGTCTGCCTTACTCATTCTACTTTCCCTTCTCCCAATGATTTCAGTCCCCAAATTCAGTACCTGAAACCCTTAAGCATTAATCCTCCAAGATGAAAATGAATTAATCCAATACATACTTAGATACGTGTAGCCTGCTTCTTCTTAACATTCCCCAAGACATTTGACTTTTTAAGGGCCTGTCCTATAGCCTAGTGATCCTCTCCCACTGGCAAAATTCAAAACAGTAAATACACTGATGGCAGTCAGAAAGTCTGGGAAATACTCAGAAAAGGGAAATTCATCTTAGACAGATCTGTCAGTTCCTCTCACTTTGTAAAGGAACTGTCATTCATACATGTGGAATTTGCTATATTCACTTTATTACTCTCAGTTCCAATATTTTCTTTTCCTTTCTATGTGACTACAGGGAATTGAACTCACCAGGAGAAGATAAATGTCTGTGCTATGATTTACATCTCATTACAGAAGGGTGTTGTTTTCTGTTTTGGAATTTACTCTACAGACCAAATCTTTAAAGACTTTTTTTTCTTTTAACATTAAAATGTCATATTTCAACATGAAATATGCTTACTTTGACTTAGAGCTTAGTGATTTGACTCTTTTCTAGGTTTTTATACAAAAATTTGGTTTTTAAATAGACAGAAAAAGAAATTACCTTGAAAACATTGCTATTAATCATTTAGGAAAGCGCGTTTACTTTTAAAGACAGAACATAAAGAAAGATTGTAAGTATTACATTTTAGTAGCACAACTTTTTTACGTTATTCAAATGTCTATGTAGAGTCAAAGGAGAGGAGTTAAGGGTTAGAAATATCATGTAAATAACTAATCTGAATAATTTGAAAGAAAAATTATAGTTTTATTTTTCTAATCTGTAAATTTATGTATGGTTCTTCTATTCTGCTGATGTTTTCATGACAAAATAATGATGCCTGGGGGCCAAGTGGTAGCACAGCAGGTTAAGCACACATGGCCTGAAACACAAGGACCAACATAAGGATCCCAGTTTGAGCCCCCAGCTCCCCACCTTCAAGGTAGTCACTTCAGAAGTGGTTCTGCAGGTGTCTATCTTCCTCTCCCCCGCTCTGTCTTCCCCTCTTCTCTCGATGTCTCTCTGTCATATCCAACAACAGCAATTATAATAACAAGGGCAACAAAAAAAATGGGGGAAATGGCCTCCAGGAGCAGTGGATTTGTAGTGCAGACACCAAGCCCCAGCAATAACCTGGAGCAAATAAAATAAAATAAAATATGCCTATGTGCCCTATGACAGTTATTATTATGCCATATTTTATTTATTTTGAGAAGCCCTTGAGATAGTCAATATCCCCACCCACCACTTTGCCATGAAAATGACAATACTTAACACTGATCTACCTGATAATGGACAACTATTTCTCTTGCCAATAACAATTGTATAAACTTCAAGTAGTCTGTATTAGGTTAGGATTTAAGGGTGGTAAATTAAGACTTCTCACATTTTTTGATGCATTAGCTAATGTTGTCATCCAAGTTTGACATTGCTCAATAAATTATGCTTTTCTCTTGCTTCTCAACAGTTGAATTCTGACAAAGTATAGATGCATCACAATTTCAATGAAGATAATTGTAAGAGAAATTATAATAAAGCATAGAATTGTAAAAGTGTGTTTGACCCTTCAAGTGGTGGAGTAAGCAAACACTCACCCGTCAAGATGCCCTTATTTATAACTAAGTCAGAATGAACTCATAATTTTATGGCTAAAATAAGACATAACACTCAGAGCAACCATTTAAAATCCAGATTGTACATTTACCAGTCATGTCTTTGGTAGTTACTTAACCTGTGTCTGAGCTCATTTCTTGCAAGTGAAGAGTAGCACATACTTATGTAATGATAAGGATGGAATGAGTCTCAGAGTAGTGCCTGGCACATTGTAAGCACTGTGTTCATTGTCTTTATCATGTCATTATCCTCACCTCCATCACCCTCATCTTTGGATTTCTGTTAGTTACATAGTCTCTTTTCCCTAGTAACTCAGATATTTGAGAGCAATGGAATCAGTTGATTGTAATTCTTGAGTCTACTCTTAAACCCTGTTATTACAAATATAAGTATAGTTTGGACAACCACTAAACTCTTGGCACAATCTAATAAAGATCAGGATGTTTGTTGCCTGAGAGCTACTCTCAGACATTTAATGGAGAAGCACTTGGATCTGCACACCAAAAAACTAAGATGAACTAGAATAATCACATCATTATAGTGGCTTATTATAAATAAATGGAAATATTCAAGTTTTCACCAACAAGTGAATGAATAAATAAGCCTCAGAGTACCTGTACACAGAATCACATCCAGTACTGACAGTCTTTAAAGGATGTTACATTCATCCATTTTTTTTATTTCTTTATTGGGGAATTAATATTTTACATTCAACAGTAAATACAATAGTTTGTACATGCATAACATTCCCCAGTTTCCCATATAATAATACAACCCCCACTAGGTCCTACATACATCCATGTTAACAAGTCTCAGACATATGCTATTAATTTTAATGCTATCTACATGTGGATTAAACATATAGAAACTAGTCTGTATAAAAGACTATAATGTGGGGCCATAAGATAGCTCACTGAGAAAGTAGAGTATATTTCTTGCCATTATTAGGACCAGGCACCAAACACGGAATCATCATGATGCCAACAAGGGAAGTTCCACAGACAATGGAGTTCTAGTGGCCCTCTCTTTACACTGTGTTTCTTTCTCTCAATCTCTGTCTCTCTTTAGTTCAATTTTTAAAAGGGGTGTGGGGACATCAGCCCAGGAGCAGTGGAATTGTGCATGCACAAGGCCCCAGCACCACATACACACACACACACAAATAATATGCACAAAGTCACAACAGTGGTTACCTCTGGGAGTAAGAAGGTGTTACTGACATCTCAGGAGTAGTAATAATTAATTTTTAAATTTGGATCGGTAGATACTTAGCCATTTATTATATAGCAAAATTTTCATAACTCATATATGTTCTGAATCTATACATATTTTAACATTAGATTCAAAAGATATTCAGTGAAGTTCAATAAGTAAATAAATAATAAAGCCACTACCCAATTTCTATGGAATGTGCAAGGTACCCTTCTGTGGTAAGCTTTGGTCAGGAAAATGCACTCTGTCTGTTGACATCTTTTTTTAATTATTATGAGAAGGCAGTGTCATGTTTAAATGATATTTATGGCTCCTCTTCTCACAGACATTTCTCTACCTATTGTTTCACAAGGCAGAAGTGATTTTCTTTTGTTTCTGATTTTGCAAAGAAGAAATGTAGTGCAAGAAAGCTCCGATCCTCACAGTCTCTTGTCAGAGTCCCCAGTCTCAGAAAGCTCCAATGCATCCAGCTTCCTTCAAGTGGTTTCTACTGGGTCTTATTGCTCAGACAATAAGACCAAGTAGACTTATTTGCATACTGTGAACCTCCCACAAGTTCTTTTGGAAGTCAGTATGTTGTAAATGTTCAACTGAAAAAAATAAGGGGCAGAGGTACATAGCATAATGGTTATGCAAAGAGTCTCTCATGACTGACATTCTGAAGTCCCAGGTTCAATCCACCACACCACTATAAACCAGAGCTGAGTAGTGCTCTGGTTAAAAAAGAAAAAAAAAAAATGTGAAAAGTTCTTCTTAGTTAGTTTATATCCAAGCAGTATTTACAAAATAAATAAATAAAGGTATAGGGACTGGAAACACAGCATGATGGTTATGCAAAAGACTTTTATTCCTGAAGCTCTGAGGCTTCAGGTTCAATCTCCAGCACAACCATTAGCCAGAGCTGATTACAGCTTTGGCTAAAGTAAAAATAAGTAAATAAATAAATAAATATCCCCTCTGGGATTAAAATCTAACTCTCCTGACTACTAGATCAGTCACAGAACATCCTCTAAATGGGATTTAAATCCATACTTGGTGTTCACTATGCATCAACACGCAGGATGAGAGGGCAATGGGAGAGAGAACAGAACCGCTGAAAGCTCTGGTTCACACTCACCTGCAGTAATGGAAACTAGTCTTCCACCAAGGCCAGGAACATCCAGCTGCCAGCCCCTCCTTGCAGCCCATCCAGGGCTACACTTTGCATTATTTATTTCTTTCTAAGACTTGGGGATGGGAAAAAAGAGAGAGAGAGGAAGAAGAGGAAGTGCTCTTTCTTCTTAATAGCTTTGCTCTTCTCACTCTGGGTTGAATCAATGCAAGTGGGGGTGAACACACTCCCTCATCTCCCCCTTCCCTCTAAACTGCTTCCTTCTAGTGTAAATAATTCAGACAAAATAAAATAATCATGTGCTGGTAATTACCACCACCCCCTTATCCCTAAATGAATGATCGCTGCAGCGTTGTTACCCTGAACATTGTGGGTTGGGAAGAGGGTTGTTAATGGTGCCGGACAGTGGAGACCCGGATGTATGTATCATCTGAAGGTGCAGGTAGAGGACTTTTTCTGGTTGTTCCTGCAAAGAAAAGAAATTAAATGTTACTACTGAGCTTCCATAGAAACAGCTGCCATCCTGCTAAGGATCCTGGAAGGAACACAAATTTAATAATGGCTGCTCTGAACAAAGGTCTCTATTTTTCACTCTGGCTTTGTGCATAATAATCAAGCTCTCGTGAGAGACTCCTAGACACTCACTCACCTAGAAAAAAGGGGAAAAGGGGGAGGAGAAGGAGGAGAAGGAGAAGAAGAAGGAGGAGGAGGAGAAGGAGAAGGAGAAGGAGAAGGAGAAGGAGAAGAAGAAGAAGAAGAAGAAGAAGAAGAAGAAGAAGAAGAAGAAGAAGAAGAAGAAGAAGAAGAAGAAGAGGAAGAAGAGGAAGAAGAAGAAGAAGTGGCAGAAAAGGAGGAAGAGGAGGGGGAGGGACTGTGGAGGTTCCCAGCAAAACTGTGTATGTGAGTGTACAGGGTAAAGGCTATGTAACAGCTCTTTGCAAAAAATAGTTCTCAACAGGTTTATCATCTTCATGAAGAATTTAAGAAGCTGTAAACAAGAATTCTGAAAATAGTATAGGCATGTAGCTGGGGAATGAGCTCAGCTGTAGGAATCTGGGATTTGCATGTTTGAGATTTCTGGCTTGATACCCTGTGTCATTTGTACTAGAGTAGTGCTCTAGTCTCCCTTTTCCATCCCTCTCCCTTCCCCTCTCTCTCCCTCCTCCCTCACCTCCTTCTCTTTGCCTGTGTCATGTGAAACTATTTCTCTCATACATAATAAGTAAAATAAATCTTAAAAAAATAATAAAATAGCACAGATAGGTCTATAATTACCTTTCTTTTTTTTTCACCATACACAGTATGTGACCCTTAAAGAAGAAGCTACAAGGGGGTCAGGCACAGCGAGTTAAGCGCACGTGGCGCAAAGCGCAAGGGCAGGCTGAAGGATCCCGGTTGGAGCCCCGGCTCCCCACCTGCAGGTGAGTAGCTTCACAGGCAGTGAAGCAGGTCTGCAGGTGTCTATCTTTCTCTCCCCCTCTCTGTTTTCCCTTCCTCTCTCCATTTCTCTCTGTCCTATCCAACAACGACGACATCAATAACAACAGTAATAACTACAACAATAAAACAAGGGCAACAAAAGGCGGGGAGAGAAGCTAGAAGAAGCAACTGAATTCCTAAGCATGTAGACAAGTTCTTCTCAAGTTGATGGAGAAAGCAATGGAGAGTAGAAAGAAGTGGTCTTCAAAGTCTAAGGCTCGAGCTAACAAAATAGCTCACTTGGATAGTTTCCTGCTTTGCCATGTGCTCAACCCATGTTTGAGTCCAACTTCCATAGCACTGAAAGAAACTTCAGTGATGTTGTTGTCTCACTCTCTCTGCCTCTCTGTATTTTCTGTCTCTGTAAAAGAAAAAAAAAGTCTGAGGCTTCTCCAAAGTGCCCCAATAGGATGAGAATAGAAGTTGATTCCTGGGAGTCGAGTGGTAGCCCAGCGGGTTAAGCGCACATGGCGCCAAGTGCAAGGACCGGGTAAGGATCTCGGTTGGAGACCCCAGCTCCCTACCCCAGGGGAGTCGCTTCACAAGTGGTGAAGCAGGTCTGTAGGTGTCTGTCTTTCTTTCCCCTTCTCTGTCTTCCCCTCCTCTCTCCATTTCTCTCTCTCCTATCCAACAACAATAACTACAATAATAAAACAAGGGCAACAAAAGGGAATAAATAAATAATAAAAAATCTTAAAAATAAAAAAAAAAAGTTGATTCCTACTCTCTTCGGGAGAAAAAAAAAAAGCTTCAGCTTTTCCTAAGACCAATGGTGACAGAGGCCACAATGTTCTAAACTAAAGTTGTCCGATACAATAGCCACAACTGACTTTTTGCACTTATTTAAATTAATTTAAAATTTAGTTCCTTAGTAACCTTGGCAACATGTCAAGTATTTATAGTGCCAGGAGATAGCATAACACTAGCACATAGAGAGAGACCCTAAGTTTGATCCCAGGCATTCCCAATAGCTAGAGCATGGAGCTTTGGTAAAAAAAATATATATTTTTTTCTTTCTCTCTTTTTCTCCAAGCTTTTTTTTAAATTTATTTTTTATTTAAGAAAGGATAAATTAACAAAACCATAGGGTAGAAGGGGTACAGCTCCACACAAAAATTTAAAAAGCAAACAACAGTGGTCCAGGAGTTGATGTGGCAGATAAAGCACTGGCCTCTCAAGCGTGAGGTCCTGAGTTCAATCCCCAACAGCACATGTGCCAGAGTGATGTCTGGTTCTTTCTCTCTCTCCTCCTATCTTCTTTATGAATGAATAAGTAAATAAATAACTCTTAAAAATTTTTAAAAATCAAGTATTCAGTGTCCACATGTGGCCAGTGACTGCCCTACGAGATAGTAGTAACACAGAGTATTCTTACCATCTTAGAAAGTTAGGCAGGCTGGAAGTATGAATCTACCTGTCAATGCCCACGTTCAGCGGGGAAGCAATTACAGAAGCCAGACATCCCACAATAACCTTGGGCCCATACTACCAGAGGGTTAAAGAATAAGAAAGCTATCAGGGGAGGGGATGGGAAACAGAGTTCTGGTGGTGGGAATTTTGTGGAGTTGTACCCCTCTTATCCTATGGCTTTGTCAATGCTTCCTTTTTATAAATAAAAAAAAATTTTAAAGAACATAAAATTTTAAAAAAAGAAAGTTATTTTGAGGAATATTATTCTGATGTTAGCTCATTGTAGTCAACAATGAAATGTATTAACCAGCTAGGAAAGATTTTTTTTCAAAAGGAAAGGTGGAAAGTCAGTTCTCAGGTTTTCTGTCTCCTGCTTTCTGTCTGAGACCAGGCACTGTGACTGATCTGGAGATACAAATAAATGACTCATACAGAAGATGTCACCACTGTCAGCAGAAGAAGTAAAAATGTTAACAATAGGACTTCCTTCCAGGGCATTCAAAAGGAAAGAATATGAGCCTAGAGGAAATTTTAATGTCATAGGTAAACTCTCTAGATGTACTTCAAGATATGATTCTGACTTCATGTGCTAATGTCATATTTAAATAATACAAACATCATGATACGGGGGCGGGGGGAGATCCATGTGTTTTACTTTTAAAATAGCACAGAAGGTAGAATATAAGTTGACCTCACTGAGAATTAGCCATCATTAGAGGAAAAGAGGCATTCACCTTTCTTATGCCTGAAATAAGAGCAGACACAAAGATTTCTTCTGACATCCAAAATGTTGCACATTTGTTTCAAATGTTATTAATCTCTTGGAGGCATTCTGTCTAGCAAGACTTCGTTCACCTTGATTTTCCACCTCAGTATCACAGACATTTATTCAGCCATGTACTTATTCATCCAGTCTTTATTCCTTTGTTCATAGACACATATTATTTCCATTCACCAAAAATACACTGAGATACATCTGCTACCTGAGACACTGAACACCATGCTGTGGTGGATTCACAGATGCATGAAAAACATATCCCCAACTCAGAAGTAAATAAGACATTAGTTCACTTTATTCACTAGTTTCCCAATCTTTTTACACTAAGGATTGTCATGTATCAAATGCAATGTTAGGGTCTGATAAATTTGTTTAAAGTATTGTAGTCGCAAAGGAGAGAGAAATAAACACAGTTATAATAAAGGTAGTTCTTGATGGTCATTATCAAGGAACTGTAGGGAAAGAAAGTGCTGGAGGGATTAGAAGCAGGTGAACCCACTTTTTTTAAATTTTTATTTATAAAGTGGAAACACTGATACGACCATAGGATAAGAAGGGTACAATTCCCACCACCAGAACTTCATATCCCATCCCCTCCAATGATAGTTTTTCTATTCTTTATCCCTCTGGGGTAGATCAGAAGCATCCAATAGCACAGCTATATACAAGATACTGGGTACTGTACAGCAAACCCTAACAAAAGGACTTTTCAAAGTTAACCCAATTACCAAATAATGTGATAATAACATTAACTATCGATTGTCTTTTTGAACCCTAAGACAGCAGGAACCTCACATCTCCGCTATAGAGCCCCTACTTCCTCCAGTCCTGGAACCCTTGGATAGGCCCACTTTCCCGTATGCCTCTCCCAATCCATATCAAATAATATTGCATCCGCCAATCACAACCTAACCAATGCAACGATTGCCACCTCAACATGCTTCACCTCAGACTGTGTCCAGAGACTTCACGTGTGGAATGACAACCCTTCAGCTTCATTACTCAGGTGAGACCTTTCCTTTTATAGTACACTCTAATTTCATCTCAGGTGGTTCACTTTCTGACAAAGTCCCAAAACCTAGATATACACCAGTTTCTGTGAGAGAGAGCATATGTTCACACGTATCCATAAACTACTGCAAAATATATACCTGAAAGTAGAAGTACACTAGAGTTTGCAGTGAGTACCTCCCTAACACTTCCTCTCCACTATTCCAAGCTTTGGGTCCATGATTGCTCAACAATTTATTTGGCTTTGTATGTTAACTCTCTTTTCAATCACCAGGTTCCAGATGCCACCAGGATGCTGGCCAGGCTTCCCTGGATTGAAGACCCCACCAATGTGTCCTGGAGCTCAGCTTCCCCAGAGACCCACCCTACTAGGGAAAGAGAGAGGCAGACTGGGAGTATGGACCGACCAGTCAACGCCCATGTTCAGCGGGGAAGCAATTACAGAAGCCAGACCTTCTACCTTCTGCAACCCTCAATGACCCTGGGTCCATGCTCCCAGAGGGACAGAGAATGGGAAAGCTATCAGGGAAGGGGGTGGTATATGGAGATTGGGTGGTGGGAATTGTGTGGAGCTGTACCCCTCCTACCCTATGGTTTTGTTAATTAATCCTTTCTTAAATAAAAAAAAAATTTTTTTAAATAGATCTACAGATGTCTGTCTTTCTATCTCTCTATCTCCCCAATTCTCTCAATTTCTCTTTGTCCTGTGAAATAGAAATAGAAAGGGGGTGGGGAGAAAGGCTGCCAGAAGCCCTGGGTTCATCCTGCAGGCATAATCCTGGAGGCAATAAAAATAAATTAATTAAATAAAAGGTCAGCTCAGAAGTAGGGATTGCCCCACTCTCTAAAAGGAGGCTGCATCAGCCCACTCTGCCACTCAAGGAAGACTGGTCCTGGACTGAGTGTAGCCTAGAATGTTCCTAGCTGTGACCATGGACTGCAAGCTCAGACTTACAGGCTCCTGTAATGAATAGGAAAGGGCCTTAGATCAGATTGATGGGGTGAACAGTTAATGGTATTTATAAACTTTTCTCATGATTAGGAGCTACTCTTTGCCCTATTCCAGCTTTCTAGCCCTATTCTCAACTCTGACACCACCTTTCCAGACAGTATTTTTAGTTCACCTGCATGCTAACTATCAGGAACAGGCAACAATTAGTAAAGTCATGGGCCCCATAGAAAATACCTAAAATAGACTTCCTAGCTCCCCCCTCCCCAAAAATCCCTAATTCCATCTGTTCTATTCTTACTTTTTAGTTCCTATGTATTAAGCAATTTGTCCTGCTTTATATCTTACTACCTTTCAGCCACCTAGCTGCAGATACTACTAGGATTCCATCCTGACTTCTCTGGGCAGACAACCTCACCGGTGTGTCCCAATGCCTCACCTCTCCAGAGCCCTACCCGACTAGGGAAAGACAGAAATAAGCTTGGGGGCTGGATCTACCTGCCAACATCTGTGTTCAGTGGAGGAGCAATTACAGAATCCAGACCTTCCATTTCCTGCACCCCATAAATAATTTGCTTCACCCAAGTCCAGTGGAGAAGCACTTACAGAAGCCAGAACTCCTACCTTCTGTACCCCAAAAACTATTTTGATCCATACTCCCAGTGCGGTAAAAGTGATAGGAGGAAGAGGATAAGAGGACTCTGAACTCCAGTTCCATCAGGTCCCAGAGAGAGAGGACAAGAAGGGGAGAGAAATTTGTAAGTAGTAATAGGGCTATATGTGGCTTGAAGGGGAAGAGAGGACTGGACCTGGAAGAAAAAGAGCAATTACGAGCAAATGTAGACAGTTAGTTGTAGAGATGATGGTTAACCCATGTCTACAACCTTGAGAGAACTGTGGTGGACTGCAGTGAAGGGATTAGGGATTCAGAACACTGGTGTAGGGAACAGTGTGAAATTATACCTCTGTTGACATGTAATTTTGTAAATCAATATTAAATCACTAATAAAAAAAAAAGAATTTTGGTTCAAACTCCCATAGAGAAGTTCCAAATGGAGAATATAGGGCATAAAATTCTGGTGGTGGGGAACTATATGGAATTATACCCCTGTTATCTTATAATCTTGTTAATCATTATTAAATCACTAATAAAAAAAAAGCCATCTCAGAGGTGGAAGATTATGTTTGATATCCCGATTTAGCTAGAGGGTGAGCTAAGTAAAGAGAAAATGGGAAGAAAAGGCTGAAAAATAGGTTATGGATGTGACAGGACTAGAATGCGATACTGGGCTGGAAATTTACCACCATAATACCTTCCCATCTTACAAACTCCAACACCTGTGTCTTTATTAGTGAAGGATGCTGGGTCTATTCTTACTTGTAAACACTTAAGAGCCTGTGTATACTACACCCATTCTGTGATTGGTGCCCTGTGTTATAGGAAGTAATTATGTTATGATTTATAATGTTAGGCAGCCACTCAATGCCAGAATACACTCACATTCCAACTTAGTTTCTCTCCTTTCCTTAAATGTTTACCTAATAGTTCAATTCATTTTCAGAGTGGTAGATCTTTTACAAAAGCCACACAGTTACCCCTAGAAAGGCAAAGGGGAGGACTCATTTTAAAGGAGCAGAAATCTGTAGTGTAGATGGCAAAAAGAACCATGAACTTGAATTTAGGAGACAGCCTGAGCCTGGCTCTGTCACTTAACAGCTAGAGACACTAAGCAGAGCATAAGTATTCTGAACTGTGATTTCTTATCCTGCTGTAAAATGAAGGAAGATGAATGATGTCTGCCCTCAGTTATAAAGTACTGAGAAAACAGAAACTATTATTACATTTAGATAAGAACTTGGAATATTTAGTATTGATTCATCATCTGACAAAAGTAAACCCAGATTAAGTTTTTCTTTGTGTTCCCTCTGTCTTCAAATTACAATTTTTCTTTATAATTTATAGCTGCTATTTCTTTTTGAAATATTTTATATCCACAGTGAGATGATTTCTTCTGCTCATTTTTGGTTCTCTTTCCTTCTTAGTTCTTCTTATTTTTATTACTTAGCTTGGAAGAAAACAGAGAATTTACTTTATGATGTATATTTTAGAACAGGAATGTCAATTTCTAGAGTTCTTACTATAGGCTTAAAATTACATATCTAGTCAGGAAGGAAGTATAAGCAATAGTGGGCGTGGATCTTCATAATAAGGACATTACATTTGAGTCCTGGATCATGATGGCAGAGGGGACCTAGTAGGGGTTGAATTGTTATGTGGAAAACTGGGAAATGTTGTGCAAGTACAAACTATTGTATTTTACTGTCAACCATTAATTCCCCCAATAATGAAATTTTTTAAATAACATTAAAAAAACAAAGATATTACAACTTAATTATTTACTTGTTTTACAATAATCCTTTTATTTTTATTTTATTTGGGGGCTTAATGGTTTATGGTATAGTCTTTAACACATACTTTGAGACAATGTATGTTGTTTTATCACATATTAAGTTAGAAAAACAAAATAAAAGGGGGGTCAAGGGAGTCGGGCTGTAGCGCAGCGGGTTAAGCGCAGGTGGCGCAAAGCACAAGGACCGGCATAAGGATCCCGGTTCGAACCCCGGCTCCCCACCTGCAGGGGAGTCGCTTCACAGGCGGTGAAGCAGGTCTGCAGGTGTCTATCTTTCTCTCCTCCTCTCTGTCTTCCCCTCCTCTCTCCATTTCTCTCTGTCCTATCCAACAACAACAACAACAATAATAACTACAACAATAAAACAACAAGGGCAACAAAAGGGAATAAATAAATAAAATAAATATTACAAAAAAAAAGGGGGGCTCAGGCAATGGCACAACTGGTTAAACGCACACACTACAGTGCTCAAGGGCTCATGTCCAAGCCCCTGGTCCCCACCTGCAATACTACAGATGTCTTTCTGTCTTTTTTTCTAGTCTCTATACCTTCTCCCCTCTAAATTTCTCTCTGTCTCTATTCAATATTAAATAAGCAAAGATTTAAAAAAGAAGAAAAACAAAATAAAAGAGTGACTAAAGGTTAATTTTGTCTCAAATTACAGTGGAAATTATATGGGCTTTGGAGTATAGAAAAAGAGAGACATCAGGTCAGGGTTGGGGTGTGACACATTTGATAAGAGAGCATATGTTGCCAAGTGTAAGGACCTGAGGTCAAACCCCCAGTCTCCACCTATGGGGGGAAGCTTCAAAGTGGTTTGGCAGTGCTGCAGGTGTCTTTCTTTTCTTCTCTCTGTTTCTCTCTTTTTCTCCATCAAATGAAAGAAAGCAGAGAGAGAAGAAGAAGGAGGAGGAGGAGAAGGGGAGGAGGGGGTGGAGAGAGGAGGGGAAAGGGGAAAGGGGAAAAAGAAGAGAAGGAGGGGAGGGGAGGGAGAGGAGGAGAAGGAGAAAAAGGAAGGTGGCGAGAGAAAGAAAGCCAGTCACTGGAATTGTTGTGTAGACACTTCTTCTTCTTCTAGCGTTTGCCCTTCTTCCGTAGCCAGTCAACAGTGTCAGGTTGAGCCTGATGTAAAGTTTCGAGACCTCCCAGCAATAACACTAGTGGCAAAAAAAAAAAAAAAAAAAAAAGCAAGAACAGAAAAGAAGGAAAGAATGAAGTCGGCCACTGGGAGCACTGGAATTGTTGTGCAGACACTGAGCCCCAGCAATAAACCTGGTGGTAAAAGAAAGAAGAAAAAGAAAAAAAGGAAAAGAAAAGGGAACGAAGGAACAAAGGATGTGTAAATGAAGGGGGAAAAGGTCACATAAAGAAGAAAAGAAAGAAGTCACCTGGGGGCTGGGTGGTAGTGCAGCAGGTTAAGCACACGTGGTACAAAGCACAAGGACCCGCATAAGGACTCTGGTTTGAGCCCCTGCTCCCCACCTGCAGGGGAGTCGCTTCACAGGCTGTGAAGCAGGTCTGCAGGTGTCTATCTTTCTCTCCCAGTCTCTGTCTTCCCCTCCTCTCTCCATTTCTGTCCTATCCAGCAACAATGACAGCAATAATATTAACAGCAACAATGATAGACAACAAGGGCGACAAAAGGGCCTTCAGGAGCAGTGGATTTGTGGTGCAGACACCCAGCCCCAGCAATAACCCTGGAGGCAAAAAGAAAGAAAGGAAGAAAAGAAAAAAAGAAAGAAAGAAATCACATAAGGAGAAGCAGGGATGAAAGATTTCATTCATCAGACAGGTTCTGGGAAACCCTGGAGAGTCAGGCAGGATTTGACCCTTAGATTAAGGGCAGGAGAGCAAGGGCACCCTGGGCACTGAGAAGATCAGGCCATGGCGTATTTCATTAATTCTTCAGTGCCAAAGCACTAGTGGTGTGGAATTGTTAGAATTGATCCCACGTTTGTTTTTTAGGTACTGGGAGCACACCCAACTCTCATGTTAATCAAGGTGAATAAAGCCATGACACAGAACAGAAAATGTTTAACACAACAACCTAGAGATGCAACATATTAAGCCTGCTACCTTGTTTTCCATTTGTAATTAGAATTACAAAAAAAAAAAAAAAAAAGGCAGCTTCTTCTGCCTCCACCCCGCAAGGCAAGCCCCAGACAACATCCTCATTTTCAATAACTCTTCCCCTTTATCTCACTCTGCCTGATGCCTAATAAGCTGATTGCTCTTTACTTTGGACCAACAGCTAATCTGTTAATGATTGATTTTAAATTTTTGCAGTCATTTGTCTCTGGCAGGACCTGAGACTGCTAAAGGTAGCCCTTCCCTACCTGATGAATTGTCTTTTTCCTTTGAGAAAAGAAAGAGAAATAGAGAAGATCTAAGGCAAAGTCTTCATGCTTATATTCTGCTGACAAACAGTTGACATTTAATGAGATATTTCAATGCAAACAAAGAAAAAAGAAAAAGGAAAGCAAAGAAATGTAACTCTTCCTCTAAAACTCATCTGTCACTGAAATTGTCAACAGATAATAAGAGTGGACATTTCACTAATAGTGGCATAGGGCAAAGACCCTCTTCCATGTGAAACAAATTGTAATTGTCCCATAAATTCACAAAGCTGAAAATTTTTAATTAAAAAAAAAAAATTGATGCTCATTGCCCAACTAGAATAGGCTCTCTAAACTTCAAGCCGTTACTGTCTTTAAAATGATGTAAATTGCACAGCAGATGATATATGTACTTTCTATAGGCTGTATGCAGAAAGTGAATTTTTCTTTCTCTTAAAAAAAAAAAAGAAAGAATGTTGACTAGACAATGGTTATTTTAATTGGCACCACACAGCAGCACTCAACAATTTAATCACTGCCTCTAAAAATAGAATCATGGAGAACTACTGAGTTCTGAAAAGTAGAGGGAAAACCCTGCTTGAGAATGCTATGAACAGTTTATAAGCGCTGCTTCATCCATAAAGTTAAGCCTGCCTTAGAGACACCATCTCTAATTTTGAAAATAAGAATGACCTCCAAGGCTAGCATTCCCATCAAATATTTATTAAAACACACCCCAAGACTTCTCATCTCAAAATGGAATTCAATGCATCCAAGTGTCTCTGAAAGATGAGAATGATTTTAAAATGTGAGCCAGCACTTCCACAAAGCAGAAAGGAGAGATGCTGGCACAAAGTGATGTTTTGGTATCTATAAGTGGTGACAGGTCTTCCTGCAGAGTCAGTGCTATAAATTAACAGATTAAACATTTTCCAGAGCCTCTAAAAGGCAGGGCTAAACTGTTTGAAGGATAAAAGCCCTAATCTTATTAATACTTTAGATCCCACAAGACACAGAGGCTCCAGCTGCTGTCAGCTATACCTGAGAAAGAATCAAGGCAGCTAGGGGACAGAAACCACGGCCTCCCAAACCGTCTGCTGACCTTCCTGAGAAGCAGGTTTCATGTGACAACAATTGCCTATTTCAGCAGGCATGCTGGAAACAGGAGAAAGTGTTAAATATAACCAGGTAGACAGTGATGAATTGACATACTGAAAAATCGAACGCTTCAGTAATCAGCCTAAGGATCTGATATCAACAACATTTTTCAGTTTTGTCCAAATTCATTGAAAGGTGTACTTTAGCAAGTTCACTTCTCATTGGTAAGACCTTTCATCTTTATGCTGCTTTTCTGATTGGGTTTGGTGTCATCATCAGTTTGGGGGGGCTCTGTGCAGAGGAAGCAGACAGGCTGTTCACTTATAGGAGCAGGACTGGGATAAGCCTCAGTATAAATGGGATTTGCTTTAGCATTAATTAAAAAACTGTTAACTATCTCTCAAAATGCTTATTTAGAAAGAATTATTAACACCATGGTACATGAAAATGCATCACATACTATGTTTCCGCAGCACAGTAAGCCTAAAATATTGAAATGTTACCCCCTATTTTGCAACAGGAAGCTTCTATAATTCTAATTATGGGACACTAATTAATGTCTGCATTGCTCCAGAACTCCATTAAATCTTTGGAATATTTATATTACCCAAAGAAAATCTCTACCCATTAGAATAAACCCTTCAACAACTGTAGTGTAATAAAGAAAAAATTAATAATAATTTTAAATGCTACAGCCATGCTTTCTTTTTATGAAACACCTAAGCCATAAAATTTATTTTTAAGGTTTCATTCGTCTCTGTAGCAGTAGACCAAAGATTTTGTAACTCAGAAGTCTGTTGTTTCACAATGGACCCCTTTGTGGGCCCCCATAAGACTTTGCCCTCAATGTGGATCAACAATGGTAGAGAATGTTCCATCCTCTGAAGGAAGGCTGGATAACATACTCTATCTACCACCTGAGGAAGATGGTCCTGAAATTGGGGGAGCGCTTGGAATGTTCCTACTCGTGACCACAGAGTGCAAATTCAGACCTACAGGGATGCAGAGGTCACATAGACTCCTAAGCTGAATATGGGCCCCAGATCACATCAAATTGATGGGGTTTACAGTTAACAATATTTATATACTTTTCCCATATTTGGGAGCTACTCTTTTCCCTCATCCACCTTTCTAACCCTTATTCCAGCCATGATATCATCTCCCCAGACAGTAACTTAGATCCACCTGCATATCATACGCTAGGCTCAGGCAAAAACTAGTAGAGTCATAGGCCCTTTGGAATATAACTAAAATAGGCTTACTAGCTACCTTCAAAATGGAGACTCCAAATCTTCGTGGGCAATATTCTAGCCTTTAGGTTCATGATTAATCAACAATTTGTTTGGCTTTATATGTTAACTCTTCTTTCAGCCACCAAGCTCTAGATGCTACCATGATGCCAACCAGACTTCCCTGGGCAGATGACCCCGCCAATGTGTCCTGGAGCCCTGCTTCCCCAGAGCCCTGCCCCACTAGGGAAAGAGAGAGACAGGCTGGGAATATGGATCAACCTGCCAATGCCCATGTTCAGTGGGGAAGCAATTACAGAAGCCAGACCTTCCACCTGCTGCACCCCATAATGATCCTGGGTCTGTACTCCCAGAGGGATAAAGAATAGGAAAGCTATCAGGGGAGAGGATGGGATATCGAGTTCTGATGGTGGGAATTGTATGGAATTGTACCCCTCTTATCCTATGGTTTTGTCAGTGTCTCCTTTTTATAAATAATTTTTAAAAATATGTTGTTTCTATTACAAAATATAAAAAATAAAATGGTGACTGAGTTCATCCCAAAATTTAAGTAAAACCTGGTTCAAGTGTCCATTCTTCATCCTAAGGAGAGTCAACTATTCTCCTCCACTCCAAAAGCTTCTTTTCTTCTAGTCACTTCTCTTACTCCAAGAGCTTCTTTGGTCTAATTCCTAATGTCACTGTCACTCATTATCTATAACTGCAAAAGTTAAGATTTTAAAGGTAAAGGCCAGGTGGTATTTTACCAGGTTGAGTGCACATGTTACAAAGCGCAAGGACCCGGGTTCGAGCCCCGCTCCCCACCTGCAGGGAGAAAGCTTTGTGAGTGGTGAAGCAGGGCTGTATATGTCTCTCTGTCTCTCTCCCTCTTTGTCACTCCCTTCCCTCTCAATTTCTGGCTGTCTCTATCCGATAAACAAATATTTAATATAGATATATATAGAGAGAGACAGAAAACCAAGTATATAAAAAAAGATTTTAGGGAGTCGGGCTGTAGCGTAGCGGGTTAAGCGCAGGTGTCGCAAAGCACAAGGACCGGCATAAGGATCCCGGTTCGAACCTCGGCTCCCCACCTGCAGGGGAGTCGCTTCACACGCAGTGAAGCAGGTCTGCAGGTGTCTATCTTTCTCTCCTCCTCTCTGTCTTCCCCTCCTCTCTCCATTTCTCTCTGTCCTATCCAACAATGACAACAACAATAATAACTACAACAATAAAACAACAAGGGCAACAAAAGGGAATAAATAAATAAAATAAATATTTAAAAAAAAAAGATTTTAAAGGTAAACCTATTTACTCAATTTCTTCCTCAAAACAGTTCCTGTGAGGTACACTTTCTATTTTCTTAAGTTTCTTATCAGATACCATCACTTGCTGACGTCTTGCTTCCTCCTTTCCTTTATTCCTCTCCTCTATTCTCACTCCTCTCATATAACCTCATTCCCAAATTCCTATAAACTTAGTCCATAGAGTAACTTACTATCTCTGAGTCTAGCTCTAGACTATCTATTCTGGCCTTATCTTCATAGCCAAATGTTTCCATTAAGGTAGTAGACAGTCTCATCCCTGAAAGGAATTCCTGGCTAGCTCTTAAAATAACAGCATTTTCCTTCTGGCTACTCATACAGGAAGATCTGACTTGTTTCTGCAAACATTCAGGAAAAGAAACACAAAGGAGAGATAACTTTGTGATAAGCACCAGAAGAAAACATAGAAATTTAACAACAGTGGAAATATAGAATCAAAATGGGGACAGAGAAGTCTGGTGGGGAGGGGTATGTGTTGGGTGCAGGGCTTTGAGAGAATGCTACTTGCAGATTCACTTTAAAGAAAATCAGTGAAAGGATTGTATATACCTAATCAGCAAGTCATGCTAAGCAAAATAAACTAAAATAAGCCTTCAACCAATATCTAAGGCTCTAATCATCTGAATTTTCCTAAAAAGGTCAGTGTGGAAATGCCTTTTGTGTTACTGATCCCAACTGCAGATTAGACTAGAGCCAAAGATGAGAAGATACTCTACTGCTTAGGAAGGATGAGCTCCAGGAATTGACAAGAAGTCAGTTGCTTGCCTGTCATGCTCAGCCTGAATGTAGGAGGTAAATCATTTTTCTAAGATCTATAAAGGTTCAGATCACTCAGAATTATATGGATAATAACTTGACATAGGACAAACATCAACAGCCTTAGCAGAGTGTTAATGACTCAATTCATTGGCAAAATCAAACACAGTCTATCTATTGGGATAACTCATTTTACTTTAGAATGTCTCTTTTAAAAGCTTTGTTTATCGGAGAGATCAGGAAGAAGAGGAGGAAGAGGAGAGAACCAGGACATCACTGGCATACGCAATATCAAGGATCAAAGTCGAACCTGAGGGTCCAACACTTAATCCTCTGCACCACTTCCCAGGTTTCTACTGTCAGTACTTTAAAATATCTTAAACACAACTGCTCAGTGCATTTTCTCTGGCTTTCACAGCCAAATAATGATAACTTCTAAATAGATAGAAAAGTCAATCGACCAGAGACCCAAGCCTAAATAAGAATTTTCAACTTGGTTTAAGGAAGGAAGTATATAGCCAACATCTATGTTCAATTCAATCGGGAGCAAAGGTGAGAAAGTCCATCAGTGTTCACTGAAATAAATTTGTTGCAAACTACTTGAGAAGGAATTGATTTTATTAAAATCCATTATAACCCACAGAAACACATGCCCAGCTACATTTGGTTTCTCTGTCAGACCTATACGTGTTGGACAAAACTTGTCCAAGTTCTAAGAATGGTGAATTGTAAAGGTCCTAGAGAGAAAGTAATTTGTAAAACTGGCCAAATGTTGTCCTTTAAGTCATAATATATCTGTCTCATCTATCCATAGGAATTCATATATTCAAAACTGATAATAAATAGTAAATACTTACATAATGCTTACTGTGTGCCAGACACAGCTGTAAGATGTTTATACATACTAACTAACATGTTCATCATAACAACACTCTAGAGTAGAGAACACTATGATTATTGCATTGGATCGACCTTCTTGTGGTGCATCCCGTGAGTACCCATTTATTGGGGAAACCAACGATCCTTCCTAGCCAACTGAATCCACATGGATCCCAGTCACTTTCAAAGCCAGCAACAAGCAGCTCCTGACAGCTTTCAAGCTGTTGGTCCTGCTCTTCGAGTCCTCCAACTTAATGTTGAGGGGCTGTCCTTTGCCAAACGCGTTCTTATTGGTCAATTGGCGATACAGCATATATCTTCGCCCACCCTGTCCATCGCTTGACATCTCGTCATCCAATCTGGTCTCCTACGCCTACACTGAACTTCTCTGTTCCAGACTCTTGGAAACAGAGTTGGCAGTCAGCTGAGGTAAAGAACAAACACCTCATCACAGACCCCTGCAAGGGTCAACCCGGCTTTGACCTAGCACGTTATGACTGGGCCCTCCTCAATCGCTATCGAACAGGCCATGGCCAGTGCGCCCGCTATGTTCCATCACTGGGGAGCCAGAGACGACCCGAACTGCCCTTGTGGCTACAGACAGACTATGACCCACATAGTCAACGACTGCCACCTCTCCAGATTCAAAGGAGGTCTCGAAACTTTACATCAGGCTCAACCTGACGCTGTTAACTGACTATAGAAGAAGGGCAAACGCTAGAAGAAGAAGAATTGCTTTACACATGGGGAAACCATGGGCAATGTAAATCTGCTAAGGGCACACAACTAACAAGGACTCAAACTGCTATTGAACACAGGTAGTTTAGTTACCCAGAACTTTTTACTTGACTTTGGTGCCCTGTATAGATTCTACTACATTTGCCTTCATTGAATCCTCCACAACTTCACAATAGCATCACCAACAACTAAAGCAAGCTTCCTGTGGTCTAATTACCACAGTAAGTACTGAGGTTTGAGGACACAAGAAGATCTCTCTAATCCAAACTAATTGCAAGAAGGAAAATAGCTGATTAGGGGAATTTGCATTACAAATTATTTTAGAATATATTGGTTGGGTTAAGTCCCATCACAGTGCATATTGTGGCTTCACTTAGAAGCCATTAAATGTGTCAAGTGCATGTTCCAAGGACCTGTTTAAATAAACAAATAAATATTATTTTATGTCAGATTTCATGTGCTTTAAGTATTAAAACCAGCATTCCCAACAGTCTTATTTAGACCACTTACTTCCTGTGCAGATCTTTTTTCTTTTTTATTTCCAAAAATACCAGAATAAACACTAAACTGGCCAAGTGAATTAGTCCATAGTTAGAAGATATAATTATACTGTAACAATGTTACAGTGTATCTGAATTATACTGTAACAATTCAGTGTATCTGAATCTCTAATCAACCCCATGAGACAATGCAACACTGACTGCAAAATATATCTTCTCTACTTCATCTTGCATGTAAACACCCCCTTTTACATAGCCAGTTGGCAACACAAGACCTATTTGTACTTGCAACAATTTGGCAGTTAGATACCCCCAATTCTCAAAAGACAATTCTCCCTTAGCTTATTATCCCCAATCTTTACACACTTATTTATGCATACATTTGTTTAATTAATTAATTTTTGTCTGATCATTTTCTCCCCCCCCCCCCCGACCACCCCTTAGATTCCAAAGAACAGGTCTTACTGATGCTCTTGGCAATCTTCTCTTTCTTTTTGGCAAAAGACACAGTCTGTTCAGATACTTACCCCTTCCACACATAACTCAGAGCTAATTCTAACTGGTCCAAGTCAGAGATTGATTTAGGCAAGTGAACAAATACCAGCTGGGAGTTTCCAGAAAGAAAAGCAAAATCAACTAGAGTGTTGCTGGATTTCTATAGGGAAAAAATGCAAGTAAGAGAAAAAGGTTCTCCATTTCTGTTGGATGTTGCTGTGTCTGGATGTGATACTTGGAATTGCAACAGCTAATTATTAACTATAAGGTAACTAATCTAAAAATGAGCAGAAGGGTGAGGAGGACCTGTGCCAGGGATACTAATGAGGTATTAACTTAACCAACCACATAAATTCTTCACTTTCAAACTTCTAGTTGTGTAAAATAAAAGATGTCCTCACTGATTTAGCAAGTTGAATCAGGGTTTTGCTCAAAGCTGAAAATGTCCTACAGAAGCAGTTGGAAATGTGACTGTATAGTTCACTTTAATTAATTTGTTCAACATATACTAGGTTAAGCATCGACTATGCTCATGCATAACTCCTAGAACATGATGATATTGAAATTTAAAAAAAAAAATAGATAAGGCTCTGCTTTAATGAACATATGTTCTAGTGAGAGAATACTTTATGCCTTTTAGACTTAGCCAAATGTGAACTGATGCTGGTAAGAATGAAAACAAAATTTAGGCTATTTTGCATCCAAACATTTCACTACATTGCCCAATTTATGGTTCCATGTTACTAATGAGAATACTGGAGCTCTGAGATCAAAAGTGCAAGTGTGATAAGAATCCAGATCTTCAAAACTATCTCTAATGCTCTTTCAACGCTCCAGATACACCAAGCCCTGAAGTAGTTGGGTCAACCACAGTGGAAGAATTAGAAACCCGACAACCTGGTATACCAATGTGAACATATCGTACATGCACAGTTGAGGCTGTGTCTCAGATCAGCACTGAACCATTGTGTGCCTACTAAGAACTGAAAACAGGACAAAGCAGTAAAAGTCAGAACAATTCAAGTGGATGGGTGTCTGGTAACTGTGAGATAGACACTCAAGAGCTTTTGATGAGTTGGTGACAGTGCAGGAAAGAAAAGAGTAAAGGAACTGTGATTTCCTGACCTGTCAGTTCTGATCCAGGCTGCTCTGCACAGGATAAAATCTCTGTAGAAGACAAACTCAAATATCTCCTGGATCACAGATAGTCTTTTAAAAGGGGGTAGTTGAGGGACTGGGGAAGAGTGTCTCACTTCACTGAAGTGTGTATATTTTGCAGTAACAGCAAGCAAAGGAATCTTCTAAAAATTTCCATTTGGGATACTGTTCAGTGTCATACTGATGATGGTTTCCATTCATGGGGTACTTGATACATGTCAGCCAGTTTTCTAAGTTCTTTCTTTGTAGAATTACATTATAAAGTCAATTGCAGTGTTATTCTTGTTTTTACAGGAAAGAAAACCAAGATTCAGAGTGGTACAATTCTTCCAAGGTCTCAGAACAAATATGTGACAAAGCTGGGATGAGAATTAAGTTTGTCTTTTAACAACTGCACACTCCTTGTTGGAAGGTTTATGGAGCCTGAAGGCCCTGGGTGCTTGCATTCTCCACTCTGATGCAAGAATGTGCTTCTCCACCTACCCTAAGTAAAGGACATAGTTGTTTGCTTGTTTATTTTTTGTTCAGTCTGCCATGGACTAAAACAAGGTTCTAATATGCCTACAGAGGTAAGCCACACAAAATTCAATAACCTAAGTTGCCTCCCATCCTACAAGACCATCCTGTGACCACTTGTTGGGTACAATAGCAAAGTCAGAACACTATAAACACCTTACTTGTCAACACTTCCTCATAGTGTCTGCACTGATCTCATTGTGGGCCAGAAGCAAACAGCTCAAAAATATGCACTGGTCCATCAGACTGCAACATTGATCTAGAATACACACCTTATTGTTCCCTGGTCCAAAGAACACAAAAGGTTCACTTAGCAATGATGAGTGTTCATATGTATAGTTACATCTCACAGAACGAAGCTCAACACTTAAAGATACAAATGAAAACAAGAGAAGGCAAAGACATTTATAAAAATGTGGTTTATAGAGCTAAAAGCACCTTTAATAATATAAATCAATAAGGCACTACTGTCCAACAGTAGAAAAATAATTCTGAGAAAGTCATATATTGGAAAAATACAAAGCCACTGAAAGGGTAAATATAATGGTCAATAGAAAACAAAATTAAAATACAAAATTCTAGATTAAATATGATCCCATTTCTAATATAGACAAAGCTGTTATCAAGAAAGGCCTTTATAAACCATCTTATCCTTAATTATAATTAGGCTGATCATTTTACATAGCATCAGTTTTTCCTTTGCATACTTACTATTATCTTCTGATCTTATTTTAAGAAAACTGTTACAACAGCCTGAGGGTGGATCAGCTATAGAGTGCATATTTTCCCCACTGAACATGGGCATTGACAGGTCGATCCATACTCCCAACCTGTCTCTCTTTCCCTAGTGGGGCAGAGATCTGGGAAAGCGGGATTCCACGACGCATTCCCACCACCAAAGTTCTATGTCTCCATCCACTCCATTGGAAAAAGCAGTAGTGCTCCCAAGGACACTGATATGGGCTGATTATATATATTCCATTTCTCAACAGTCCTGTCTTCACTTCCTTTCTTTTTTCTTTCTCTTTTTTCCTTTCCCTTTTTTAATCTTTCATTTATTTAATATTGAATAGAAACAGAGAGTAATTAAGAGGGGAGGGGTAAGTAGGGGGAAAAAGACAGAGAGACCTGCAGCCCTGCTTCACCACTGATGAAACTTTCTTCCTGCAGACTGAGACCAGAAGCTGGAACCCAGGTCCTTGTGCACTTAATGAGCTAAGCCACCACCTGGCCCCTCACTTCCTTTCTAAGTCACCCTTACTACCTAGTACTACTTCCCAGTGTCTTTCCTCTTTTTTTTTTTTCCTCCTCTCTCAGGTAAGAGAAACAGTGTCTGGCTTCCTCTGGTGTTTTCCAGATTCTCTTTCCTTTCAGTGATGGTATAAAAACAAAGATTACTAGTGGCAAACACTTTGGGTCCTGGTAGAATGGGTGTACAGAGTTCTCTAGTTCACTTCCCTTATTATTTACTCCTCTAGAAATATGAACCAAAATTCCCTTTGGGATGCAGAAGATGGGAGTTCTGGCTTCTGTAATTGCTTCTCTGATGGACATGGGCATTGGCAGGTCAATCTATACCTCAAGCCTGTTTCTTTTTTTTTTTACTTATTTTAAAAAGGAGGCATTAACAAAACCGTAGAATAAGAGGAGTACAACTCCACACAATTCCCACCACCAGATCTATATATCCCATCCCATCCCCTGATAGCTTTCCTATTCTTTTTTTTTTTTTAATTTTTTATTTAAGAAAGGATTAGTGAACAAAAGCATAAGGTAGGAGGGGTACAACTCCACACAATTCCCACCACCCAATCCCCATAACCCACCCCCTCCCATGGTGGCTTTCCCATTCTTTATCCCTCTGGGATTATGGACCCAAGATCATTGAGGGTTGCAGAAGGTGGAAGGTCTGGCTTCTGTCATTGATTCCCCGCTGAACATGGGCATTGACTGGTTGATCCATACTCCCAGTCTGCCTCTCTCTTTCCCTAGTAGGGTGGATCTCTGGGGAAGCGGAGCTACAGGACACACTGGTGGGGTCATCTGTCCAGGGACGTCTAGTCGGCATCCTGCTGGCATCTGGAACCTGGTGGCTGAAAAGAGAGTTAACATACAAAGCCAAATAAATTGTTGAACAATCATGGACCTAAAGGCTGGAATAGTGCAGATGAAGTATTGGGGGGTACTCTCTGCAGACTCTTGTGTACTTTTGCTTTCAGGTATATATTTTGTCCTAGTTTATGGATACACGTGAACATATGCTCTATCTCAGGGGACCAGGTCTATATCTAGGATTTGGGACTTTGTTAGGAAGTGAACCACCTGGAATGGAATTAGAGTATACTATGAAAGGAAAGATCTCACCCGAGTAATGAAGCTGAAGGGTTGTCATTCCACACCGGAAGTCTCTGGACACAGTCTGAAGTGAAGCATGCTGAGGTGTCCATCGTTGCGGTGATTAGGTTGTGGTCGGCGGATGCAATATTATTTGATATGAATTGAGAGAAGCATGCAGAAAAGTGCACCCCACCCTAAGGTTCCAGGGCTGGGGGAAATATAGGCTCTATAGTGGAAATGTAAAAGCCTGTTTCTATCTTTCCTTTGTGGGATAGGGCTCTGGAAATGAAGCACTGGTGAGGTCATCTGCCCAGGGAAATCAGGATAGAATCAGTAACACCTGCAGCTCAGTGATTTGAAAGCAGGATAAACTGTTCAATAAACAGGAATCATAAAGTAGGAATACAGCAGATGAAAGTAGAGACCTTTGGGTGTAAGGAAGCTGGGAAGTCTGTTTTAGGTTTCTTCCTATGAGCCTATGTTCTAATAATCTTTGCTTGAGCTTAATAGCTAACATGGGGGTAGACTAGAAATATTTCTAGGAAGACGGTATCAGGGTCAAGAATAGAACTAGTAGGATTAGGGCAGAGAGTTGCTCACAAACCTGAAGCAAATATATAGATGAAATTAACTGTTTACCCCATCGATCTAAGCCAGGGCCCATGATCTAACCTCACACCCATATCTATTCATCTTTAGCACCAGAGCCTTACCTTAGCTTCAGAGTTTCTGTCAGACTGAGCTCACAGTCCATGGTCACAGCTTGGGACATTCTAGGCTGCACTCACTTCAGAGCCAGTCTTTCAGGGGTATAGCTCAGTGGTAGAGTATTTCACTGCAGAACCAATCTTCCTTGAGTTGCAGAGTAGGATAACCCATCCTCCCTTTGAAGAGTGAGGCAGTCGTTACCATTGCTAGTTAATAGAGAGGGTACAGAAGAAAACCACAAAAGGGGTTCCCAGTAGATATGATTAGTGTTGGTAGAGAGAGGGATCTATTAAAATTCTAGGTCCATAATATCTACAAGGGAAATCCAAGGATTCCCTGGCCTGATAGTGGCCAAATAGGCCATCGTTAAGTGAGTCAGTTAGAGTGCATGTCTTTCATGTGTGAAACCCTGGATTTCACCCCCTGAACTATGTGAGAGTACCATGGACAGCATCAAGGATGCCAGTGGGTAGAACTCCATCTCCACAGATGATGAAGCAGTATCTCTCTTTCTCTGATTCCCCCTCCCCCGCCCTCCATCTGTCTCTAGAAATTTGGAATAAAAACACTGAGCCAGGGAGGCAATTCAATGGTATGACACATGTACATGGTTCTGGGCTCATTCCCCAGGTCCACATTTATACAGATATACATTAGATAAAGCTGTTACACATTTGTTTTCACTAAGGTGCAAATGACAGATTAACTCCTACTACTTCTCAGGGAGCAACTGTCTTTTAATTGGGGAGAGTTAGCTAAAAAGAAATTGACATATTTCAATTATCCATGTAAAAGAAATATTACTTGAAATCATGCAACACATGAAGCACAGGGCATATGCCTTATGGGCTTAGTCCCAGAATTTCCCCTTCCAAATGAATAACAACAGCAGCAAACCACTAAATCAAAAATATAGATAGATGGCTTCCTTGGTCACTCACTGAGAAGGTTAAAGAGGTGGAGGCTTTTTTTTTTTTTCATTTTTGATTAGTAGTGGGTTACAAGATTGTAAGATTACAATATATAGTTTCATACCCACCATCAGAACTGTGTGTCCTCACCTTCTCACCTCCCAAAGTATTAGAAGCTTTGTTTGCTTCTGGTTTTTGTTTATTTGTTTGTTTTTGCAAGTGCATGTATATCAGTTCTCTAGTTTCCACATATGAGTAAAACCATTTGGTCTTTCATCTCTTATTTTGTTAAGCATAATCGCCTCCAGTTCCATCCATGTTGTCGCAAAGGATATAACATCCCTTTTGCTTGCAGTATATATATATTCCCTATATGGTATATAGTCCATAACTTCTTTAGTTATAGGTTGAACATATAAGTATATGTACATGTGTATGTATATATTGCCCATTTGTATTCACTTCTATGACCTTACTTTCTAATCACACCTATTACTATTACTACGTCCAATTCTTTGCTTTTTCCTCATTTTTATTTATTTATAAAAAATAAAAAATAGAAAATATTGACAAAACTATAGTATAAAAGGGGTAAAATTCCACACATTTCCCACCGCCAGAGTTCCATATCCCATCCACTCTACTGAAAGCTTTCCTATTCTTATTTTTTTATATTTTTATTATCTTTATATATTGGATAAAGACAGCCAGAAATTGAGAGGGAAGGGGGTGACAGGGAGAGAGACAGAGAGACACTTGCAGCACTGCTTCACCACTCGTGAAGCTTTCCCCCTGCAGGTGGGGACCAAGGTCTCGAACCTGGGTCCTTGCACACTGTAATGTGTGTGCTTAACCAAATATGCCACCACCCGGCCCCAAGCTTCCCTATTCCTTATCTCTCTGGGAACATGGACCCAGGATCATTATGGGGTGCAGAAGGTGGAGGGTCTGGCTTCTGTAATTGCTTCTCTGCTGAACATAGACATTGGCAGCCTGTCTCTATCTTTCCCTAGTAGGACAGGCAGCAAAACAGTGACTGGCTTCCTCTGGTGTTTTCCAGATTTGCTTCCTTTACAGTGATGGTATAAAAACAAAGATTCCTGGTAACAAACGTTTCAGGGCCCAGTGGACTTGGGGTTCAGAGTTCTCTCATTATCTTCCCCTATCATCTCCCCTCTCTGGGAGTATGAACCAAAATTATTTTTGGGGTGCAGAAGGTGGGAGTTCTGGCTTCTGTGATTGCCTCTCTGCTAGACATGGATGTTGACAGGTCGATCCATACCCCACAACAGCATTATTTCTTACTCAAAAAAAATTGCAGACTACCTTGAAAAATTCATGTTAAGTGAAATAAGTCAAAAACAGAAGGATGAATATGGGATGATCTCACTCTCAGGCAGAAGCTGAAAAACAAGATCAGAAAAAAAAAAAGAAAAAAAAAAGTAGAACCTGAAATGGAATTGGCGCATCGCACCAAAGTAAGACTCTGGGGTGGGCCACAGTGGGTGGGCGGGGAGAATACAGGTCCAAGAAGGATGACAGAGGACCTAGTGGGGGTTGTATTGTTATATGGGAAACTGGGGAATGTTATACATGTATAAACTATTATATTTACTGTTCAATGTAAAACATTAATTCCCCAATAAAGAAATTTAAAAAAAAAATGCAGACTGAGTACAGCTTCCACAGCTGAACTCCTCACAAATAAGTGTTCCAAGTCAACCGATTTGATCAAAATACATCAACTTCAAGGTTTAACTATTTCTTCATAAGGAATCTATGAGGAAATTGATACAGAAAATATGGATCATTGGTAAATTACAAAGCAATAGCATATTTTGATAATCATTTTTACTTTTCAACTAAGTCTTTTAAAGCATCTCAGACTTGAAGGACATTGTGTCCATTATGCATTATTACTTTATAATGTATTTAGAGCTCAATAGATTCCCCTTCTCCTCACTTCACCATCAGATGATCCACATAGGTCAAATCTGGTGTCAAGTAAATTAAGTCTTATTTTATTATCCAAAGTAATTGTTTAGTATTAAAAAGCCATTATGTAGAATAAGTTTTGCTGGTGATTATGCTATTAAGAATGTGGGAGGGAATCGGGCGGTAGCGCAGCAGGTTAAGCACAGGTGGCGCAAAGCGCAAGGACCGCATAAGGATCCTGGTTCAAGCCCCCGGCTCCCCACCTGCAGGGGAGTCGCTTCACAGATGGTGAAGCAGGTCTGCAGGTGTCTATCTTTCTCTCCCCCTCTCTGTCTTCCTCCTCTTTCTCCATTTCTCTCTGTGCTATCCAACAATGATGACGTTAATAACAACAACAATAATAACTACAACAATAAAACAACAAGGACAACAAAAGGGAATAAATAAGTAAATATTTTTTACAAAGAAGAAAAAGAATGTGGGACTAACTATTGGTTTAGCTGAATGCCTATGTTGGCGAAAGCTTTCTTTAAGCTCTCCTATATGTGGCAAATCATTCTTAACTGGGTACTTCAAATGGTCTGTGTACCTCAGATGTATTTTTCTAAGCCATTAACACACTGAAACCCTTCCTCTAATCCCCCAAGCGATCATTAATTAACAGTGTAAGAAGGAAGAACCAGGCTTCCTATTGTGATGTGGCTGGGACTAAACCTTTCAGCAATGATGATTTTCACAACAAGGCAGTCACTGGATAAGATCTCCTATTTACGTCAAATATGCCACCCCAGAAAGGGAGGAGAGCAGACTCTCAACACAGTGCTTTTGTAAAAAGCATTCATTTTGAAAAATCACTGGGTGTGAATACTTTTTTGAAAGTTACAAGAAAACTCTCCATTGTAAGCAATTTTGACATGAACTCATTAGCCTGGCCCTCAAAAAGCTATGCCCTACATTAGGCAGTTATTCAAGTATCACCTCTAATGCTTACATATCCTTGCAAGGTTTCCTACTTACAGATAAGGCAATGAAGCTTGGACAGGAAAATCTACCCAGGCTTGTTACAGTTAAAGTTATAAGAAAGATCCACTTGAATTTGTTTGCAAAACACAGGTTTTTGTTATATTACCATAGTCTCTAAAATATAGCAGTGCGAGTGTGAGTTTACATTCAATGCCATATGGTTAATCATAACCAGAAAAATACAATAAAATATCCAAAAGCAAACTTTAAAAGCAACAGATAAAATTGATTTGTGACATGCATACACGCACCACGTCACTCAAGCAAGGGCTTGAGAAAATGAGAAATCACATAATATTTTCACTTAAAAATCAGAATTATGAAGTATCTATTTCTCCTTCAAGTTAATTAGGAAATGAAATGGGGGCTGGGTAGTTGCACACCTGGTTGAGCGCATATTATAATAAGGAAGGACCCAGTTCAAGCCCCCAGCACCCACCTGCAGGGAAAAAGCTTTGCAAGTCGATGAAGCAGGGCTGCAGGTGTCTCTCAGTCTCTCTCTTTCAGTCACCCTCTGGCTGTCTCTATCCAATAAATAAATAAAGATAATACAAAAAAATTAAAGAGAAATTAAATGCAATTCTAATGAAATCCTAATAATATCTTCTTTGAAACTTTGAAAAATTAGTCTAAAGTTTGCATAGAGGAATAAACATTCCATAACAGCCAAGGCAGGGAGGCGGACCTACAGAGCAGCAGCAGCAGTGTTTCTCTCCTCTCCTCTCCTGGGTCAACTAGGAATGCCAAAGGAGATCACCTGGACCACAACAAGACAGGATTAGGATGAATGCAGGAACCCACCAAATCACCAGTAAGTGCAAACATGTGTGGTTTGTGGACAAAGAGGAGCCTAAGGAGAGACTGAACAGCTGGTAACAGTCCGGCAGTTTACCTGTTGAGGCAGAACCTACAGTCTGTTTTACCAACAAAAAGACTGCTGAAGGGAGGAGAGGACTCCCTTAAGACTCACCAAATGCAACTGTGAGTCTCCATTGCTACTGCCCTCAGAGGCTGGAGCAACAGGGGGGACACCCTGTGCTAACATCAGGAGACAGAGAACTGACCAGGAAACTCAGGAGAAGATCTACACCTCAGTGCCCTAGCAGTGGGTCTGTATAGTGGGAGCCTTTCCACATTGTTCTCCTGATGAGAACATGCTGAATAATGGCCTCAGAACCTACAGATTATAAACAGGACTTGTTTAGAAACTCACAGAGCCCAGCAGGGCTGCCCAGCTTGTCTCTGGCTGCCAGCAGAGAAGCTGAATTGAGCCCGGAGCTTTGGAAACTTGGGGTGTGGGAATCTCTTTGCATAACCACTGTACTATCTCTCCCCACTGTTTTATCTCTTGGTCAGGAGTGAGTGGTTAAGCTAAAAAAAAACAAAAAAAAAACCTGCTTATAGGTAAAAACCCCCAGGCTACCAATAGCCTACAGGGAAGAAAAAACAAAAGAGACATTAACAGCCACTGTGCTCCAACTCAAGAACTTAAACAATATTGAAACAACTGTTAATTTCCACAATGGTGAAATCTTTAAATACCTTATTAGACACAAGTCAATCCAGGCAAGAGTGGTCAGTGGACTGAAAAGTACTGAGAGAAGACCTCATAACACACTATAGGAATGGTTAAACCAAGGAGAAACATTGGAGAAATGAACTAGGATAAAAGTTCAGCTAAAATCCCCCCAAAGGTAGAAGCACAGAAAAATGAGATCAATGTCCAAACGCTAATTGAGCAATTAGTCACGGGAGTGAGGAAAGAGTTTGAAAGAATTGTCATCAGAAATGCAGAAACAAAAAAAGAAAGAAAGAAAGAAAGAAAGAAAGAAAGAAAGAAAGAAAGAAAGAAAGAAAGAAATGTAGCAACAAGTGAGACTCTGAAAGAAAGCACTATCTCGAGGTAATTAGAGAGCTGAAAGCTGAAGTAGCTGAGCTAAGAGTACAACTAGCTGAACAAGCTAAAACAGTATCAGAACAGGGTAACAAAATAGATGAACTCCAGAAAACAGTAGAGGGCAGAGAGAATAGAATAAATGAGGCTGAGAACAGAACTAGATAGAAAGAGGACAAATTAGAGACAACTAAGAAAGAAGTAAGAGATCTCAAAAAGAGATTAAGAGATACTAAAAACAACAATAGAGACCTATGGGATGACTTCAAAAGAAATAAGATATACATTATTGGCTTACCAGAGGAAGAAAGAGAGGAAGAGGAAGAAAGCATTCTTCAGGACATAATAGCTGAGAACTTCACTAGTCTAGACAACATCAAAGACAAAGGTTCAAGAATCCCAGAGGGTCCCAAACAGAATTAACCCAGTCTTAAAGACACCAAAACACATCATATTTAGAATGGAAAGGTATAAAGATAAAGAAAGGATCCTGAAGGCTGCAAGAGAAAAACAAAGAGTCAGCTACAGAGGAAAACTCATAAGATTAGCAGCAGAATTCTCCACACAAACACTACAGGCCAAAAGAGAATGGCAAGATATCTATCAAGTGCCCAATGAGAAAGGCTTTCAACCAAGAATGCTATATCCTGCTAGACTGTCATTCAGACTAGATGGAGGCATCAAAACCTTCTCAGACAAGCAACAGTTGAAAGAATCAGCTATCAACAAGGCTGCCCTGTAAGAAGTTCAGAAAGGTCTCCTATAGACAGTCAGACCACCATAAATAGGCCATATATCAGAACACTCTAAAAATCTACACGAATGGCGTTAAAATATCTTCAATGTTTGATATCAATAAATAAATACCAATGGCCTGAATTCACCTATTAAAAGGCACAGAGTAGGAAGATGGATCAGACAACACAACCAAACTATATCCTGTCTACAAGAAACCCACCTAACTCAACAAGAAAAACACAGACTAACATGAAAGGATGGAAAACTACCATACAAACCAATGGCCCACAAAAAAAGAGCAGGAATAGCTATTCTTATACCTGCCACAATACACTTTAAAATAAATAAAATTTTAAAAGATAGGGATGGAAACTACTTAGTGCTCAGAGGATCAGTCAATCAAGAGGATTTAACAATTATTAACATCTATGCGCCCAATGAGAAGCCATCTAAATACATAAAACATCTACTGAAAGAGCTACAGCAATATATTAACAGCAACACAGTCATAGTACTGGATTTCAACACCCTACTCTCTCAACTTGACAGATAATCCAGGCAGAAAATCAATAAATGAGGGAGCTAAATGAAGAGATAGATAAACTACAACTATTGAACATTTTCAGAGTAAAAATGGTGATTTCGCCATTTTCAGCCCATCTTGGATGGAGCTTGAAGAAATCATGTTAAGTGAAATAAGTCAGAGACAGAAGGATGAATATGGATGATCACATTCACAAGCAGAAGTTTAAAAACAAGATCAGAAGACAGAACACTAAGCAGAACTTGGACTGGAGCTGGCGTATTGCACCAAAGTAAAAAAGACTCTGGGGTGGGTGTCCTGGAACATGATGGCAGAGGACCTAGTAAGGGTTGTATGGTTGTGTAGAAAAATGAGTAATGTTATGCATGTACAAACTATTGTATTTGCTGTCAACTATAAAATGTTAATCCCCCAATAAAGAAAAATATATATATTTTCATATATATTTTTATTGATGATCTTTATTGATGATCTCTGGACTAAGGTGATCTTTCTGTAATATTTAGCAAGCAATATGATGTCACACCTGTTAACTTCACTTTGAAAAGTATTGTAGTAGTGGGCCTGGCCAGGGGCACATTTGGTAGAGTGCACACATTACAGTACACTAGGACCTGGGTTTAAGCCCTGGGTCCCCATCTATAGAGGGGATGCTTTGAGTGATGAAGCAGTGCTATCTGTTTTTCTCTCCCCAATTTCTCTCTTCCTTCTCAATTCCTCTGTCTCTAGTTAATGAATAAATATAATTATTATTATTAAAAAATAATTTTTTTTAAAAATTGCAGTTCAATCCTCAGCACCACCATACACTAGAACTGAGCAGTGGTCTGGTAATAAACAGATAAAGTACACTGAGAAAGCATTTCTGAATTTACAGATGTTAAGCTTCTTATAACTTTTTTTTTTTTATTTATTTTCCCTTTTGTTGCCTTTGTTTTTTATTGTTGTAGTTATTATTGTTGTTGTTATTGATATCATTGTTCTTGGATAGGACAGAGAGAAATGGAGAGAGGAGAGGAAGACAGAGGGGGGAGAGAAAGAGAGACACCTGCAGACCTGTTTCACTGCCTGTGAAGCGACTCCCTTGCAGGTGGGGAGCCAGGGACTTGAAACGGGATCCTTCAGCTGTCGCCTGCATTTTGTACCATCTGTACTTAACCCACTGTGGACTCCCTGAAGATTTTTTTACACTAATTTTGAGTAACAAAACTTTTCTCTTTCCCAAGATTCCTCAAGAACTCACTTCATATTTATAGAAATGTTAAACATTCTATAAAGTTGTGAGTGGTTATTCTCTTTTATGTTTACAAATAAATATGTTTATATTTATTAGTGCTATAATAAGAGTTTATGAGATTATAAAAAGTTCTGGTCCATTTCCTATAACCACCAAAGTTCTGGTCCCTCTCCTATAACCACCATACCTCTCACAAAGTATGAGACACAGTTTGGTTACTTTTTTTTTTTAACTGTGTGTTAAAGGTGGAATCTCAGTGTGATTTTAATTTGCATTTCTCTAACTGTAACTGTATTTTTTTAATAATCTTGAAGTGTTTTTTCATATGCCTATATGCCCATATGCATATTTTTAGAAAAATGTTTATTTAGACCTTTTGTCCACTTTTTATTGACTTAATAGTTTTGCTGTTGTTGAGTTGTATTATTTATTTATATATGTTTGATATCAATCCCTTGTGCAAATATCTTCTCCCAACTACTAGATTGCCTTTTTATCCTTGTAGAATGTTCTTTTGATGTGTAGAAGCTTTTTAATTTGATGCAATCCCATTTACTTACTCTTGCTTTAGTTTTCCTTGCCCATGGGGTTGACTCTCCAAATGCATCTTTGATGTAAAGGAACTCAGTGTTCCACTAATGTTTATCAGTAAAATAAATGTATACCTTTTTATAATTCAAGGTCTAGTATCCAGGTCATGGATCCATTTTTATTTAATTTTGGTGGATGGTGCTAAGTAATGGCTTGGTTTCATTTAGTAGTTTGTTTGTTTCAATGGTCTTGGTTAATGGTCTTACAAAAACATTTTGGGGGAGTCAGGCAATAGCACAGCAGGTTAAGTACAGGTGGCACAAAGCAAGGACCTGCGTAAGGATCCCAGTTCGAGCCCCTGGCTCCCCACCTGCAGGAGAGTCGCTTCACAGGCAGTCAAGTAGGTCTGCAGGTGTCTATCTTTCTCTGCCCCTCTCTGTCCTCCCCTCCTCTCTCCATTTTTCTCTGTTCTATCCAACAAAGACAACAACAACAAAACAAGGGTAACAAAAAGGAATAAATATTTTTAAAAAACATTTTGGATGTTGTCTTAACAGGTAAGATTCGGTTAATATTTCCCCCTACTGCTCATAGCTCCCAGCTAAGAACTTATAGACCTCTGTATCTTCACCAGCATAGAAATCTGTAAGCTTTCTTGACACCCAAAGATAAACATCACACACTCTGCCAGTTACTACATACCTGTTGAGAGACATACTCTTTCAAAATTATCATTCTTCCAAACCAGTGTTTATTCTCAAATTTAGGAGTGAATTACTGATAAAGATTCTGCTGTTTGAACAAAAATCATAAGAGTTCTGAATATGACCATGGATTGGCATCTGTTCATTCAAGCAGTAAGAATTCTCCACACTCTTCACACTGCTGTCATTTAACTTCTGATACAATTAGAAGTGTATTCTCAGTGTTCAGGTCTTGCTCCATGTCAATAAAAAGCAAATCTGGTTAACTTGGGAATGATAGCCACAGATTTCACACTCAAGATTATGTAATAGGAAATTATTTTGGAAATCCCCATTATTGATGTGAGATAGATGGCTCCACTCTGTGAAGATGCAGGAGAGATTCTCAGATCTGATGCTGATTTGTAAAAACTCGAGTAATAGGGCTGGCAAGACATTTTTCTTCAATACTTCAATAATTTCACCAAAACTCATTCATCATAAGTAAGTCACTGGTTAGAAAAAAATGTTCTCATAACACATATTTGGTCCTCTGAGAAGTCTAAAATTGTGTTAGTTTTATTTGCTTTGGGTTGCTTTAAATACAACCTAAAAAAACTTGAGCCTAAAAACTAGGGCAGTGCAGGGTTACATAAATAAATTTCATCTCTTTAGAAGTGAACATAAACTTATACCAAACTCCTCATTCTTTTGGGCAAGATGTACTTGGTAACAATTCTCAAAGAATATTTGATGTCAGCTTGGAAGGAGGCCTCTAGTCAATAGGCTACAGGGTTCTATCTTTAGACATTGCCTCCATTAAAATGTCTCCCTCTGGCCCAGACAAGGACATGTCTGATATGCTTATGAAAATGAAGAAATTTGTTCAGTGTATGAATACCATGAAAAAGGATACTTGACATCTACCAGTGTCACATTTCAGAAAAACCTTTTAAACAGTATCTGGAGACATGATCTTGTTGCATATGAAAAAATAACTACCAAAAAAGTTTATACTGACTGCTTTTAGTGCTTTGTTTTCTTCTTTTTTTTTTTTTATTTTATTTTTGCCTCCAGGGTTATTGCTGGGGCTCAGTGCCTGCACCACAAATCCACTGGTCCTGGAGGCTATTTTTTTCCCCTTTTGTTGCCCTTGTTTTATCATTGTTGTGGTTCTTATTACTATTGTTATTGATGTCATTGTTGTTGGATAGGACAGAGAGAAATGGAGAGAGGAGGGGAAGACAGAGAAGGGGAGAGAAAGACAGACACCTGCAGACCTGCTTCACCGCCTGTGAAGCGACTCCTCTGCAGGTGGGGAGCCGGGGGCTCAAACCGGGATCCTTCAGCTGGTCCTTGCACTTTGCATCATGTGCACTTAACTCACTGTGCTATCACCCAAGCCCCTTGTTTTCTTCTTTGTTCTTCTGCTTGGTTTGTTTTGGTTTGGCTTTTCGTTTATGTGGTTTTTGCCACTTCAAAATGTCCCACTGTAATTCACATATACAGCCACTCTCTTCCCATCCTTCACCATGCTTCAGGACACCAGACTTGCTGCTTCCTCATAAATTGGCAGTGCCATCCCTTTTTCTCCTCTTATATTCAAACATGCAAATGCCTGTAAACCTTACACACCTGCATTCTCACAAAGCTCACCTTTCTAGTATGACTTCCTCCATCTAGAAGTCCTTCCTTGCTGGCTTGGAAAGTCACCCAAGTCATATTCCAAGACACAGCTCAGCTATCAACTCAGATGAAACCATTTACTCCATCAGCGTTAACTGCTCATTGCTCACATTACTGGCCTGTGAACTTAGTCAACTTGTCTCTCACGCTGAGTTGCTAGAAACAAGGATAAAATGTTAGTCATCTTGAAAACCTGCCAAATAGTGGACAAGAAATGGTCAGATTAAAAGAAGCAAATCAGCAGCATCAAAAATGAGAAAAACAAATAAACAAAAAAACTGTAGGCCACAAGGATAAGACTTTGCTCT
Source organism: Erinaceus europaeus (assembly GCF_950295315.1). NCBI lineage: Eukaryota > Metazoa > Chordata > Mammalia > Eulipotyphla > Erinaceidae > Erinaceus > Erinaceus europaeus. The sequence goes on from NC_080169.1 coordinate 25,160,595, forward strand.
CAAAGAGCTTACAATCCAGTGGAGAAATCTATTATATCTTCTCAACGAGTATGTGCTGAATGCTGAATTAATGTGATCTAATTCCAACTCTCTCAGGTTGATAGGCCATTACCAAAACTCAACACTAATCTGGTGTTTTGTGAGGCAATCATTTTTTTACCGTAACTAACAGGGCTTCCTATTTTGTAGTGTGGCTTTTATACTTCCCTACATTTATCACAGCCTCTAGTGCTAAGCTGTCACCAGTAAACTGTGCAAAAATTTAGTGGGAAAATTCACTCACACACACTAGAAGTCCTCAATGCTATAAAGAAGTGTGTTGGTCTAGAGTAGAAGAAATAGGCGCACATAATGTCAGACGGAGCATAAGACAGTACATGCCTTAAGTAACACACTCAACATTTTAAATGTACATCTCTTTGTCCCAGAATTCCAGTGTTAAAACTTGTCATAAGGCATACATGCACCAATCTGTAAATGTATATGCGGATATTTAGGGAGCCAGGCAGTGGCGCAGCAGATTAAGATTATGCATATGGCGGATATTTATTGCAGTGATGGCTAAAATAACACACTTTTTAACTGTTGCATCCAACTAGAATTCTGTACAATCAAGCCAAAGAATACAAATGATCTAGAGATTCATAAGAATGAAAGATGATCGTTAGTTTATCAATTTAAAATACAAAAAACTACAGAATGTTTGATATTGACCCACTTCTGTATATGTATAAAATCACTTGATAAATGTATAAAAACTATGAACAGAGATTGTAGCAAAAGACAGAATGAAATCTGGGTAATGTTATGCATGTACAAACTATTGTATTTACTGTTGAATGTAAAACATTAATTCCCCAATAAAGAAATAAATTATTATAAAAAAAATAAGACAGAATGAAGAGTTTGATTTTTGTTTGTTTTGCCTCCAGAGTTATCTGTGGGACTTGGTGCCTGCACTAGGAATCCACTGCTCCTGGAGGCTATTTTTTTCCCTTTTTGTTGCCCTTGTTGTTCGTCATTGTTATTATTGCTATTGCTGTCGTTGTTGGATAGGACAGTGAGAAATCAAAAGAGGAGGGGAAGACAGAGGGGGATAGAAAGATAAACACCTGAAGAACTGCTTCACCGCTTGTGAAGCGACCCCCCTGCATGTGGGGAGCCGGGGGCTGAAAACAGGATCCTTAATCTGGTCCTTGCGCTTTGCCCCATGTGCACTTAACCTGCTGTGCTCCACCCCACCTCCTGAAGTTTGATTTTTATTTCATAAATGTATGTGTATTTGATTTATTTTGCTATTGAGTGCATTACTTTTATGACTCCCTAAAGAATCTCCCATTTTCTTAGCATCTTTTTGTTTTATCAATTTCAGTCTGGCTAACTAGGTTTTCTCTGGACTGCGGTTATTTATCCTATACTAACCTCTCAAATCTGCATGCATCTACCTAATTTTTTCTCCCCAAACCTTTTTTGGCTTTACACATGACTTTCCCAAGACCTTTAGAGTACTATTAGGCAAATGAAACCACCAGTACCTGGACCATCCTCCATCCAGATATTTAATTACCAAATTACATTTGTGAAGAAAAGGAAAAAAATGAACCCAAGTTCTTCAGTTAAAGACATCAACAACAGAAGCAATGTCACAGTGTCATGATGCAGGAGGCTGAAGACCCAGGCACCAGGAGTCACAGTGGGACTTAACTGGGACAGTTCTGCTTCGGTTATTAGGACCAGGAGTACTCCAATCTCAATGAAAGTGCATAAGACACCACTATTATCCCCGGATCATTGCCATGATAGACCCAAACAACTCCAGTCTATCGTGTCAATGTGTATTCTGGGAGTCTTTAGCACATGGTTCATTGACAACCGGCACTATAAAAGCCCAGTAGGAGCCATGGCCGTGTGTGGAGTCAATGCCCACTCGGGGACTCCCCCATGCCTGGGTCATTTGCAGCGCATCACATCAATGCATACTCCGGGAGCCCTTACTCTCCAGCCACAGCATGCTGAGGAACAATGTACACCAAAAATACTTATGAAACAGTTGTTACAGTACATACACAGTAGTCACTCTTCTAAATGGCATGTCAGCAAGTTTAGTGTGTGACAAATAACTCCTAAAAGGCACAAAACACTCCTTGAGGTCCAACTTCACACATGGACAGTTGGTCCATTGGACAGTAGCATGACGATGGTTGGAGCCGGTGTTTCTTTGTCATGAACAAAAGGAAAGGAACAGCCTGTTCATTCAATCTAAGCCATATATTTACTTGATATGATCATTTTCTGGCAAGAAAATAGCTGGCAAGATAACATGCTTGGATAATGTGCTGGCTTTGTCATGCCAGTGACCCAGGTTGAAACCTAGCCCTGCACAGCAGGAAGTTTTAATGCTTTCTTCCTGTCTAAAAATAAAATAATTTCTCCCTCCAGGGTTTTTACTGGGGCTCGGTGCCTGCGCTACAAATCCACTGCTCCTGGAGGCTATTTTTCCCCTTTTTGTTGCCCTTGTTTATCGTCGTCGTTATTGGTCTTACTGCCGTCGTTGTTGTTGGATAGGACAGAAAGAAATCAAGAGAAGAGGGGAAGACAGAGAGAGGGAAAGACACTTGCAGACCTGTTTCACCACTTGTGAAGCACTTGTGAAGAGATCCCCTGAAGGTGGAGAGCCAGGGGCTCGAATCGGGATCTTTGGGCCGGTCCTTGCGCTTTGCACCATGTGTATTTAACCCACTGCGCTACCGGCAGGCACCAAAATAAAATATTTTTATCAGCCTGAAGAGGTGAAAGCCCAGAGACTAAATAAATAAATAAGACCTACTAATCGGGAGTCAGGCGGTAGCGCAGTAGGTTAAGCACACGTGGCGCGAAGCGCAAGGACTGGCAAAAGAATCCAGGTTTGAGCCCCTGGCTCCCCACCTGCAGGGGAGTCACTTCACAAGTTGTGAAGCAGGTCTGCAGGTGTCTGTCTTTCTCTCCCCCTTCTGTCTTCCCCTCCGCTCTCCATTTCTCTCTGTCCTATCTAACAACGATGACAACAACAATAATAACTACAACAACAAGGGCAACAAAAAGAAAATAAATTATTAGTGTGGTCCGGGAGGTGGCGCAGTGGCTAAGACATAGACTCTCAAGCATGAGGTCCTGAGTTCAATCCCAGCAGCACATGTACCAGAGTGATGGCTGGTTCTTTCTCTCCTCCTATCTTTCTCATGAATAAATAAATAAATTCTTTTTTTTTTATTTAAGAAAGGATTAATTAACAAAACCATAGGGTAGGAGGGGTACAACTCCACACAATTCCCACCGCCCAATCTCCACATCCCACCCCCTCCCCCGATAGCTTTCCCATTCTCTATCCCTCTGGGAGCATGGACCCAGGGTCATTGAGGGTTGCAGAAGGTAGAAGGTCTGGCTTCTGTAATTGCTTCCTCGCTGAACATGGGCGTTGACTGGTCGGTCCATACTCCCAGTCTGCCTCTCTCTTTCCCTAGTAGGATGGGTCTCTGGGGAAGCTGAGCTCCAGGACACATTGGTGGTGTCTTCAATCCAGGGAAGTCTGGCCGGCATCCTGATGACACCTGGAACCTGGTGACTGAAAAGAGAGTAAACATACAAAGCCAAACAAATTGTTGAGCAATCATGGACCCAAAGCTTGGAAAAGTGGAGAGGAAGTATTAGGGAGGTACTCACTGCAAACTCTAGTATACTTCTGCTTTCTTACTTTGGTGCCATACTCCAAACTCAGTCATTTTCTGCTTTGCGTTTCTACTTCTTTTTTTTTTTTTTACATGCATAACGTTCCCCAGATTCCCATTTAGCAATACAACCCCCACTATTTCATTCATCATTTTTCATGGACCTGTATTCTCCCCACCCACCCACCCATCCCAGAGTCTTTTACTTTGGTGTAATACTCCAATTCCATTTCAGGTTCGACTTGTGTTTTCTTTTCTAATCTTGTTTTTCAACTTCGGCCTGAGAGTGAGATCATCCCATATTCATCCTTCTGTTTCTGACTTATTTCACTCAACATGATTTTTTCAAGGTCCATCCAAGATCGGCTGAAAACGGTGAAGTCACCATTTTTTACAGCTGAGTAGTATTCCATTGTGTATATATACCACAACTTGCTCAGCCACTCATCTGTTGTTGGACACCTGGGTTGCTTCCAGGTTTTGGCTATTACAAATTGTGCTGCCAAGAACATATGTGTACACAGATCTTTTTGGATGGATGTGTTGGGTTCCTTAGGATATATCCCCAGGAGGGGAATTGCAGGGTCATAGGGTAGGTCCATTTCTAGCCTTCTGAGAGTTCTCCAGACTGTTCTCCACAGAGGTTGGACCAATTGACATTCCCACCAGCAGTGCAGGAGGGTTCCTTTGACCCCACATCCTCTCCAGCATTTGCTGCTGTTACCTTTTCTGATGTGTGACATTCTCACAGGAGTGAAGTGATATCTCATTGTTGTCTTGATTTGCATTTCTCTGACAATCAGAGACTTGGAGCATTTTTTCATGTGTTTCTCGGCCTTTTGGATCTCTTCTGTGGTGAATATTCTGTCCAATTCCTCCCCCCATTTTTGGATGGGGTTATTTGTTGTCTTGTTGTTGAGTCTGGTAAGCTCTTTATATATATTGGTTATTAAACTCTTATCTGATGTATGGCATGTAAAGATCTTCTCCCATTCTGTGAGGGGTCTCTTGATGTGGGTAGTGGTTTCTTTTGCTGTGAAGAAGCTTTTTAATTTGATGTAGTCCCATAGGTTTATACTTGCCTTAGTCTTCCTTGTAATTGGATTCGTTTCATTGAAAATGTCTTTAAAATTTATGCGGAAAAAAGTTCTTCCAATATTTTCCTCTAAGTATCTGATAGTTTCTGGTCTAACATCCAAGTCCTTGATCCACTTGGAATTTACTTTTGTATTTGGTGAAATACAGTGATTCAGCTTCATTCTTCTGCATGTTTCAACCCATTGTTTCCAACACCATTTGTTGAAGAGACTCTGCTTTCCCCATGTAATAGTCTGGGCCCCTTTGTCAAAGATTAGATGTCCATAGGTGTGGGGCCTCATTTCTGGGCTCTCAATTCTATTCCACTGGTCAGTGTGTCTGTTCATGTTCCAGTACCAAGCAGTTTTGATGACAATGGCCCTATAATATAGTTTGAGATCTGGCAGTGTGATGCCTCCAGTTCTGTTCTTTTTTCTCAAGATTGTTTTGGCAATTCTAGGTCTTTTCTGGTTCCAGATAAACATTTGTAGCATTTGTTCTATTCTCCTAAAAAATGTGCTTGGGATCTTGATGGGGATAGCATTAAATTTGTAGATGGCTCTGGGTAATATATTCATTTTGATGATGCTAATTCTTCCAACCCATGAGCATGGAATATCTTTCCACTTCTTTGTGTCTTTTTCAATTTCTTTGAGTAGTGACTCATAATTTTCAGTATACAAGTCTTTCACTTCTTTGGTTAGGTTTATTCCTAGATATTTTATTGTTTTTGTTGCTATAGAAAAAGGAACTGATTTCTGGATTTCAATTTCTTCTAACTTAGTGTTTGCATAGAGGAATGCCACTGACTTTTGAATGTTAATTTTATAGCCTGACACATTACTGTATTGCCTGATGATTTCCAAAAGCTTCTTGCTAGATTCCTTAGGTTTTTCCATGTATACTATCATGTCATCTGCAAATAAGGAGAGTTTGACTTCTTCTCTTCCAATCTGTATGCCTTTAATTCCTTGCTCCTGCCTGATTGCTATGGCAAGAACTTCCAACACTATGTTGAATAGTAATGGTGATAGTGGGCAGCCCTGTCTAGTACCTGATCTGAGGGGAAATGCTTCCAGTTTTTCACCATTGAGTATGATGTTGGCTGTAGGTTCGCTATATATAGACTCCACTATCTTCAGGAATTTTCCATCTATTCCTATTTTTTGTAGTGTTTTGATCATAAAGGGATGTTGTATTTTGTCAAAGGCTTTCTCTGCATCTATTGATATGACCATGTGGTTTTTGGTCTTGCTTTTGTTGATGTGGTGGATCACATTGATTGATTTACATATATTAAACCAACCTTGCATGCCTGGGATAAACCCCACTTGGTCATGATGAACAATCTTTTTGATATACTGCTGTATCTGGTTGGCTAGAATTTTGTTCAATATTTTCGCATCTATGTTCATCAGAGATATTGGTCTGTAGTTTTCTTTTTTGGTTGTGTCCCTGTCTGCTTTTGGTATCAGGGTGATGTTGGCTTCATAGAAGCTGGCAGGGAGTATTCCAGTGTCTTCAATCTTCTGGAAGACTTTTAAAAGTAGAGGTATTAGTTCTTCTTTGAAAGTTTTGTAGAATTCATTTGTAAAACCATCTGGTCCAGGACTTTTATTTTTGGGGAGATTTTTGATAACTGTTTCAATTTCATTAGCTGTGATGGGCCTGTTCATATTATCCACTTCCTCTTTACTTAGTTTTGGAAGTTGGTAGGTATCTAGGAAATCATTCATTTCTTCCAGGTTCTCTAACTTGGTGGCATATAGTTGTTCATAGAAGCCTCGCATGATATGTTGAATTTCTGCAGTGTCTGTTGTGATATCTCCTCTTTCATTTACTATCCAATTTATTTGGGTCTTCTCCCTTTTTTGTTTTGTGAGTCTGGCTAAAGGTTTGTCGATTTTGTTTACTCTTTCGAAGAACCAACATTTACTTTCATTGATCTTTTGTATGGTTTTCCTATTCTCAATGTTATTTATTTCTGCCCTCACTTTAGTAATTTCTGTCCTTCTGGTTGCTTTAGGGTTCCTTTGTTGTTCTTCTTCTAGGTCTTTAAGATGTGCAATCAGGCTGTTTATTTGTGCCTTTTTTTGTTTCCTAATGTGTGCTTGTATAGCTATGAACTTCCCTCTTAGGACTGCTTTAGCTGTGTCCCAAATATTTTGATAGCTTGTGTCTTCATTTTCATTGAACTCTCGAAACATTTTGATTTCTTCTTTGATTTCCTCTTTGACCCAGAAGTTATTAAGAAGTGTACTGTTGAGCTTCCACATTTTGGCACTGTTACTAATCTTTTGTTGATTGTTAAGTGTTGGTTTAATTCCACTGTGGTCTGAGAAGATGCTTGGGATGATTTCAGTGCTCTTGAATAGGCTGATGCTGTCTTTGTGGCCTAACATATGATCTATCCTTGAGAATGATCCATGTGGATTTGAGTAAAATGTGTATTCCAGTTTCTTGGGATGAATGACTCTGAAAATGTCCAATAGTTCTAGTTTATCTATCTCTTCATTTAGCTCCCTTATGTCTTTACTGATTTTCTTCCTGGATGATCTGTCAAGTTGAGATAGTGGGGTGTTGAAGTCCCCTACTATTATTGTGTTACTGTTAATATATTGCTGTAGCTCTTTCAGTAGAAGTTTGATGTATTTAGATGGCTTCTCATTGGGTGCATAGATATTAATAATTGTTAAGTCCTCTTGATTGACTGATCCTCTGAGCATTAAGTAGTGTCCATTCCTATCTTTTTAATCTTATCTATTTTAAAGTCTATCATGTCAGATATGAGAATAGCTGTTCCTGCCCTTTTTTGTGGGCCATTGGCTTGAATGATAGTTTTCCATCCTTTCACTTTAAGTCTGTGTTTGTCTTGTTGCGTTAGGTGAGTTTCCTGTAGACAACATATTGTTGGGTTGTGTTTTCTGATCCATCTTCCTACTCTGTGTCTTTTAATAGGTGAATTCAGGCCATTCACATTTATTGATATCAAAGATTGAAGATATTTTAACGCCATTCTTGTAGAGTTTTAGAGTGTTTTGATATATGTTCTATTTGTGGTGGTCTGGTTGTTTATAGGAAACCTTTCAGAACTTCTTTCAAGGCAGGCTTGGTGATGGTTGCCTCCTTCAACTGTTGCTTGTCTGAGAAGGTTTTGATGCTTCCATCTAGTCTGAATGACAATCTAGCAGGATATAGTATTCTTGGCTGAAAGCCTTTCTCATTGAGCACTCGATAGATATCTTGCCATTCTCTTCTGGCCTGTAGTGTTTGTATGGAGAAGTCTGCTGCTAATCTTATGGGCTTTCCTTTGTAGGTGACTCTTTGTTTTTCTCTTGCAGCCTTGAGGATCCTTTCTTTATCCTTATTCCTTTCCAATCTAAGTATGACATGTCTTGGTGTCTTTAGGTCTGGGTTATTTTGTTTGGGACCCTCTGGGCTTCTTGAATCTTTATGTCTTTGGTGTTGTCTAGACTAGAGAAATTTTCAGCTATTATGGCCTGGAGAACGCTTTCTTCCTCCCCTTCTCTTTCTTCCTCTGGTAAGCCAATAATGCGTATATTGTTTCTTTTGAAGTCATCCCATAGGACTCTGTTGTTGTTTTCAGCATCTCTTAATCTCTTTTTGAGATCTCTTACTTCTTCTTTAGTTGTCTCTAATTCATCCTCAATCTTGCTAATTCTGTCTTCAGCCTCATTGATTCTATTCTCTCTGCCCTCTACTGCTTTCTGGAGTTCATCTATTTTGTTGCCCTGCTCTGATACTGTTTTAGCTTGTTCAGCTAGTTGCCTTCTTAGCTCAGCAATTTCAGCTTTCAGCTCTCTAATAACCATGAGATTATTAGAATTTTCTTCCATATTCTCATTTGTTGTTCCTGCAGTTCTGATTACAATTTTTTCAAATTCTTTACTCACTCCTGTTATTATTTCCTTAGCTAATGTTTGGATGTTGAACTCGTTGTTTTGTGCTTCGCCCTCTGGAGGACTTTTAGCTGGACTCTTGTCCTGGTTCGAGTCTCCATTATTTTTTCTTGTTGTTTTAACCATTTTATATAAGTTAACAGTTTTTTCAATCCCTGAGTTGGAGTTCAGTGGTGTAAAAGCCTTTTTTTTTTCCCCTGTAGGCTATGGGAGCCTGAGGGCTTTTAAACTATCAATAGGCTTCTTGGCTTAATCAATGACTCCTGACCAAGAGATAAAGCAGGGTGTGGCAGAGATAATCCAGTGGTTATGCAAAGAGACTTTCACAGCCCTTCAGCTATGCCACCGAGTTATAGGTCTTCTCCTGAGTTTCCCAGTTAGATCTCTGTGCCCTGGTGTCCCTCCCTGTTGCTGCTCCAGATTCTGAGGGTAGTAGCAATGGAGACTCAGAGTTGTACTTGGTGAGTCTCTGGGGAGTCCTTTCCTCCCTTCAGCTGTCCCCTTGTTGGTGGAGCAGACTGGAGGTGGTGTCTCCACTGACAAACTGTTGAACTGTTAGCAGTCACTTAATCTCTCCTTAGGCCCCTCTCTCCTCTCTATCACCAGCCACGCGTGTTTGTACTCACGGGTGATTTACTGGGTTCCTGTGGTCATTATAGTCCTGTCTTGTTTTCGGTCCAGGTGGTCTCCTTTGGTATTCCTAGTTGATCCGGGAGAGGAGAGGAGAGGAGAGAAAGCGATCTGCTGCTCGTAGCTCCGCCTCCGGAAGTCGAACCAATAAATTCTTTAAAAAAAAAAAAGAAAAGAAATTATTAGAAAAAAGTCTTAGTACTCATTACAATAGCAATTATATCTCTGGTTGTGTGATACTGTAGGTACAAGAGCCCTACCTCTTTCTCTGCTTTGGTCCAGTACACCTGAAGAGTAACATGAAAGGGTCAGAGGGGAAGCTCCTTGAGTCTTATGGTGCTAAACCAGTGCTGTAGAAATAGAGAAACAGGGGTGGGGGTATAGTATAATGATTATGCAAAGAGACTTCCATGCCTGAGGCTCTCAAGTCCCAGGTTCAATCCCCCACACCGCCATAAGCCAGAGGTGAGCAGTGCTCTGGTAAAGAAAGAAATAGAGAGACATAGAATATGAGGCCTGGTGAGGTAGCTCATCTAGGAGGGTATCTTCTTTGTTGTGCATGAGACCTAGGTCGGGGCCCCTGGCCACTGGAGGAAACATCTGCTTTTCCTCTCTCCTGCTGTCTGTCTGTCACTTGATATGTGAAAAAGTCGGTCAGAGTGGCGAGGCTTCTGCAATGACAAAAAAGAAATATATAGAGAGATATATATGTATATATCTATATATATATATACAGTCAGCCAATCGTGTCATTTTAAATGTGCTCTGTAGCCACACCTAATATTTTTATCTCACCCAATATATCCAAAATATTATCTCATTAATACCCAATGAATTTTTTAAATGATTAACGCAGCGATTTAGTCTTTATTTCATCAGACTGTTTGGACTACCCACATTTTAAAAGAATGATAGCCACATGTGACCAGTGGTTGTCCCAGTGGACAGCACAGCTACAGGGATCTTGGAAGACGAACCCCAGTAGCTTAAATGTCCCTTATCTTCATCAACCGACTCTCTCAGAGGAGGCGATATCTAGCTTTTCACCTCATCGCCTCGCTGGTGCTGCACCAGCTGAACCATTCTTTTTCCATTTTTTTTCGCCTGAGTGGGTGGAGATGTTTTGGGTTTTTTATAATCATAAAAATAACCACAAATATGCTTTCTGAAAGAAAAGTACTTTAGGCCAAAGCGGTAATGTCTGTATTAGATGTCTCGATGAAGATGAGAAGGAGAACGGCGAGGCAGAGGATGAATAGCAGCAGAATGGAGCCAAATGTGAGTGAGAGCTGCGGCCTCACTGCCACTAACTTCTCCCCCGCCGCGTGGTGTGCAGGCCGGCGGGCAGGACGGCTGGGGGGTGTGGGGCCACAGGCAGGCAGCCCGGGGATGGGTGCTGTTGGCACAGGCCGAGTCAGCCCAGAGGCACAGAAAGGGCGGTGGAGACAGAGACAAAGGCGCAGAGAAAGAAAGGGAGGCCGGCGAGAGAGAAGGCGCCAGGCGGAGGGAGGGCGGGCGCGGAGCAGAGCGGCTCAGACAAAGCGCCCGCGGCGGGTAGGTGGAAACCGGGGGGCTGCGCTCATCCGGGGATTTGCAGGGCGGCCCAGGAAGGGGGAGGGCTAAGCCCGCAGGTCTATTTGAATATCAGGCTCTGCTACTCTGGGGGCGCTGCTGACAACTTCATTACCTCGCGTATAAAAATGACTGCGGGCGAATGCAAATGTCCGGGCCGTCTCAGACGCCTGCTCCGCCGCCGCCCGCTGCAGGCAGAGCCCCGGGAGCCGCCGCCGCGTCTGGGGAGGAGCCGCTCCTCCCCCCGCGCCGCAGCTGGGTCGGCGGCCTCCGCTGCCTGGCTGCCCCGGGAGCCGAGTTTGGAAAAAGAAAAGAGGCTGGGGATGGCTGAGGAATGTGGAAATTTAAAATCTAAATCTAAAATTTGCTCGCGAATTTTTACGTGAATGGCCTGCCTCTTTACTGTCCTCGAATTCATACCCGGGAAATGGGTAGGATTCTTCACAGTGAGCACTGAGGGAAGAGGTTGGACCCCCATGATGGTTCCTCATCAGAGCCCCCGTGGTGATGATGGAAGAAAGCATCCTTTTGTACCCCATGTTTGCTTACTGAACAAGGAAGAGGTCTTGTGTCCTCTCCCCAGCCCCACACCCAGGTCTTTGGGGTTCCAACTGCCACCAGCACAGCACGCTGCTGTGTCACTGAACAGAATCCACCTCTCCAGTCCCTGCCTTAGGCAAGCCTGTGGGAATGGAGGCAAATTCATAGAGAAGGAGAAGCAGTGCTTACAAAGCCTCTCTTCTTCTTATAGCAGAAAGGGGAGAACTCACTCCAGGGCAAAAAGTCACCTACTGCAGGCCCTTTGTGAATGCCTCAAGAACAGGAACTAAGTGACTTTTATTAATAATAACAACAATCGAGTATTGAACCAAAGCAAAAGACTCTGGGAAAAGAGGGGGCTGGGGAGACTTTGGGGTCTTGATACGTGATGGTAGAAAAGGATATAAGTTGGGTTTTTTTTTTTTAAGAATTTATTTATTTATTCATGAGAAACACAGAGGAAAGAACCAGCTGTCACTCTGGTACATGTGCTGCCGGGGATGGGACTCAGGACCGGGATTTTGCAGACATCTATTACGGAGAAATGAGAAACAGTACACGTGTATCAACAACTGTACTGTAAACGATTAACAACACTTCCCATGAAGGAAAAAAAATGTGTTTTATCACTCCCACTAGTTTTTTGTTGTTGTTTTTATATATATAGGAAACATTGACAAAACCATAGGATAAGAGGGGTACAACTCCACACAATTCCCACCACCAGATCTCCGTATCCCATCCCCTGCCCTGATAGCTTTCCTATTCTTTAACCCTCTGGGAGTATGGACCCAAGGTCATTGTGGGATGCAGAAGGTGGAAGGTCTGGCTTCTGTAATTGCTTCCCCACTGAACGTGGCATTGGTAGGTGGATCCATACTCCCAGCCTGCCTCTCTCTTTCCCTAGTAAGGTGAGGCTCTGGGGAAGCAGAGCTCCAGGACACATTGGTTCCCACCAGTTTTTCATACTACATTATAACTGAAAAAATCTGTATCTGTGGTCTGGGAGGTGGCACAATGATAAAGCTTTAGACTCTCAAGCATGAGGAGCTGAGTTTGATCCCCGGCAGCACATGTGCCAGAGTGATGTCTGGTTCTTTCTCTCTCCTCCTATCTTTCTCATAAATAAATAATTTTTTTAAAAAGAGTTGATTTAAATATATATATATATACACTGCATCTATCATCTATTCTAATATAAATTTTGTCAATTAACTAAAAAAAAATAACTCCAGCATAATAATAGTAAACATCTTCTAAGGCTTAGTGTTGATCGATAAGGCACTGTCCCCACAGCTTTACTTAGATTACTTTTGTCACCACAACCCTACTGCTTTCCTGAAAACCAGCCTACAGGAGCATTGTGGGGGACAAGTTTTAGGAGGGATGAGAGGGCTACAGTCACCCAGTAGGGAGGGATAAGCACAAGCACCAAAATCAGCCTCCCTTTAGAAGCTGCCCTCTCATCCACTGTAAAATGTCTTTCTGGACCCTTCTTACAGCTCTGTTGTACTGCTGTTCAACAACCTTTTCCCTCTCCCCCTTCTGAAATTTCTCGCTTCCCCTTGTGGCCCAGGGTTAAATGCTAAATAGTCTCTTATCTGTGGAATCAACCCCTTTCCTTGTGAATAGTGAGGTCAATAGAAATGGTCCTGTGAATAGTCCTGTCCAATGCCTTGCAACGGAATATCTGTAGGAGATTCTGGGAAATGCTTCCTTACTCTAAAAACTGGGGAGAGATAGCCATTTCTTCCGTTGGGTGATAGCTTGGCGTTGATGTCTAACTGTGTCCACCACCTGTTCACCATGGAGAAGTCAGCTAGCAAAGCTACTCTTTGTGAAGATTTGTAGGATTTGGGGTTCTTCATTAGGGGTTTAAAGTTTAGGGAAAACATATTATTTTCCCATCTCTACCAGCAGTGAAATCATGCTGTCACAGGTTTAAGCTAGTGTTTTACAATTAATTCCTTTTTCGAAAAAGAGACTATAAAGTGTTACACCTATGAAAACTACAGAAATTTAGTCTTTTCCTACAGTCTGTTGCTGCATCACTAAAATATACCCCCACCCCAAAATCCAATATAAAACATATACTTTATAGAAACAGGAAGAGTTGGCAAAGGCCAGTGCATACTTTACTTGCATGAGCACCAGAGTTTGAGGCCCTGGTTACCACATGGAAGCTTCATGAGTGGTGAAGCAATGCTTTAGTGTCTTTACTTCTCTGTCTTTCTCTCTTTTTCACTCCCTCTCAGTCTCTAAAATTAAAAAAAAAAAAAAAAATTAAGTGTGCTGAGAATAGTGAGCCTTCCAGGTGTGAAGCCCTCGTATAAAAACCCCTGAAGACAAAAAATAAAATATATATATATATATATATATATATATATTCCCTACAGAATCAAAGAATGATTAGCAGCTCAAATTTCTCTATTTCTCTCCACAGTCAAGGTCAATCAAATTCCTGAGCAGGATACTACACAATCTGTCCCTAACTAGATTCAGTCGTATCTATCTATCATCAAATACTCTCAAACCACACTGTTGTTTCTACCTAACTTCAATATGTTGGGTACCCTCACATTCTAGAATGTCTGTCTCCAGCTGTTCAAATACCACTGTTCTTTCCAAGACAAGATAAAATAGCACCGTTTTTTCTTTTTTTCCTATTTCTATTAGGACAGACAAAAATTGAGGGAGAAGGGAGAAAGAAAGAGAGACACCTGCAAACCTGCTTCACTGATCCTCTGCAGAGAGGAGCTCAAACCTGAGCACTAGCACAGGGTAGTATGTATAATTAACCGGGTACACCACTGCCCACCCCCAAAATCGCACTCTTTCTTTATTTCTTTCTTTCTTTATTTAAAAAGTAGCATTTTAATACAACAAGAATTGATGGCAGGTGAGTTGCGAAAGCAACATAGTGGTGTTACATTAGTATAAAATAGTGATTCTTTTTTCTTTTTCAAACTTAGTTTACAGTGGAGAACATATACCTCCTCCTCCCATCTTCCCTTTGTCTAGTCCGTGTTTCATTTTGTTCCTTCTTTCCTTCCTTCCTTTTCTCCATATATTCAATCCCACTTACAAGTGAGATCATTCAGTATTTGTCCTTCTCCTTTTGGCTTATCTCACTTAACATGATATCTTCATGTTTCATCCAAGATGACAAAGGAGATGACTTCATGATTTTTGACAGCTGAGTAAGACTCATCATGTACACATACCACAGGTTTTTTTTGTTTTGTTTTGTTTTGTTTTTTTAGACACTCATCTGATGTTAGACCTCTGGTTGCCTCCAGGTTCTGGCAATTACAAATTGTGCTCCTATGAACATAGATCTCTTCTGATAAGTATGTTTGTTTCCTTTGGGTATATCCCTAGGAGAGGAACTGCTGGATCATAGGGTAGGTCAATTTCCATGTGCTGAGAAGTCTCCAGACTACTTTCCACAATGGTTGGACACTTTTACACTCCCATGAGCAATGCAGAAGTGTCCCTTTATTCCCACATCCTCTCTAACATTTGTTCTTTCTGTCCTTTCTGATATATAACATTCTCACAGGTATAGAGTAGTATCTCTTTGTTTTCTTTATATGCTTTTCTCTGATGATCAGTGACTTTGAGCACTTTCTCATATATCTGTTGGCCCTCTGGATCTCTTCCTCAGAATAGCATCTTTTCTTTTTTTAAAAAATAATTTATTTATTCATGAGAAAGATAGGAGGAGAGAAAGAACCAGATGTCACTCTGGCACATGTGCTTCTGGGGATCGAACTCAGGACCTCATGGTTGAGAACCCAATGCCCTATCCACTGTGCCACCTCCCGGACCACAGCACCTTTTCTAAGAAGCCTTCGTGTTCCTCATTAAGTAACACAGAATGTTGCATTACCTAGTCTTTGTTCTAGGCAACATTTAACATATGTTTTGCATTGGCCAGCACCAGTTTACTTAAAATAATGCATATTTCCAAATATATGACTAAAATATTATAATACGAATGGACAAGTGATAAATATTATCAGCATAATTTATATACCTCACTCCCAACTCAAAGATAAGCTTTCCTCTCAAATGGGGTCCAAGAAAGCTTCTTAAGCCTCTTCATTTTGTTCAGATAACTTTGGTATAAGTAATACAAACTGTCCTTACTGACTTAAATAAGTAAACTATAGTATCTCATATAGAAAGAAAGCAGGTGCTAAGGATAGTTAATTCAATGGCTCAAAGACGTTGCAATGGACCCAATTTCTTCTCATCTTTTCATTCCATCATCCTCACTTTGTTCACATTGTCCTTCAGGTCTTAAAATGTCTGCCTTAGTTTCAGGCATCACTTAAAATCAAGGTAAAGTCCAGTTATCATACTCTTTCCCCCACCATGAAACTGCTTTCATCTTAAATTTCTCCTTAATGGGCTTAATTGGAACCTGATTAAATTTGCATTTCATATTAAAAGAAATGACACATGGAAAAAATTTTCTCCTTAAAGGTGGAGAAATTATACCAGAAAACTCCTCTGATGCTTTTCTCTTATGTCATGGTCATAATTAGATCACAGGCCTACCTCTAAGCTTTCACTGACAAGAGAGATGAGACTAGACTCACTGATGACTAGTGGAATTTATCCATGACTCATATTAGGGGTTGAGAGAGATAAGGACAGAAAATATCAAAACTGAATATTAACAGACCCTATAGAGCAAACCTCTGTTAAAAACCCCACTCCTCCACCTATGGGGAGAAGTTTCACAAATGGTGAAGCAGAACTGTAGGTACCTCTCTTTCTCTCTTCCTTTCTATCTTCCCCTTCTCTTTCAATTTCTCTGTCTCTGTCAAAAAGGTAAAATAAAATTTTTAAAAAACTAAAACCTTTATTGTGAAAGGGAGGGAAGATAGTACAATGGTTATGAAAAAGATTGTCATGCCTGAAACTCCATGGTCCCACTTTAGTCCCCTGTACCACTATAAGCTAAAGCTGACCAATACTCTTAGGGAAAAAAAAAAAAAACTGAGTATTATTCTGCTAGTCATCTAATCCTGCACACAACAAACCAGTCTACAATTTATTACCAAAAACCTTTTTTCACTTTTTTTTCCTGAAAAGTCTTAACGAGGTAGAGGTGAGTCCCAACAAAGAAAGAATTGTCTGGTTGGCAAGTAAAAGTAACTGCAACTTTCCACTTTTATCATTTGAATATAAAAAGTTTTAATACTAGGGGACCAGGCGGTAGCCCAGAGGGTTATATGCACATAGCTCGAAGTGCAAGGACCAGTGTAAGCATTAGGGTTCAAGCCCCCAGCAGGTGGTCACCACCTGCAGGGGGGGTCGCTTCACAAGCGGTCTACAGGTATCTATCTTTCTCTCCCCCTCTGTCTTTTTCTCCTCTCTCGATTTCTCTCTGTCCTATCCAACAACAACAATAATAATAATAACAAGGGCAACAAAATGGGAAAAAAATGGCCTCCAGGAGCAGTAAATTCCTAGATCCAGCAATAACCCTGGAAGCAAATAAATAACATTCAGCAGATAGGCAAGAAAAAGTAATTGCAACTCCTAGGAAATTTATTCAGGGGGGAAAAAAACACCTACCTGAAAAATGCCTGTGCACACCAATGTTCATAGCAACACCGTTTGTAATAACCTGAACTTAGCTAGCCAAAATTACCCAAAGACTGATAAATGGCTAAGGAAGTTGTGGTACTACACATCTGGTAAAAATGATGAGGTCATCTCCTTTGCAATATCATGGTCAAAACTCGAAGACATTATGTTGAGTTAGACAAGCTAGAAGGAGAAAAAATAATACCTAATGATCTCACTTACAGGTGGAACTTAAAAGCAAAGAACTGTAAGGGAAAACACAAAGTGAAACTTGGGTTCGGTGTGATGTATTGTACCAAAGCAAAGGACTCTGGGAAATAAGGGAAAGAGATAGGATGAAGGGACATTGGGATCCTATTGTGTCTCCTAGACACCACCTAAGGGGAGATGAGAGACTGTGCCTATGTGTTAAAGACTATACTGTAAGCCATGAACCCCAATATATTTTTTTAAAAATACTAACATTCAAGTTAATTTTATATTTTTATGTTTACTATATATGTTTGAAAAATGGTATGTATTGATTTAGTAAATAGAAAGTTCTCATTAAGTCCAACATTTTAATTTCCCAGTTTGTAAATATCATATTGATTACCTAATTTCAACTGGTAATTTTCTTAGGGAGTGGTAGAATCATGTTTGCTTCACCACTTCTTTTTCTCCTTAAACATCACATAGTGAGTTTATAATAGCAGTGTTTGACCAAATTAAACCCTTTCCCCCACTACATTTTTTGGCTTGTATAATCTCAGAATTATGATCAGAGGACTAGTTAATAGTCCCTTTGATTTCACATATGATAACTGGATAATTCACCATCAGAATATTGCCTTTTAAAACCTATAAATCTGACACTCTTGAGAGATAAAATTATTAAATAACTATTTCCCTCTTTTAATCAGGGCAAGTGGGAAAATTACAACATAGTTTTGGATTTGTAATAACAATTTTCTTATCCTCAATAGGATTTCTAGTTCTTTTTTTAACCTTTATATATGTGAAGTGAAAAAATTCGTAAGTGGCTATAAATAGATTCATATCATTTACAAAAATAATCCATGAATTTCCTTTTATGATTACATCTTTTGTCTTCTAATAAATGGATAACTGTCTCCGTAGCAAGACCCTGACAGATGATGAATGCTCATATTATACTACCTCTCTCCCACCTTTTTTTCCCTAAGCTCAAAGAACTGCTTCAACAAAATTAAATAATTTTCAGCATCATCTTTGGACCCAAAGACAAACAGAGGTAGAATTATAAGGTAAATAAAGTAAGGTCCTAGAGTTTAGAGAATTTTCAGAAAATGACTAAGCTACTTAATGGTAGAGTGGAATTTCATTCTTGTTCTTTCTGGTTGGTTGCTCTTTATACCACACAATTAATCATTAGTGTTAAGAACAGAACTAACTTAAACCAGGTTACCAAATCAAATTCCTTAAATCACAGTTGGTGCCTATGAGTAGAACACCCTGAATGGACCTAATCTCATCTGTCAGAGTCCATGGTCCTGTAGCTTTCAATCTATCTTATACAGAGATTATCTTATACAGGCAGCTACAGCACCCCCAAATCCTTGTGTTATGACATGTTCCAGTTGCTCAGGCAAACCCAGGGGACAAGAAAAATACTTGACAAGTACTCCGCACATTGGCATACTCTGCATTCTTACTTCGCTAACGAAGATGGGGAAAGGCATGAGCACGGCTAGTAAAACATTGCTTGCTGTCTTTTCTCCAGCACAGTGAATTTAAGGCCAAAATTTAAAATTAGAATCTAACAGATCAATGATAAAGATAAGTTTTGATTTCTCCCCCTAAGCTATTATTTGCACTTAGAAATACTGAAGCCTGGTATTTATTTATTTATTTATTTACTTACTTACTTATTTTTGCTTGTTTCTTGACCGGAACTTAGCTTATAGTGGTACTGGGGATTGGACCTGGGACTTTAGAGCCTCAGGCATGAGAGTCTCTTTGCATAACGATTATGCTATCTACCCACCTACCCCAACCCCCACCCCTGTTTTGTTTGATTTGGTTTTCAGTGTAGAATAAAATTCTTTTTGCATCATTCATCCAAATTCTCAACTCATTTGTTGAAATCAGATGCATTTCTAAACAGGAGAGAATAAGACATACTTCAATTCACTATTATCTTTAACTAAGTACAGCTAAGAAGATAAAAGCCCAACTTTGCCCCTCTGTTCTCCTCATCCTCTTCTTTGACCAACACTTGCTATAATCCACACTAATGAGGTAGACGGTGTAAAGCATCTTCTTCACTTAGCATTCCTCATTACTAATAAATTTTACACTGACAACTATAAAGTGAACACTTTGGATTTATGCACCTAACCTAATTACGTATGCTACATGTACGCATTTCATTATTTACTTGACAGATTCATTTCTTGATATTATAAATAATTAAATAAGAATCAAATATTAACAATCAGATACATGTTAATGCTCCTTAAACCTGTAGAAACAAACTATATTTTTATCTTCAGTTCAACAAGCACTGGCTAAATTTCATTAGGCAAATTTCATAAGCAAAGTTCTTGATCTACTTCTCTTATTTCCATTGAAAATTAAACATGGAATAAATTATTCTAGAATTACTTCATGAAAAAATATATATATAACAGTATTTCTAGCAAGCTGTTGACTCTATAACCCTTCTCAAGCAAAGCTGTGTCTTACATAGGGAGCATTAATCAGGGTGTTTGTTAAGCATTTCCAAGTATGGTTTTCACTATAATTTAGAGGTAAGCATCAATATGGCTATTAACAGTATATTGCCAGAACTTCTTGTCTAGGAACATGGTAGTTTTAACCAAACAGTTGTTTTATAACTTACTTAGTAAAACTTTCTGGACATTGTTAGTGATGGTTGGTCTAAATTTATTGGGACATAGAATTTATTCTGAGGTTGAAGTTGCTTTTTCTGCTTTAATGAGCTAGCTTTATTTATGTATGCCAATGTCTTCATTGATCAAACTTTTCTCACATTGTATCAATTTTGCTTTAGTAGAGCATACCATACAATTTCATCATTTAAAAAATATTAAAGATTCATAGATAGCCACATTTTTCATAATACAAGATTAATGCCAGGCTGACAGGTTTTAGCAAAGATCCGATTCTTTTTTTTTCTAAGTGCATATACCATATCTATGTGAAATGTACCTGTGATGTTGCATATTGATTACTCCCTTCCCTTCTCCTCTAATGCTAAAGAGAGAATATTATGGAATGATTGTCAGGGTTAGTGTGTTTCTGACCTACACATGTACTATTAATAATTTATGAGCTGATTTGAAATACAGCATCAAAAAAACCAACTGAGGGTCACTGCTGCTATCTGGAATGACATACAATTAGGGCTGATGGCATACGCATCCAGAAGTTGAGGGTCTGTTGTTAAAATACAGAGAGAAACACAAATGTTATAAGTGATGGGTTAACCAATGGACGGAAGTCATACTTCTTTGTTAGAAACTTCACGTAGCTACACTTATTTATTCTCATCCTATCCTTTCAATGACTTGAAGTTTCCTTTTTAAATTATCTAATGAGATTTAATGAGATTTTAAAGTTAACTCATGTGTCTATAAAAACTAACAATCTAAATTCAAATATTATGAAGGGATATACAACAAAAGTCTCTATCTTTCCTTTTATTTCAACCATGCTTTCATCCCAGTGTTGTCCATCCAAAACTGTGTTCTGTGCTCAGAGATAGTGAGGTGGGAGGCCAGAGTTCTCCCACCCTCAAACAATGGCATCAAACTCGGTAAACTGTGTTATGATTTGCTTTTTTTCAGCTCAGTGATATGCCAAAGGCATCCCCCATATCAATATATATATGTATTTGTAGTTCATTTTAATACAATATAGTGTTTCACGTTATAGTGGTTCCATGGTTTATTTATCCGCTTCCTAATTAATAAATTGCTGAGCTGTCTCAGATTCTTCACAATTAAAACCAGTGTCGCATACATTGAACATACATGTTTATGCACTTGCTCAACGATTTCACGAAACAAGAGTTCTTGAAGTAGAATTGCTAGGTCAGTAGCAGATCTTTAAAATTTCTTTAATTCATTAATTAGACAAGGATCAATAAGTATTCCCACTTAGGATTTAGATATTATTACATTTCATTAATAGATTTTTTTCATAACATTTAATTAAGTGTATTTAAAGTACACTTTTAAAACTTTAATAAAATAAAGTAATTAAGGAAAGGACTATCAAAGGTTTTAGTTATATTAATTTCATGTGTGAGTAGCTTTATGCAAAAGCCAGCTAAACCTCTTTTTAAACCAGAGTACTGCTCAGCTGTGGCTTATGGTGGTGCTGGGGATTGAACCCAAGACTTTGGAGTCTCAGGCATGAAAGACTCTTTGCATAACCATTATGCTATGTACCCACACAAACTAAACTCTTAAATTTTTCTTAATGCTTTAGCAGTATGTCCCCAAGGTACACACACACACACACACACACACACACACACACACACACCTTTTAAAATCAGTGTCCAAAGCAGCTTGGCTTCAATTTTGTAATGCTACATATAGCACTTTAGAAGTATGTTTATAGAGATTGACAACTGTTAAACTACTGAATGCTTTTCACAACATATTCAATAGATCTTATGTTTTAAAACACTGCATCTAGGAAATTTAATTAAAAACATCATTATGTTTATTTGAAGTCATCACAAGTAAGTTATTTGTAAAAAAAAGAAAATTCTCTGCTTTTTCTGATGACGTCTACAGGCAGTCTAATGGTTACCTAGCATGTCTGTCTAGTCCTATTATAGGAACTAGAATATGCTTTCAGAAACAATGTCGTGTATCTGATGACAGATACTTTCTATCTGCTAGAATTCATTAAAAAAAGGGGGGGGACATTGATCATTTCAGCTAGAGATTTCCTTTAGTGAGAAGATAAAAGGAAACCTTGTTATGCCAAATGACTTACTAGTCAAAGGTAGCCAGAACATTGAAAACTGAAAACTAGTTAATGGTTTGTAACAAGTCAGAAATAGAGATGTTCAACCAAGAAAATGACATTAAGCAGCACTGGCTACAAGAGAAAAGAGCAGCCTGTCAGGATCATGCGAGGGCTGTGGTGACAGGTAGACAATAAAATGGGATGACACAGGTTCCTCTCGTTGGGGGTGTTCTCAATAGCTTTCTCTTGGGAGTTTCTATGCACTTCCTTTATAGGAAACCTTCCTTCTAAAAATGGCAATAGATTCCTTGGAGGTCTTATTAAAATTCCCCTTCTGTGTTACAGAGTGTGTTGCATAAGGCAGATCCGAACAGTTGATTCTTCATTGTATGAAAGAAAATGGGGCAACAGTCATGCCAGTAAGCTAGCTCTGCAGCTGACATATCTCCGTAATATTGCACAGTAGGCATTCCGAAACAGGAAGTGAGTCAGAGGGAAAAAGTAGTCTACAGTCCCACCTAAAATGGCAGACAGCATGAATCCAAGCAGAAGCAATATGGCACATAATGAATATTTTATATTCAGATTGGTATCCATTATATCCACAAATGAATTTCATGTACTAGCTAAAATCTCCAAAGTGTATAGTCCAACAGTCCCATTCACATAAACACTGTTTTCATTTTTAAAAGAAATTTTCTTCATTCACTTTCTATCGCAAAACTGCAGCTATAACAATGTACCTCTCCCTACTTCATTACGGGCTATAAAGGCTACACCATGAAAGAAATGAAAGAACGCAAGTACTCAGCAATTATCCAATGAGTTCTCTAACATCAGTGATTTCAAGGAATGAATCTGATGTATCTAAAATAATGTCACCATCGTTGTTTTTACTTATCTTTGTTGTAATTTAAAGTTAGATCATTTCATACATGTCTACTTAAAGTGTTATAATGCCACTAAACCAATTTTCAATACAGTAGTAGCTGTTAAAACAGTCTTATAAGTCATTTCTCTCCTTTCCTTTTCATTCTACTCTCAGCATATTTTAAGCTGACAAAATAAACATTTTATAACCTTACCAGCTAAATGTTTCCTACTACTGTCATTCAATACCAGGGGGTATATATTCAATACCAGGGGGTATATATTTTCTACACTGCAATTCTACAGCTAAAATTATTTCTGATCTAGATTAGCTGTCCCAAGATGATCTAAGAAAGACAAAATATGAGCCTCCTTAAACCTGTCTTGTTTGACAGGATATACATACTTACATGAAATAAAAAGCAAATATTTGTTCTTTTCACAAAAGCTGTCAGCACAAACTCAAGTTGTTTAGACACCTATTCAGACAAAAGGAATTGGCAGTTACTACAGGACATATGATGAAAAGTCATCTATCTAATGGGCAAAATCAAGGACCATTTAAAAGGGAATAAAAAATTGGCATGTACTGTCCACAGCCAAAGGTGACCATGTTATGCCATAGATTACAAAGTACATTGACCATTAAAACTTCATTGTCTGTTCTTTCATTGGTTAAGAAAGTGTGGGTTTGCACTGGACAGGTAACTCACAAGTACAGTGCACCTGCTTTACCAGGCACAATCCCGGGTTCAAGCCTGGTCCCCACCACACTAGAGGAAGCTTCTGTGCTTTACTGTCTTTCACTCTTTTTCTCAGTTTCTCAGATTCTATCTGAAAAAGTCAGCCCACTGTGGTGAAAGCCCTACAAAGAAAGAAATAGTAAAGAAAAAAAGAAGTACAGAAAAGAAAGAGAAAAAGAAGCAAGCACTAAAAGGAGAAAAGACAGAAAGAGAAGGAAAGAAAGAAAAGAGTAGAAGAAAAAGGGAAAGAGAAGGGGGAAGGTGGGAGGGAAAGAGGGGCAGACAGAAGGAGGGAGGAGAGATTGGAAAATTGTGTTTAATTTTTGCTACCCATTGTCAAGAACTTCCACTGCTTTTATTACTTATCCCCAACAACTCACTTACTAGAGTATTAACTTTTGGTCCACTGCTGGGATATATATAGAAAAATATTGGGGGGGGGGGGTCAGGCAGTAGCGCAGCGGGTTAAGCTAACCCGAATAAGGATCCCTGTTCGCGCGGGCTCCCCACCTGCAGGGGAGTCGCTTCACAGGCGGTGAAACAGGTCTGCAGGTGTCTATCTTTCTCTCCCCCTCTCTGTCTTCCCCTCCTCTCTTTATTTCTCTCTGTTTTATCCTACAACGAACAACATCAACAACAACAATAATAACCACAACAAGGTTACAACGACAAGGGCAACAAAAAGGGGGGAAAATGGCCTCCGGGAGCAGTGGATTTATGGTGCAGGCACTGAGCCCCAGCAATAGTCCTGGCGGCAAAAAAAAAGAAGAAAGAAAAATATTGGTTTTGACCCTGAAAAAAATTTTTTAGTTAGGGCTGCTTTTCAGCTCTTTATCTCCAGGGAACTTTCTTTCTTTCTCTCTCTCTCTCTCTCTTTTTTAATATTTATTTATTCCCTTTTGTTGCCCTTGTTTTATTGTTGTAGTTATTATTGTTGTTGTTACTGGTGTCATCGTTGTTGGGTAAGACAGAGAGAAATGGAGAGGGGGGAGAAGACAGAGAGGGGGAGAGAAAGATACCTGCAGACCTGCTTCACCACTTGTGAAACGACTTCCCTGCAGGTGGGGAGCCAGGGCCTCGAACTGGGATCCTTACACCGGTCCTTGCACTTTGCGCCAACTGCACTTAACTCGCTGCGCTACCACCCCACTCCCCAAAGAGCTTTCTTTTTTTAATATTTATTTATTATTTATTCTCTTGTTGCCCTTGTTGTAGTTAAGATTAATGTCATTGTTGTTGGATAGGACAGAGAGAAATGGAGAAAGGAGGGGAAGACAGAGAGGGGGAGAGAAAGACAGACACCTGCAGACCTGCTTCACCACCTGTGAATCCACACCCCTGCAGGTGAGGAGCCGGGGGCTTGGACTGGGGTCCTTATGCCAGTTTTTGGGCTTTGCGCCACCTACACTTAACCCGCTGCGCTACCGCTCAACTCCCCCCTGAGAACTTTCTAATGGCAACTAGGGACATATTCTGATGTCAAGCAAACTGAGCAATGCTGACATTACTGTCACCTAATCAGGGCCACTAAGTCAGGGCCACTAACTGCCCAACAAAGTCATACTTCTGTTTTGAGAAAGTGGTGGTTCCTAAATATATAGGAGTAGAGATACATCAAAAATATTCTCTTAGGAGAAAATTAATTTTTTTTTCTGCTTCTAGGGTTTTTCTTGGGAAATGCCGTGATCCTTGGACAAATTTCATCAGCCCTCAAACGCACTCAGCTCTGAAGCCACAAGAATGGGACTTGTCCTGTTTCTTATGGACAGTGTCCCATCTGCTGAACACACATTTTAATAAGTAGACTCTATTTTCACAGAAATACCTATATGCACTAACAAGAAAATCACATCTCTGCAGGATTCACTGAAAAGAAATTCTGTCAGTGCCACTCATTCCGCCTTCAAAGACAAGTCCCTATAATTACTTTCTCCTCTGTGTTTCCTTGTCTGGATAAAGCAGCAAGATCAAGAGAACCTATCTATTTGTCCCCAGATACCTTCCAAAATGTGTGTCTGCTTTGCAGGCTGGGATCAGAAATTTCATTATCTGTATTTGTATTAGTAATTCACTGCACAAAGAGAGCAGGGGCCAGAGGAGAGGAGCAAGCATGAAAGCAAACAGCAGACAGACAATTGTATATATGCAAATGCTTGCAAATTTCTGCCAACATCTCCCTATCTATAACCAAGCAACATGGAAGTCTATTCATCCCTTGGCTTCTCTGCCGCCAAATATGGTTGTGGTTTTGGGGAGAAAATTGCTCAGCAAATGATGAACTTTCAGTTACCAGAACTAAATCTAACATAAGCCTGCAACATAAAAAGCTAGTGCATGAATATAATGTGTTGTGGTTTTTTTTTCTTTTGGTAGAAAGACACAAGATATGTAATCTCCTGGCTACAGAGGATGAAAGACAAGATGCTCTGGAAGGGGAGGGAGGATGAGGGGTAGAAACGGTTGCTAGCAGCTCTCCAGCCCAAATGACAGAGAAAGGAAATGCTGCCTTTTGGCTTCATGGTTGTGCATTTGCATAAACAGCCTTGGCAAGAAGGGGCACAGAAATCAGAAAGAGACACAAAGGGGGGGAAGCTTTAAACTTATAAATACAAAGCTCCCTGTCAAATGAATATTCATGCATGTTTTTAAAACAGCAAGAATTGTTGTTTACTTTGTCTTAAAATCAGTTCTTCCAGAATAAATATCCTTATATGTTAATTATGCTCACTGCAAATCAGTATTTATGGTACAGATGCACATATATGCATGGTGGTCACATACAGTAATTCAGTTCATTCTCAAAATTATGTTTTGAGGTAGGGTCAATATTATACCCACTTTACAGAAAAAGGAAATTGAGTTTTAGATATTCAGAGGTTTGTCCAAATTTGCATCACTAGTAAGTGTCTCATGATTGACTAAATTTCAAAATCTACCACACCTACATATGTTGCCGCTCAGTATTGTCAAACAGAACTCATTCCAAAGGTAGTGGTGTTGGTCACTTTTAACCTTTTAGCAACATTTAGCCCAGCTGCCCACTTCTGCCTTCTTGAAAATCTTTGTTTGGTGTATCACTAGGGACTGGCCTTTGTTGGTATGCCTTCCACCTATTAAGCTTCTTCAGTCTTGTTCCAGAGTCTCATCTTCTTGACCTTCTGTCCCCAGTCTCTAAGTTATCAGTTAGCAACCTCGTCCATCTCTGTTTCTTCATGTGTCTTGTCAGTAAATATCTTTAGAGCAGCTCCTATAGACCAGGCATTGGTCTAGGCACACAGGGTAGCACATTAGACAATAATCAATCTTCCAGCACTAATAGAGTTTATATCGTCATGGGGATGTAATGATAAATAAAAATAAATAGGGGGTCGGGCGGTGGCGCAGTGGGTTAAGCGCATGTGGCACAAAGCGCAAGGACCGGCGTAAGGATCCCGGATGGAGCCCCCGGCTCCCCACCTGCAGGGGAGTCGCTTCACAGGCGGTGGAGCAGGTCTGCAGGTGTCTGTCTTTCTCTCCCCCTCTCTGTCTTCCTCTCCTCTCTCCATTTCTCTCTGTCCTATCCAACAATGAAATGGCAATAATAATAACCACAGCGAGGCTACAACAACAAGGGCAACAAAAGGGGGGGGGGGAATGGCCTCCAGGAGCGGTGGATTCATGGTGCAAGCACCGAGCCCAGCAATAACCCTGGAGGAAAAATAAATTAATTAATTAATTTAATTAATAAATAAGAAAAAGAGATACAGTTAACAAGTGCTGAGCAAAAAGTGAAGCAGGAAATAGCGAGGGAGTGGGCAGGGAAGTCGAGAGGTGATTGTGATTTTGACTCAGTGAAGGGTTTGTTGACATGGCATTTGTGCAAATATCTCTCTGACCATTTTCCTCTCAGGAACCATCCAAACTTGTGTCTTTGAACCTTTCTATGATTCCAACTCTACATTGGCACCTGTAAGTGTAATGTATCTTCTTGTCCCCACATCTCAAAGTTGTCATTGTCACATGTGAATTCATCTTCCTGTCTTCCTCCTGCACCTTTAAATAACTCTCCATTCCGTTAACAGTACTTTCACCCTTTACATCATAGATCACTGGGTCAGTAACTATATAAGTAGCAGCTTCAAGAGAATGTACTATTCCAGGCACTAAGAAAACACATTGGTCTGTAAGAGTTTTCTTCAACATTTAAGTTTTGCTTTGAAGGTGTTTATGGGCTTAGAAATAGAACTGTTTTCAGTTCTAACTCTTCTCTTAATCTAGTGACTAATGTACCTAGCAGGTTCACGCAGACCAAAGGTGAGGACCCTTTTTTCTCACAAGGGCCATTTAGAAATTTATATCATTGTTTGTGTGTCATATGAACATATCAACTTAAAAATTAGTACTTACTGTTACTTTGAAAAAAAAAAAAAAGCTGTAGTTAATGTTGACAGGACCAGACTAAATGATTTCAGCCCAGAGGCTAGATTTTCCCCATCCCGGATCTAGACAATGGCAATAATGGTTCCTTCCTCATATGAATCTTGGCTCTGTGTGGGCAAGTATCCAAGTATCACCTTAAGCTCTTTGCCACAAGTGTTTTCACTGTGTTACTTAGTGACTGTAAAGCAATTTTGCCACAGACTGGTTGACAACTTCGTTTCAACTGAGACAGGACTGCCATGCTTTTATTAAATAAATATTAGCCTTTGTAATGGTCTCTCCAGTGATAAGTAGACATGATGGTGTTAAAGTAGTGAATGATAAAAAAAAAAAAAAAAACTACATATACTGATTTGATAGAAAACATAATAAGGGCCACAAAACTTTGGTGGAGGTGTGATATAAATGCATATATTATACCCCTGTAATCTTATCATCTTATAACTATCATATCATTGCTAATAAAAGTATAGATAAATAAGGAAAATATAAAATCTTACCAAGGTATGGCAAATATAAAAGAGACAGATAGTAATGCACAGCAGTTTTGAGAACATTAATTATCAATTTTTTTAGCTAATTTAGATTCAATAGCTTGTTCTCTAATGAAAACTTTACCAACTTTATCACACAATATCAGAAGCTGGAAGTAAAAAAAGAATCAATCTATTCTTATCCCAGGAAAAAAAAATGTTTGCATGATTTCTCTTTTATTTTTTTTATTTTTTTTTCCACCAAGATTATCATTGGAACTCAATGCCTGCATGAATACATCAATCCTGGCAGTAGTCACTGTTTGATGTTTATAAGGTCTGAAATAGTGGGGGAGGGAGAAAGACACCCTCAGCACTGCTACACCACTAGCAACCCACCCACATACTCCCACACAGGTGGAAACCGGGGGTTTGAACCTGTGTCCTTGCACATGACAGCATGTGTACTCTACCAGGTGTACCACCACCAGTGATATGGTTCTTAATGAATTGAAGTCTTCTTAATTATGTCATTAGTTATTCATATTAAATTATATCCATTTTATTTAATGTCTCTTGTATTTTTCATGAATTCAATTTTTTATGCAGGAGTGCTTCATGGCCAATTAGTTGCATGGCAAAATGCTGTAGGAAGAACTTCAGGTGAATCAATGCTACAGAGTTTAAAGGCAACGATGGTAAACTGAGAGAGTGAATGAATGAATGAATCGGTGTATGTTGCTCAGTGTATGTTAACTTTCAATAGTTAAGTGCAGCATTTGACGAAGCCCCTAGCAGATTTACATGACATCAGTGAGATGCATTCTCTTTATCTGCTGTGTTGCCTCTTTCTCAGGTAGGTACTTCCCTTATGGAGGTAAGACGGCTTCCCAGAATTCCAGGTTGGTTTCCTTCAGAAGATAGAAGAGTTTCTTTTTTCTCAATAGTTACACAAAAGCCATTCACTCTGGTAATCATGTGTCCATTTCTGAACCAAATACTTGGACAAGGAAAATCCCATTGCTTTGATTGACTAGTCTTGGACTACAGTCCCTTTTGAGGATGGAGGCTGAGTTAACTCCACTATAAATTCAGTATGAAGAGGAAAATGAACAGAACTACAGGAAATGAAAGAAAGAAAGAAAGAAAGAAAGAAAGAAAGAAAGAAAGGAAGAAAGAAAGAAAGAAAAGTAGACAGTGCTACTTTTATCCACTGCTGTTTGAAGCTAGATGTGGTGATCATGTGACTGATTTCTTACCAAGTGAGATTTTTCTGTGCCTTATTTTCCAATCACTTTAAAGATGCCAGGGATTTGATTTAAAGTGATCTAGCCAAAGGGGTGGGGTGAGGCACAAATGGGTGTCAAAATGTTGGTGGTGGATGCAGTGTGGCACTGACTGTACCACTATAATCTTATAAACCATTATTAAATCACTAATAAAAATCTGAAGGAAAAAAGTAATCCAGCAGAGAGGAAAGGTATGTGTATTTGGGGAATTCAAAAGACATAAGCTTAGCCATATGAAGGTAACACTAAATTGAATGATGGGCGCATAGAGGTATATTATTCTACATTATTCCCACATTTGTACATGTTTTGTTTTATATTGAAAAATAAATTAGGGGGGCAGGTGGTGGCATACTCAGTTGAGTACATATGTTACAATGTAGGAGGACCTGGGTTCGAACTCACACTCCCCACCTGTAGCAGGTGCGGGAGTGGTTGGCAAGCTTCACAAGTGGTGAAAAGTGAAGTAGATATGCAGGTATTTTTCTCTCTCCCTGTCTATTTCCTCCTCCTCTCTCAATTTCTCTCTGTCTTGTCTAATAAAAAGGAAAAAGAAAAAAGGAAAAATGGCTGTCAGGAGTGGTGGATTCATTGTGCAGGCACTGAACCCCACTGGTAACCCTGGTGGGGATACAAAAAATGCCCCAGTTCCATTTTATCCTTTCTTCCTTTCTGGCTGGAATTAGAAACGAATGGTGCAATCTTAGAAGGCATAAATTATTGATGATAGTACCAGCCACTAGCCTGAGTCCCTGAATAACTGGGGGGGTTTTTGTTTGGTTGGTTGATTGGTTGGGTTTTGTTTGTTTGTTTCATTTTTTTCTGTCATCAGGGTTATTGCTGGCATTTGGACTAAACCTAGGTTCTGCACATGGCAAAGCAGGAATACTAGCAAACTAAGCTATTTTTTTTATTAGTGTTTTAATAATGACCAAAAAGATAGGGGGGTAAGAGAGGTACAATTCCCCCCACCAGAGTTCCATATCCCATCCCCTCTGTTGGAAGTTTCCCTATTCCTTATCCCTCTGGGAGTATGGACCAAAGATCCTTATAGGCTGCAGAAGGTGGGAAGTCTGGCTTCTGTAATTGCTTCTCCACTAAACATGGGTGTTGACAGGTCGAGCCGTACCCCTGGACCATTTCTATCTTTCCTTGGTGGGATAGGGCTCTGAAGAAGTGGGGTTCAAGGACATATTGGTGAGGTCGTCTGCCCAAGGAAGTCAGGTTGGCGTCATGATAGCATCTGCAACTTGGTGGCTAAAAAACATTAAGATGTAGAGCAGAACAAATTGTTTAATAATCAGGAGGCTAAAGTTAATAATTATAGCACATGAGATAGGGGAATAGCTTCTTCATGTTGGAAGAAGCTAGGAAGTCTATTTTAGGTATATTCCAATGGGCCCCTGACTTTACTACTTTTTACCTGGGCCCAAAAGCTATGCAGGTGGGCTAAGAGTATTGTCTGAGAAGATGGTGTCAGAGCTGGGAATAGAACTAGAAAGCTGGATCAGGGCAAAGAGTAGCTCCCAAATAAGGGGAAAGTATATAAATACCATTAACTAAGTAAACAGCATCAATCTGACCTAGGACCTATATCTATTTATATTTATCATAACCTGTGTAACCTCAAGCAGAGGATTTCTTATAATTATTTGATTGAGGTGCTAATAATGGTTCACTATAAAGTTGTCTACACGTGGGTACAATTTCTCATCTCCAGTGATAGGTGTCTGCAAAACACTCTCACCCCACCAACTTTTTTTCCCTTTTCCATGATCATACATCAGGACACCAAAGTACCCTCCCCAACCCCTCCCTCCCTCCTTCCCCAGAGTTCTTTGCTTTGGTGCAATACACCAAACCCAAACTGAATTTTACTTTGTGTGTTTACTTTCTGTCTGTGCTTTTTAAGTTCCGCCTATGAGTGAGCTAATGTGATGTTCACCATTCTCTTATTGTAAGCAGAGGATTTTATTAGTGCCTCACACCTGCCTTCACATTGCATTGTTACATTTATGACGTGAGTGAAGAAGTAAACTTGAGAGGGGTGAAAGGTATGCCCCAACTCACTCAGAAATAGTGAAAAATGTTCACTGAGTGCCACCCTCCCTGTTTCTTGCTAGAAACAGTTTTCTAAGGGGAAATCTTCTCATTCAGCGATGTCTATACATTTCTCATATCCTAAAAACACCTAAGGTGAATGCCAACATCCCTCATTCACTTGAGAGTGGAATTCAAAGTAGTAAAGATTCTAATAGTCGCAGAATTTTGTTTTTGTTCTTTTTTTCTTTGAACTAGCCGAGAGGGACAGAAACTATATACAACTCCCCCCTCCACTCTCCATACACATACTTCGGGATTGACAGTATATATTAATATATGAATATATTATAATATATGAAAGTTAGTGTCAACATTGTTTAAACAAATATATTTGAAATGTTGACCATGAAAACCTCCCTTCTTGGCTTTCAGTTGTATTTATCAATAACTCACAGAATTTAAGTTGTAGTAAACACTTTCAAAAGGCATTTGGTGTCCAATCTGTTTATTGTGCTGATGAGGAAGCTGCAGTTCAGGGAAGCTGAGAGTTGCGTGTAGTGAGTGACACTGGCAGAGTCAGAGACCAACCCACCAAGCTTGCTTCCAATCAAATCCCCAGTAATTCATGTTTCAGGATATCCATTACACAACTCTGATGTATAAACAATACACACAGCACATGAGTTGATAAGCTTGTAATAGTCCACTTTACAAATTACCCTTTGAAAAATACAAAGAAGTCCCTAGGTGATGGGTGAGATCCTATATACAAATCTGAAGCGTATTTATATACACCATTAATCGCCACTGTCATAGTTTATACTAACTACCCAATTCTTGCTGATATCAATTGTTTATCACTTTAGCTTTCCCACTGAAATAATAAACCAATAACAACTACTAGCTCTTTTTGTTCTCAACATGAAGGATAACATTAATATATCTATGCAGATTTCTAGTGTTTATCTTTATGCATTCATTTAAATGGAATCAAAACTGAAGAAATCACTCCTTAACAGGATAAGCACAAAACAAATCT
This sequence comes from Erinaceus europaeus, assembly GCF_950295315.1. Taxonomy (NCBI): domain Eukaryota; kingdom Metazoa; phylum Chordata; class Mammalia; order Eulipotyphla; family Erinaceidae; genus Erinaceus; species Erinaceus europaeus. The sequence goes on from NC_080169.1 coordinate 25,193,486, forward strand.
TTGCATCAAGTACTTCACTGATAACTCAAATCCCATTACCATTAAAACTATTTGCTTGAGATTTGTTTAGACTCAAGACAGGGAAAAGAAAAAAAAAAAAAAAAGCTTGGGGAAAATCTCTTTGAGTTTGCAAAGATTGATTTCATAACAATATCTGTTAAATTCAAAGTTGTTACACCTGGAAATTTTTTTCACAGTATGTTACACCTGGAAATTTTTTTCACAGTACTATACAAATTGAATGACCTGCCTCAACAGCAGGCACTATTCAATTCTGAAGTATATTTATGAATGGCAACATAGTTAGGAAAGTTCAATAAGGCTTTCTGTGAAAAAGTTAGTCAGTGCCTGTATTTTGCATTTGTTACCCAAGGCTTCTTTATCAAAATGAGGCAAATGACACCCTGAAAAGATGTCCTAAATGTGCAACTTTGCTTATCTTCCTGTATTAATGATGCTATTTATGGCAGTTGTTATATTAGCCTATCACATAGCACAGTAATAGGAGGAAAAGAGGGGGAAAAGCATTTGGTTTCATTTCTGGGACCTTTCTCTTCAACCCAGTAATTTTTTGACTGTCAGGGAAAAAATACTAAATTTTTACTGGGTTTTCTTAAAATCTCAAAGAAGACACAAGATATTTCCAAATGGGTGATTCCTTAGACATCATATAATGTGAAAAAGACACAGACTGGATGAGTGATGAAATGTCCATTGTGGGATTTCTGATTTTTTGAAGTACACTAAAAAGCTCTGAGCAGGAAGTAGTCAGTGATTCCTGAGAACGACAGTCTCTCCTTCAAGACTGAATTGCTCATTTGTTGATATGACATTACTAGAGATCCATTTCTTCATGCAGTCTCTGTGTATACACAAAGGAAATTCAAAGGCTGCGTTTTTTTTTTTCCCAATTCCTTTTACTTTGACAGTAATACCAAACATGACCCTGAGGCCCTTCTACCTTCATTTCTGTTCAAGGTGCTCAAGTTAGAAAACCAGGTAACTTTATGACTGATCTAAATATATTCATTCAACTTCAAATGCCCAAGCTCAATACACATACTAGCACATACTAACAGAATGAGCACAAACCCTGCTGCTTCTTCTATCAGGTAATATGCTGCCGCCCCACCCCACCCCCAACACACACACACACACACACACACACACACACACACACACACACACACTTTTTTTTTCTTTCATTATCCCTTTAATGCAAAGCAGGGCTACTGATTACAAAGAGGCAGTTTGACTCCAGCAATAGGTCTTCTTCACTAATCCTCACTGTCATGGAAATTCCAGCTGCTACAAGAATAAGAGGCTCAATCCATATTTGCCAGCTCTAATATGAAATCTGTCAGAGCCCAAATTAATGAGTTCCAAATTCCTTACATCACGATAACAGGTTAAGACTGGTCAATTAATTACATAAATCCTTCCCGATTCATTGTGCGTTTGCAGCCCAGCTTGTGTCTTACATTACTCCATGACACAAGGCCTTTTGGCTCCTGTTGTTCTGCAGAAAGGCCCCATTTAAGAGGAGGCTGCCTGCCATGGCAAAATGTTAAATGTCACACATTAAATTTGCACTTTTCTGTAATTGCTTTTGTTAAGAAAAAAAATTGAATTAAAGAACAGGACTTCCAGTACACTGCTATGCACAGGGCTGGAAGGTTCTGAATGGATCCCAGAGCAGGCAAGTACCTATCTTGTAGCTCTAACGGCTTACACAGACCCCTTTGTATTGGGTGCTTTGTAGGCAGAGAAATCCAGAGCGGGCAACCCTGCAAATGAAAACCAAGTTTCTATTAGATTCGTGGCAGCAAAAATGTATGTTTAGGAAATTGTTCATGAGGGGGTTAAAACCAGACTCTTTAATAGCCAATTTCCCTTTTGTTTACCAATAAAATTGCTAGCTATATGAAAGACTTAACTTTTCAGGAACATGTATGTGTACTTGTGTAGAATCCTCCTTCTGAAAGAATGTTGGAATATGCTATTTGGACCCGTAACTAGTACACTCTATTAACAGAAAATAACTGAGGACTAGAGTCTCAAAGGACTTCGGAAGCCAAACCTTTCCCTGTTTAAAAAACATCAAAATGAGCGTGTATTTGCACCTGCTCAGATGCTGTCCTGGAAATGCAGACTTCCAGATTCCTAGTGCAATGTCTCTTTATCCCACTACAGTTCCTTGAGAAGTGTCCTTTTTATGCGCCTAGTTGTCCACAGAATGGAACCTGGTTCCGGATGCAGTTTTTGCCCTGCTGAAATCTATGAGGGGCGCAGGTCCAGTCCACAAAGAAGTCCCAACACCACTCAAATAATCAACTAGCCAGACTCAAGGCTATGCTTGCTCAAACCAGCAGTTGGAACCGTTGCACTGGCCCTCCAGCGCCCCCTTCTGTCCGCCGTTAATCTTGCACCAGATCTGACACTAGCCCTGAGCTCTCCCCAACCCCCCAGGGCAGTTCGGTATTTGCTGTCCAGCCTAATCTGGTGGAAGCTCAGAGGAGAGTCTCTCCCCTCCTATCCCGCACATAGTAAGCCCTGACACAGGGTCGTTTCTAGACCGAGAGAGATGCATTTATTCTCCAGTTGTTCTGTCCCGTCACCACACGCAACTGTCCCCTCCTCCAGCCCAGAGGATTAACGCCAAGGTGCATTAACGCCAAGGTGCATCCTCCCGTTAGATGTAGGATCCTGGGTGGACCAGGGTAAAAAAAAAAAAAAAGGGTTACCCAGTGTGTTCCGTGCGTGAGCAGATAAACATTTGGAAGGTATGCGCTTTGCCCCTAGCCATACGGCTGGCCCTGGACGCCCCCTCTCACAGCGACCCCGCCCCAAGCTGCACCCCAGCCGGCGGAGGTTGCAGCGCTGCGCTGAGCGGGCATCTGCAGAACAAAGACTTGGGTGCAGCCCTGGGCACGGGAACGATGCTGCTGCCGCCCACACCACCCACCCCTCCCAGAGAAGCCCCCCCCCCCCCCCCCAGCTCCTGTGCTGCAGACACTGAACCCTCTACCCGAGCGACCCGGCCCCGATTCCCCGTGCGCTCTCGAACCCAGCTGGGCCCCAGGCAACGACTTAACCCAGAGACCCGGAGGGTGATCAGTATTCCCTCCCATACCCAAACGCCCTCTGCGTTATTATCATTATTTATTATTTTTTTCCAGCAGTCCGAGTTGTCATTTTAAGGCTGGGGAGGGGACCTCGCGGTGCCACGTTTGGAGCAGGTGGGGCAGGGAGGGGGCGCTGCAGGTCTGTGCTGTAAATCGCAGTCTTTTTGCGGTTGTTGTTTCCACTCACCACCCCGCCACCGCCCCCCTTCCACCCCGGGTGGGTTTTTTTTTTTTTTCCTTTCTTTCCGCAGCCCAGTTGCTATGGGTTACCGGGGGACGGTTGCCATGGGTTACCGGACCGAGGCCTGCTGGCTCGCTACCTGCCACACAGTTGCCGCCCGCGGAGCGGCCCGGGAGGGGAGGCGGGAGCGCGCGCGTGCGGGACGCGGCGCGGGGGAGTGTGCGCGAGCCAACAGGCGGCCGAGGGTGCAGCCGCAGGAGCCGCACCGCCAGTGGGGTTGGGGGCGGGGGGACAAAGCTATAAAGAAGGCCCAGAGGTAAGAAACTTGCAAAAACACAACCACAAGTTATGCCCGTGCTGTGGCTCTAGCAGCAAAGACAAGCGGCGTGGGGTTGTGGATGAATCTACACTTCTCGTCGGGGGAGAAAGGGTATTTTCCTCTTTAGCATAAACCATTTGCATAGTGTCTTTAGACAAGAGTTTAAATTCAGCCGAAAATTGTAGCTTAACTTTTTTTTTTTTCCATCTCTCTTTCTTTTCCTCTGTATCTTCTGAAAAGTCTTTGGAATTTTGGTGAAAGAGAAAAAGAATCATTAACTACCGGAGTCTGCGCAGTTAAAATAAATGAGTGTCCAATGCACGGTTCATAACAAGGAACTAGAAAGTTTCCAGCAATCGTAAAGAGCAATTGTTTCTGGCTTAAAGGGACAATGGTGGCTGGTTTTTGAGATGCATATAGCAAAGAACAGAGAAAAAAAAAAGTATTGCAAATTTTAAAGAAATGGTTTATTTACATCCTAAAATAGTTAAATATTAATTGCAAGGAAAATTGTCTCTATGCCTTGACTGTCAAATTGCAATGTCAGACAGTATTCTGTGTTGGAAAATATGTTTATAATAAAATAAGGTCTATATTCCAAACAAAACCAGAAAATTGTACAGAAATCTTTTCCTTCATAGAAATGATAATCCAATGTATTCACAATATGCCAAGCAAGATAAACAGTAAGGGGAAACTTTCTAGGAACAGCTAAGCTTTTGTTATTTTTATTTTTAAAATTTGGAACCCTTTCATGAAAAGTGGTCTTCCTTTACAATTGAAATAACAAAAATCTTATTTGTACCACAGTGACTGAATAAAGATGAATCTTTAAGGTACAAAAGGGGGGATTCAGAACAGCATTTTGTTTACTGTTAGATAAGATGATCGTTATGGCTAGCATAAATGAAACTGTTTAACTTCTGATTAAAAATTAAAAGATTTTTTTTGTCTTACCATGGTAGTTTATTGGATATCATTTGTAATTATTTAATAAAATGTGAACCAACCTTGAAAGCTTTTGCAACATATTTACTACCTTAAGGGGCTTCAAGATAAGCATTTGTGTTTTTCCTTAATACATGAGATTTAAATAAGTTTCTTCTAAGTGAAACTTTTTTTAAAAAGCCTTAAGTAACAGGTTGTTGACTTTTACTGTTGATATCTTTGGGATAGATTATGAAACTAGTTTTAAAAACATATAAACTGGTTTTATAGGTGAATAGTTTAGCCTTTCATAATCAACCATATTACTACATTTTGCTATATGTAAATCATAAAGCATCCATGCTTAGAATTATTTAAATTTAAGTTACATTAAAAAATTTAAACTACTATCTATTTTATTCAGTGGCATTAATAATTATTTTCTTCCCCTGAAGAAAGCTTTCTTTAAAATATGCCAGAGACTAATAAAGAGACTTGAGTAAAGCAATAGCGCCATTAGAGGCTAAAGTTCATCCAAATACTCAGTAGGAAGAAATCAGTTTTAAGAAACCATTGTTTAAATTTCAAAACAACCAAACCAGGGCTAAAAAGCCTCAGAAGTGTATAATTATAGCAAATAATAAACCAAATATTTCCATTAAAAAAACTGTTGACCATTAAAAAACACAACAGGTTTATGTCCAGAGCAGAAGAAATATATTCTCTTGTGTAAAATAAGCAATCCAACAAACTAAAGTTGATTTTTTTTCATGTTTAATGTGAAAATGATGACCTTGTGAAATTTATATAACATACTACTAGATATTACTTAGTATCATGATGGTTATGTTACATCATCTAAAAATAATAGGACAACCAGTGGCACAATATATGCTTTTCAAAACTGCTGTAATACAAGAATAATGTGAATTCAAATACACATTGCTAAGGAGCTAGGGATTGCTCTTAAGTGACTGGATGGCAAACTCTGCATGTTTGCAAGATAAAAAGAAATTGCTAAATTGCTATCCCTGTATTAAAACAATAAATCTATGGTGATAAATTAACAAGATCCAAGGTACACTAAATGAAAATATTTACAAAAGGATAATATTTTAGGCCAAACAGAAACCAAGAAATTAAGGAGGCTATTCTTTCCCTTAATTTTTGATACTTTATAGTTACAGCATTGCAAAGACTTTTTAATAATATAATGACTTTTAAACTCTTAGTTAAAGTAAAATGAAGTAACATTTAGTTAATGCAACAAGTTATCCCAGTTTGTAAAAATATCCTATTTTAGAGATGATCTTCAACAAAGAAGAAACTCAGATAACTATTTCAAGGAAATGTCTCATCTGAAATTGGAAGTTGATAGTAATTTTAGACATTTTTATTACTGGACCACAAAAATAAGACATTAAAATGATAGTCCTCAGACAGATGCCTACAAAGAAAGTATATCTTTAAATAAACCTATTAATTTGGAATTTAGCAAGTTGATGCCATTTTGTAACTTATGGGACTATTTATTGGTAAAATAAAATTTTTAATTTTTATAAGATTCTGCCTCTAACTTTAAGTGGAAAGTAACCACGCTGACACCAAAAACTAGTAGTACAAGAGTGCATTTAGTGAGGAAAATCACTAACCTAAATTACACAATAATAATAAATACAAACTATTTTTTTCAAAAACAAGGCTGATTTGGAACAATGAAAATGTATTTCTGAATCAAAAACAAGCAAAAAAAAAAAACTAGCAGCATTTTTGTTTTGTCAAAGATGTAAACATGATTTCAACGTGTCCATTCATAAGTACATTTTCCATGTAAGTGTGAAACAGAAGACTGGAATGGTAACACATTCTTAATATATTTCTGTCGAATAAAAAAAAAAATTGTGTGTTCCCAATACAAAGGAAGTACCCAAGAAATACCAGCCACATGTCTCAAAAGAGGTAGCTAGTCTACCCTGTCACTCTTCATAGTGGTTAAAGTCATATATTCCGTGTTTATGTTAATACTGCCCCAAAGGTACAAAAAAGCATGCTGTATCTGGATTTTAAATTCTGCCTATTTACCTTCCTTTGAAACTTCAATAAAGTCAACTAGATTTTTTAAACCTATAAATCATTTTGAAATTTGAGCAGGAGCTTGTATCAATAGCATTTGCCTATAAAGGAGAAGTACTGCATTCACAGGCATTTAGCTTTTTACAGAAGCTAAATCAAAACAAGACGAGACAACAAAAATACCACTAATAAACAGTGTAACTTCTTTAAGAATTTAAATAATGTGAGTGACATCATATAATACAGTGAGCTCCAGGTAAGAATATATTATTAGCAGGCTTTCTTCTCTATGACTGGACGTAATTTGCTATTCCTAAAATGGTTAACATCAGAATTATTTTTTCAGGATTCCTGCGGAGCTGTGCTCATTTTACATCCATGTGAACTGCTGTCATCACTACTATGTCCAAACCCAGAGGATGAACTGGAAAAGAAGAGAGGGGGAAATAATAAAAAGAGGAAATTGGTTTTCACAACACACTCAAAGCCTGAGTAACAGAGGAGAACTTTAATTATCTCCAGTCACAAAGAGAGACAGGAAATTTGGACTTTTAATTAGCCATTTGGAGTGCAGTTGGATATTTTTTTTAGCTAGATAATTTAAACGGGAATAATTCAAGTCTGACTAAATGAAAGTCACATAATCAGAATGCAGATAATTGAATTTCTACTGCATTCATTAATTCAGTGTGGAGGTGTGTGTGAAGACTACTATGATGAGCTGTCACAGCTCAATAAAATCTCAGTCAATTAATTTTTTTCATTATCTTAGTGTTACATCGACAAAAAAAGTGAAGTGTCTGTGTATCATCTGTACACATGCATATGTACACTAAGTGTTGTATAAATACGTAAATATTAAGGCCAAATGGTAAGGAAATACCTTTCTGAATCATAATCTACATCATTTTCTTTTTTTCCTTCTTCATCTTCTTCAGGAAACCGTCTGTTCATCAAGGCAAACTTGTGAATCGCTTCTTCTACAGAGTACTTAGTCTGCCCGGAAACGCATGCCTCAATGTCTTCTGAATTCAGATGGCTCTGCAAGAAGAGGTGAAGACTGCTATCTGAAAGCAAAAGTGCATTCTGGAGGACCCTATGTCAAAGAAAAGAGAAGAAATAATCAGTGAATATGGGTGGGTCATTTCAGGGTAGGGGGAGAGAAAGATATCAGAAATGTGCCACCAAGGTACTTTCTCAACTAAGGCAAACTTTGCATCAGTTATAGGCTCTGCTCATTAAGGGGATGAAAGCATATGTTAACTTTTATTCAATTATTTGGAAATTTAGGTGCATAAAAACATGAAGCTAATAGTAAAGAACATCTGTGAAAAGAATAACTTCAAGGACATTTCCTCGATTTAACCATCTGTTATGACCATGTGGATTAATTATGGAAATATTTTGCTTATATAGTCACAGAAATTTATTCTACTTAAACAAAAATTTACTGCCAACCATTATGTCAATTCTGTGATCTTTACTGGCTGGGCTGTCAAGAAACATCAAAACTTGCAGCTACTATAAAAATTCTATTTAAAATTCAATACATTTCTCAGCATGTTTTACACTTAAAACTTTTTACTCACATACATGTTTATAAGGGCTCAGTTGAGAAGTGACTACAAATTTCTCCAAAGCCTCCAGCAGCACAATTTCTATTGTGAAAATAAGCTACCACATAAAATTGCTCCCAGCCAATTTACCTTCTATGTAATTAAAATAAGATAATATTGGGACAAATGCATTACTAGCCTTCCCACATTCGAGATCAAAGTTTACAAAGAGACAATATATTTCAACCAAAGCATCAGAACTATACAGAGAAACGAAAAACTACCCAGTGGCAAAATCTACACATATTATCACTGAATGTGTTCTTTTATTAGATGAATATGTTCAGACTAGAAAATCAAAGAACACTCATATTTAATCTCTGAAGCAAATAATTTTAGGGCTATAGTTTAGTATCAGTAGTTCCATGATTATAGATAAACTTAAGATTCCATGATCACATATAAGGGACGAAACTAGAACACTAAAATCCAAGTATGGGTTTGCCCAATGTGGGATTTTTGCATGTAGATATATATGTATGAAAAATAAAAATGGAACATGTCTTTCAGCCAAGTGAACTTTACTTATTATCTGCCTTTTAAAACAATTAGAAAAACAAATGTCTTTTGGCCACTCATGTCAATTTAATTAAATCCGCCATTAGAATACTGCCCAGTCTTTAAAACAGAACAGAATTGTTTCTTTAAGAAGGCAACCATCACAAAATAAACATTATTGACCTAAATATTGCCAGCCCTATTGCAGCAAAGAGGCTTACAAATGTACTTTGAGAAAAATGTTCTTCACTGGCCTATAAAAAGGAAAAAGCAAGATCCCTCAGCTTTCTGAAGATAAAATCTCAAGCAGAGCAACTAAGTGCTTACTCCTCCTCCATGTCCTCTGCCCTGGCTTCTCCCAGGACTATATCACAGGAGAGAGATTAATTTGCCAAGTACAAGCAGTAAAGTACTAAACCCCTTTAACTACTTTTTAAGATTTATTTTCTATAGCTATGAATGTTTGCCACTATTGTTTTAAATAGGTCATATCAAAAGGATATTTACATAGCAACAACTCATCCATATTAACTTTCATTCAGTGTGGAGCTGAAATGGAGTGTTTCCTGTGTCCTTCTGTCAGTGGTTCTCTGCCAGCCATAGTACAAGTAAACTGTTCATAGGATTATACTTACTGCTTTCTTTCTGTTGAAAATGTGTTTTATTTTCTTTATAAAATAATGGGTAATCTTTAAAATTGATTTTTAGATGGTTGGAGGCATTACACCACAGAAAGTAATGAGCACTAATGCCAATGATATTGGACACAAATTCATTTTAGCTTTATTTCACATCTAAAGCAATTTTACTGAGCCTTGAACTACTCCTGTATGGTTATTAACTTGCTAGTAACCTAACACATGGGTACAGCAAAAAAGGAAGGAAGGAAGGAAGAAAGGAAGGAAAAAAAGTGATCAGATTTCAGGTTGATCAGCACCTCAATGGAGAAAAGGAAAAAAGTGATCAGATTTCAGGTTGATCAGGACCTCAAGGTTACTGTCCTTTTTCTTGAGCTATAATTCAATTTCTAATTTTACTGTACATTAGACTCATTATTTTCCAGTGTTTTCTTTCCTGCTTAATACTGCCACCTGGAGGAAACATAAGTGTAAAGAGGAAGAAAACCAGGCACAAGAGGTTAGAGGAGAGAGTTGGTGGTAGTGCAGCTGGTCAAGTGCATGGACGCGCAGGGACCAGCATAAGGATCCCGGTTTGAGCCCCGGCTCCCCACCTGCAGGGGAGTCACTTCACAGGCGATGAAACAGGTCTGCAGGTGTCTGTCTCTCCCCCTTTCTGTCTTCCCCATCTCTCTCCATTTCTCTCTGTCCTATCTAACAATGACTACAACAATAAAACAACTAGGGCAACAAAAGGGAATAAATAAATAAATTTTTAAAAAAAAAAAAGAGGTTAGAGGATGCATCTGAGGAAGAAGTGTCTGAAGACACAAAAGGCCTAGGCTTTAAATAGTGCATCTCTTTGACACAACTTTGGTTTTGCGAACTCCTCTTAATAGCTAGATTTATGCTATGGGTATAAGTTTTAAATTTAAAAAATTACTGCTGTATGCTTTTTATTTTGGTCAAAGATTTTACTCCAAAATTAGGATGACAAATTTTCAGAGTATGTTTCCATCTGGTTCAGTGAGAACAATTCATTTTAAGTAAGATTTTGTCTACTGTGTATCAGTGAGAATTGTAACTGCCATTATCATTATATTAAAACCTACTGTTTTATTGTATTCATATTTGTTCCACATTTTCCACAAATTTAGTAGCAGAAAACCAATTTCACACTTACTGTAAAGAGGACCCTATAAAACAGTCAATGTCATTTTTTTTCAGGTCTTCCTAAAAATAAATGTGTGCAATGTCCAAGCCATTACAAAAAGAATTTAAAAAAAAAAAGCTTCTATAATTTCTAAAGAACTGTCTGAAAACATATTTCTAAGAGTCAAAAGTTATTCATTTTAAACAGAGCAAAACCTGTCTGTTCTCTGAACTGGACACAGTTGAAAATCTGGTTTTCTTCAACCTGATTTTAGTAGATGTAGTTGAAAACAATATATACCAATAGCTATGCAATAATTAAGGATGTCCTAGATCTTCTAAACCCAAAATATGGATAAGTACACATCTGTGTAGCATCTAGAAGGTTTTAAATGTGATGTAGGAAAACATTTAATTTAGTCTGTTTACCTCTTACCACAGAGCAGGAAAAAAAAAAAAAATCCAACACATCTTCACTTAACTTCATCTTTCATGACCTGTGCTGTGGTGCCCTCTATTGAACATAAATATAGAGGGGAGACTAGTTGTAGTGTTTCAATCATATCTTTCTATTTAAAAAAAAAAACCCTGATATCCCTAATTTTTAATAAATACTGTCTATATAGTAAGGCAAGTGCGACTTTATTAATAGGCTGAATTCAGTACAGGGTGGAAGCTAACTTTCATTCATGGTGTCAGTAAACCTAAGAAATTACCAAGAATGCTGTATTTCATAATTGGAGATTTACCAAAGAGTTTGTTTCTAAAAAAAAAAAGCTCATGAATTTACTTTTTCCATAACTCTTAATAGAAGTGAGTTCCAATTTGTAATTAACCAATGGGGAAACTGTAACCAAGATCAAGGGGAAAAAATAAGTACATGTGAAAAATTTCACCACTGTACCGACCAAATTAAGGGAGCAATTAAGAGCTCTCCTGATTATAATTACATCAGCTCCTGGAATTAATAAAGTGTCTCCACCTTCATATAATGTTCTTTCCTATAAAACTGAGATAACACTCGCTCCTGATGCTGTTGTAGGTGTTGAGAGAAAAGATGCAAAAGATAAAACAGAGAGCAAATGTTCGACAGAGTGAACTATTCTAACTTGGCACCTTTTCAATGCAGCAACTTTCTAATTTATCTAGAAAGATTGGCCTGGATATGTACTTTGACCTTAAGGTGAAAAAAAAATGACATTATATACACACATATGCAAAGTAATATGACAGCATTTTGGTTTCAAAGGGCTTGATCATATCATGTTCTTGGTTCATAACTTTAAGACTTACAGAAAATTAGATTTTTTTAAATGCATATGAAGAATCTATAGTGCAAGTATATTTCTTCCTTTTCTTTTTGCCATCAGGGTTTCACTGCTCTGAATGTTTTCCCCAGATATAAAGAGGCAGGGGGAGAGAGGGAAAGATACTACACAGTACAAAGTTACCTCCAGCGTGGTGGGGGCCTGGGCTTGAAACCTGGGTGCTGTATATGGCAGAGCAGGTACATTAGACAAGTGAACTATCTTGCTGGACCCATATTTCTTATTTTAATGCTTGAGTGTTTTCCCCTCCTAGTGTTCTACAAACTAGGAAAGGGCAACCAACAGGACCTTAGAAGGTCACCACCGTACTGACATAACTGATTTTGCATATTGTAACCAATTTTACAAAACTGAGTTTGGGTGAAAGGGCAGGAATGAGGCCCTAGGAGACAGAGTGGTGAGAGGTAACGTGTAGTGGGGACGGACGGGTGCACCATGGGCAAAGATATAAAAGGCTGCTAATTCTATACCAACTGGACAAATAGAAGGACTATGCCTCAGAATGTAAGGGATACAGAAAAGACTGTGAAGTGAATCACAAGCACCACAGTGTTTGGGTCATTTAGATCAAGCCTAGATCCAGCCACATGGTATAAGTTTCCTTGCACTAGGGAGCCGGGCGGTAGCGCAGCGGGTTAAGTGCACATGGCACAAAAAGCAAGAACCAGAGTAAGGATCCTGGTTCAAGCCCCCAGCTCCCCACCTGCAGAGGAGTTGCTTCACAGGCGGTGAAGCAGGTCTGCAGGTGTCTATCTTTCTCTCCCCCTCTCTGTCTTCCCCTCCTCTCTCCATTTCTCTCTGTCCTATCCAACAACAACGACATCAATAACAACAACAGTAATAACTACAACAATAAAACAACAAGGGCAACAAAAGGGGATAAATAAATAAATATTAAAAAAAGATTCCTTGCACAATTCAGGTTTAAATCACAAGTACCAACATATATATATATAATACTTAACAGCTTGGAGACAAATGTTCACATAGCCTAGTGGAACTCTGACTTCTAGATGATAAGCCAGCTTCACTTTTAGTAAGTCTTGTCACTCCCTGATATGGTTAGTGTGCTTTCTCACTAGGATGGAAGCTCTAAGAAAACAAGGGCTTGCATCTATTTTCAGGAGTCCTGGATCCCGCAGAAGTCAGTATCATATTGCACTAAAGTAAAAGACTCTGGGATGGGGGTCCAGAAAGGATGACAGAGGTTGTATTGTTATGTGGAAAACTGAGAAATGTTATATACTAGCTATTATATTTACTGTCTAATGTAAAACATTAATCCCCCAATAAAGAAATTTAACAAAAAGTCAGTATCTGTTGAATAAGAATTACTGCACAGTTTTCAGAGTCCTTCCCAAGCCATCACTTAACACAACTACCCGGTGAGGGAGACATTGCATGTATTAGTTAAATTATAGCACCCTTTATAGCAAACCAAGTTCAAATGAATTAAGTGATTTTTTTCCCCCAAGTTGACTATACAGCCAAATAAATAAATAAATAAAATGAATAATTTCAAAGGATATCTGGAACCCACCCCTCTTCCTAATCCAGGGTACTTTCTAGTATGACATCTGCATCAAATTTAAGCAGCAAACAACCAAATCACATGATATGCAAAATGACCCAGAGCGAGTACGCCACTGTGTATGAATGGCACTCACTCCATCATTAACTTGGTAGATCAACTGTAGAAGGAAAGGTCAGGTTCAAAACAGTGGAATGATTCCTGGGAAGAAAAAAAGAAGGACCCCACAGTTATCTGGCAACATAAGTAAGGAAAGACATGTTCTGTATATTTTGACTTCTCTACAGAAGAAGTTTCCCAGTGCTGACAAGGACCATGAGATTAGCTGTCCCCACCCACGTCTCACTGGTGACAGTCAATCCGCAATTTCCCCAGTGAGTCACTCTGCAAACTTGGGGTGCAGAGACTACATCTGAAGGGGATTGGACCACCTGAGTCTCGTATAGACAACAATTTAAATGAGAGCTGTCCTCAGTGGGAAAGGGAAGAAAAAAGGTTACGCCTGCTTGTGATGCCCAAAAGAATACCAATGTATTGATTCATTGTTTCCTAGGGTCTTCTTTTTCCTCTGGTTTCTTTTTCTTTTCCTGCTCCCCCTCCCCTTCCAATTTATAACCTTGGAAGTTTCTTTTTGCCTTCATGATCCTTTCAGAGAAAACGCACTGTATCAATCTAATAGAAATTAATATTCATGTGCATACTTAATACTGAGTCCTTCCATGAGCAAGCCATAGGGGAAGAAGGCAATATATTATTTCAGGCTACTCTGAGGTATACTATTTAGTGAACTCAGAAGATTAGATCCTGAAGCTAGCAAAAAAACCCAGTTCATCTCCTAATTTATACAACAGGTAGCCAGAAAACTTTGAGATTAAAGCCATTTCATGTGTAAGAACACTAAAATAATAATAGACAGCATATAGCTATTACACATTATATGCCCAACACTGCATTAAATGCATGTATTTGTTAACCTAATTAATCTTTTTAACACCTCAGTGAAGTAGATGCTATTATTAATTCCATCTTACAGATGGAAAAACATAAGCACAAAGGATGTAAAAGACTTACCAAAAGCTCCAACCCCCCAAAATACATATATATATTCATAGCCCAGGACTTGAAACTACACAGCCTGGACTCAGAAACCCATGGGGTGGATATTCAGCATTGCAAAGAGTGGGGACATTACTATGGTATCATTCAAGTAGTTCATCATAATAATTTACCATCACAGAATAATTAGAATGGATAACCCACTCAGACTATTCAGGCACTAATAAAAATGACCTTATAGACAATCCCTATAAAGAGTAAAGTTGGGAGTCGGGTGGTGGCGCAGCAGGTTAAGCGCACGTGGCGCAAATCGCAAGGACCTGCGTAAGGATCCCAGTTCGAGCCCCCGGCTCCCCACCTGCAGGGGAATCGCTTCACAAGCGGTGAAGCAGGTCTGCAGGTGTCTGTCTTTCTTTTTTTCCCCCCCTCTCTGTCTTCCCCTCCTCTCTCCATTTCTCCCTGTCCTATCCAACAACAATGACATTAATAACCACAACAATGTTAAACAACAAGGGCAACAAAAGGGAAAATAAATAAATAAATAAATAAATATTAAAAAAAAAAAAAGAGTAAAGTTAAGCAGTCTGGGAAGTGGCACAAAAGGTAAAGCTCTGGACACAAGATCTTGAGTTCAATTCCAGTCCTACGTGTGCTAAGAATCAAGACTCTGGTTCTGAGACATGAATAATACACTCACTTTCTCTCGGCCCCCCTGTCTCTCTCTTCCTCTGCCCCCCCTCAATAATGCCTTTTTTAAAAATAGTAATTTTAAACTAATCATATAGACGAGTTCAGCAGGGCATTTGCAACCCATGTAGACCAAATTTTGGTCTGTCAGTCCTAAGTGTGGTGATAGACAGTTTTAAATATATCGCGTTTTTTTTCAGATTTTTTGTTTGTTTGTTTGTTTATGAGAAAGATAGGAGGAGAGAGAGAAAGAATCAGACATCACTCTGGCATGTGTGTTGCCAGGGATCGAACTCGGGACCTCATGCTTGAGTCTAAAGTTTTATCACTGTGCCACCTCCCTGACGACAATATGTGTTTTTTTTTTTAATAAGGAAATTTTGTTTCCTAGAAATTTTTACTTTATTCAGACAAGCTTCTAAGTAATTTGGCTATTTTTCAATTAATCTTTTTTTTTTTTTTAAGGATCATACATTGATTCTGGCTCATTGCTTTCTTTCTAGAGTTGCTCCCAAGTTTGCACTATCTGATAGAGGCCACAAGATGGTGCTCTAACATAGGAAATGAACTACTAAGCAGTCCTCTAAAGGAGAATATTAGCATTTCAGAACTGGCAATAATCCCACATACAGCATCACAAAACCCACAACTATTACATAGCACACTGGTCACATCTCTTGTGTAGCCACACAATTTTTGCATACTTACTTTCTTAGGAAGTCTTCCAAACCCTGACGACGCTGATCTACATGCTGGCGGTTGTTCATGTTGAAAAATAGGTTTTTCGATGGAAGTTCTGGCACTTGTCTTATGAGAAAGAAAAATATATATAAACAGACTGAAGTGGTTTCATTATAGAAATCTAGTAAAATAAAATCAAATCATGCATGACAATCACACAACTATTACATATACAAGTACATATTACATTAAGATATAAGCAAAAAAAAAAAATTAAAGTTAGAAATTCCATAGGTAATATTCATCATAGAGGAACTGTGTGATCGATTTTGAATTGAGGTGCACGAGTTAGAAAACTAAAATCTAATTACAATCAACAAGTCTATAAAAATCCTTTATATTTTCTACTTTTTTTTTCTTTGCACACATGCATGATACTCCACCACCCCAGGACACTTTTCCATTCAGACAGAAAGACAAAGAACAAGAAAATCAGAGAGAGTCTGACAGGAGAGGGAGTCATCACAGCACCAGAGCTTTCTCCTGTGCCACAGCACCTCCTATATGGTGCCAGGATTTGCACTTGTGTCTTACGCATGCACGCACGCAAAAACACACGCACGCACAAACACACGCACGCACAAACACACGCATGCACAAACACAGGCAGAGAGAGAGCCGGGCACATGCTCTACATGCTGAGCTATCCTTCCAGCCCTTTGTGGTTTTCACATATACTTATTGTTTTTATTGGTGAGACAGGGAGATAAGTACAAGAGAGAACATGCGAAGCACAGCTCCACGATCCATTTGTTTTTGTGTTTGTTGTTCTCATGTAGTGTCAGGGAATGACACTAATAACGTCATGTAAGCAAGACAAGAGCTCTACTGATGATCAGTATGTCAGTCACCTTCTCAACCTCATGCACCGAATTAAAAGACTGAACAGAATAATAGTTTCCTCAATAACATCTTTAAATTTTTTTAATTTTAATATATATATATATATATTCTTTATATCACTTACACCAATAATGCATTGCTTTGGAGTCTCTGCCTCAGCCAGACAAATTCTCTGTATCTTCTTCGTACACAAGATGTTTTCATTGTAAAACACATGCTATTGGTCTGTTCAGAAAAAAGGAAAACAAGAGCCTCACTTGAAGAAAAAGTGCTTTTCTTATGTCACTCATGATATACTCTCAATACTCATTTTAAGTATGGTTTAAACCACCAAAACTGAACTGAACTTATGACACACTGTGAAATCTGAACTTATGACACACTGTGAAATCCTACACATGATCCGCCAATTATAACAGTTCTGAAGGCAGCTGAGATGCTGTGAACCGGCAGTGCTGTCCTGACACAAAGTATGATCTGGTTATTTCCTAAGTCCTAGAGTAGCTTCCTTCCCTACCGGCACTACTTTCAAAGATAAATCAGAAAAATCGGACAATTCTTGAGGTATTAATGACCAATAATAACTCAGAGCCATCCCTTACATTTTAATACTACCCATCCATGTAGCTGAAGAAGTCTTCCGGGAGTAAACACGGCATCCCATAGCCCTTCAGATGGCATTAGAAATAACCGCGTGCGAGTCAGGCGGTAGCGAAGCGGGTTAAGCGCACTTGGCGCAAAGCATAGGCAACGGAGTAAGGATCCCATTTCGAGCCCCGGCTCCCCACCTGCAGGGGGGGTCGCTTCACAGGCAGTGAAGCAGGTCTGCTGGTGTCTGTCTCTCTCCCTCTCTGTCTTCCCCTCCTCTCTCCATTTGTCTCTGTCCTATCTAACAACAACGGTATCAATAACAGCAATAATAATAAAAAGGGTAACAAAAGGGAAAACAAATAAATATTAAAAAATAAAAGTATTAAAAAATATATTTTAAAAAAATAAAAAGAAATCACTATGTCCCTGACATCACTACAGAACACAAAGCTAACAGGAATCTTGAAGTCACTCTTCAATAAAAGAAAGATTTCCCCTTCTAAATGTGTGAGGAAGTGTGGTCCAAGTGAGAAAGGAATATGATACAAGAAGACAGCACCAGTAATGAAAGCCACGTTCTAGTCCTGGTTCTGCTACAGGGCAAGTGAATGAAATTCCAGTTTTCTAAATGGAAAAACAAGAGTGAACTAGCACTTTACGGTTTCACAAGATGGTTATGAGGATTGATAATATCTGTTATCTAGTACTATTATTTTTGTCACTAACTGTTGGCTATCTTCCAGTTACCCTAAGGCACATTTGGAGAGAGTCCCCAAGAGTATCCCCATCATTCTCAGCATACTCTGCAGTGCTTCTCCTGTGGGTAAACATAAGACTGGTAAATCCGTGGATTTCTCCTGAGTAAAACAAGAGACTGGCAAATAACTGTCTATAGTTTTCATAAGAAGAGTTCCCCTTTATATACTTATTCCAAAAGTTCTCTTTCATAATCTTTATACTTCCAAATGGATTTTTTTTTATCAATAAGACCTGTATTATTCTGATACCTTTCTTTATTCCTTCCTTAATTAGCACCATGCAGCTGTTTTCTTTAAGAAATCTATGGGATTATGCACATGACTTTTTAAACTGTCCCTTTAAAATGTATGGCAGGTTTCTGGGTATTTATGAACTTTAAAATGTCCAGAAAAAACTCCGAATGCAGATGGGTTTAGACACTGGGTCCCAAAGTAACTGTTACAATCTAAGTCCCATCACATCAGTCTTTGACAACTTGGCAGTAAAACTGGTTGCATGACATTTGTGGCACAATAACACTGTGTGTGTGGACTCTAAAGTACAAAAGGTCTCACTCCAATATGTTCCTCAGGGACTAAGACAGAATGTCATTTACACCAGAATTAGTACCTTAACAAGTCTTAGGCAAGTATCCTCTCAGTACTCTGTCCCCAGAGATCAGCACAAGACCACAGGGAGTCTTAACACTTTGGGCACAAGCCCGGTCAGTTTCAACTCCCTTTCATTTCTCTGTTCAGCATCACTGTGGATATCAACACTGAGAGATCTGATACCTCCACCAGGCTAAAGTCTGTAATTTCTTCAATATCAGAGCAAGTTTGGAAAGTATAAGTAATAGGCCGCCTACCTCTACAGTTCACTAGTTTAAAATATAAAGTAAATGCTAAGGATTTTAAATTACCTGATATCATTTCTCATGAGATCAATTTAAACATCAAGCTTCTCAACCTGCAAGGCTTTAAGGATATAACCACTCCTAGTCATACAGCACAATAGATGGAAACTCCTCCAGATCAGACTATTTGCTTAATTTTCTCTGAATCTGGTTCTGCTGTCAACCAAATCAAGCCTTTTTTTTTTTTTAATTTATAAAAAGGAAACACTGACAGAACCATAGGATAGGAGGGGTGCAACTCCACACAATTCCCACCACCAGAACTCCATATCCCATCCCCTCCCTTGATAGCTTTCCTACTCTTTAGCCCTCTGGAAGTATGGACCCAAGGCCACTGTGGGTTGCAGAAGATGGAAGGTCTGGCTTCTATAATTGCTTCCTCGCTGAACATGGGCATTGGCAGGTTGATCCATACTCCCAGCCTGCCTCTCTCTTTCCCTAGTGGGTTGGGGTTCTGGGGAAGCGGAGCTCCAGGACACACTGGTGGGGTTGTCTGTCCAGGGAACTCTGGTTGGCATTATTGTAGCATCTGGAACCTGGTGGCTGAAAGAAGAGTTAACATACAGGGAGTCGGGCTGTAGCGCAGTGGGTTAAGCACAGGTGACACAAAGAGCAAGGACCAGCATAAGGATCCTGGTTCGAGCCCTGGCTCCCCACCTGCAGGGGAGTCGCTTCACAAGCGGTGAAGCAGGTCTGCAGGTGTCTCTCTTTCTCTCCCCCTCTCTGTCTTCCCCTCCTCTCTCCATTTCTCTCTGTCCTATGTAACAACAACGACATCAATAATAACTACAACAACAAAACAACAAGGGCAACAAAAGGGAATAAGTATTTAAAAAAAATTTTTTTTTAAATAAGAAAGTTATATGAAGTGTTTGGATGCTGAGTACGCCAGTTCGGTGACTTAGACTGGGATAAGTATATTATTTCACTTGTACTCTCTAGTTAGAGGGGGAAAATAAAAATCTAAGTCTATTTCTATACTTCCAGTAAAAACCTGGACAAATCAGAAGAGAAAACTGTTCATACTTTAGCATCCATAAATCATTGCCCTTCAATCAGATACAATCTGCCACCCCTCTTCCACAGGAAAAAGTCTTAATGGGGGCTAGAGAGATAGCACAGTGGTTTATGCTAACAGAATTTCATACCTGAGGCTATCTGGTCCCACAGTTAATACCCAACACCACCATATGCCAAAGCTGAGCAGTGCCCTATTAATATATATTTTGAGCACAATTAGTTTCACCCACGTACTTTCAACCTACAACAACACACCAAACCGAGCTGTTTCAAGAGAGACTGTATGGCCCACGAAGCTGAAGATATTGACTGCCTAGCCCTTTACAGAAAGGTTTGTTAATCCTTGTTCAACATAACAATAGAATGTCACATATAGCACAACAAAGGTTACAAATATGGTATTATTTCCAAAGTATGTCATCTCTAGCTATTTATGCTACTCAAAATCTATATTAAATAAGTTAAATATATATATTTACTTTCTACATTTTTATTCTACATACATAGAAAACACTGCATATCTTATTTCCAGAGAGCACCAGAACTATCTTCTCAAATCTTAAAATTCATTAGGCAATACATTATACAGAAATATACTGTAACAATTCATAAAGAAATAGCATTAAGAGTTATACAGTTTCTTTAACTACAAATTTTTAGATTTATTGACATTTTCATACATGAAGGCAATAAACAATTAAAGATAATTTAGAAAGATACCAAAAAGAATTAAAATTAACTCTTTTTTTTAACTTTAGAAGTCATCTTACTAGTTAGGATGAAAGTATTGCTATTCATCATTCAAATTCAGTGCTTTGAATGAGGAAAATTTTTACAGATTCATAGATAGATATAAATATAGATATATAGATATAGATACATATATATAGATAGATAGAGATATATATGCCTGAAGCTCCAAAGTCCCAGGTTCAATATCCAGCACCAGTTCAGCAGTGCTCTAGTTAAAAATAAATAAATAAGATATAAGATAAATAATGATATATGATTATATATTGTATATGTATATTTAATATATTCATATTCCCATCAAATGTCGGTTATCTATAACTACAGTTTTCTATGCACTACTGAATCGATACTTACATGTATACATATCTCATAATCAATATAAGAATGCCAAAAGTCTTCCTTCTGAATCCTAGGATCTCGAACCCAAACACTTACAAATTCCTGTAAAGGCATCATAAAGAAATATGTTTCAGAATCTGAAATGCTGAAAGAGTAAAGAGAAATGCCTATACTAGAACAAAACTGAAATGAACTTGAACCAGTGTGGCTATAATTTCTCCCCCCCAAAAAAAGAGAAGTAAAGTTCATGAATCAGACATCACAGGAAGCTCAAGGAACACTTTTGCCAGAATGGAATTTTTAAAATGACAAGAAACCAAATTGGGTGTAAAGCTCGATAGTTTTACAGACTATGTGAAAACGGTAAGATGAACAAACTCTAAAGTTGATTTATCTTGCTTTTTTTCTTTTCAGTGAAAAGCAGGTTGACATTTTTCTCAAAGTAGTTTTATTCTTTTCATCTAAATTAAAGCTACAGACAAATCACTTCCTACAACACAAATAGGGCAGAGTAACAGGGTCTGCAGGTGTCTTTCTCTTCCCTTTTGTCTTCCCCTCCTATCTCCATTTCTCTCTGTCCTATCTAACAATGACATCAATAATTAAAATAATAAAACAAGGGCAACAAAAGGGAATAAATAAATAATTTTTTTAAGTATCTATAAAAAGCCTTACTGGATAGAAGTGACTGAACAGGCATAAACTCATCCTGCACAGAGAAACAGAAACAGATACAACACACCCAGGCACTGGTCTATGTACCTTTCACCTCAGAGGAGAGAGAGAGAGAGAGAGAGAGAGAGAGAGAGAGAGTGAGTCAGTGAGAGAAAGATTTTCCTGGACTGCTTTGCATAATATACACTCCTATAGACTCAGAAAGTATGAACTAATCATCAATGAATCAAAGAACAGAAGGACAAATTGGTTAGGTACAGAAGAGAAGACCAGAGTCCAGAGTAGACCCATTCACCCCTCCACACTCAGGCTACATTCTTACTTTTGGAGGTCTGGAGTTGGTTTTTTTTTTCATGTATCCTTTCTTCCTTATTAAAAAAAAAAAAAAAAAAGCCACACTTTATAACTTTATCAACATTGAGATGGATATTATTATTGTGAAATTTTCTCTCTGGAGTGGTGCGCCTGGTACAATGCATATAGTACCAAGCACAGGAACCCAGGTTCAAGCCACTGGCCTCAATCTGCAAGGGGAATGAATCCAGGTGTCTCTCTCCTTCAATCTCTCTTCCCTCTCAAGTTCTGCCCTAGCAAATAAAATAAGTAAAGTTTGATCTAAAAGTTCATTTAAGAATTGATCCAAAAGTTCATTTTAGAGTTCTGATATTAAAAGAAATGAAAATGCTTTTCATTGACCTCTAAAAAGCAGTGTAAACCCAGGCTCAGCATACCTGATCTGGCAGTCAGCCCAGTGTAACCCTTGAGCAAAATCAAATGCTCAGAATAACTGATAGAACTATCCTGCCTCCTTAAGCCTCCTTAAACTTAAATCCAATGAGGGCTCCTACTCATCAGGTTGCATGTGAGCCACTCACCCTCCTACACAGGGTGTTTGTTGGCAGCTCCATTTTTCCACTGGACATACAGGAACTCCAGATCATACCAGAAGGAAAACTAAGTATTTCCAACAGCTCAGTGTTCCATAGTAATGGTCAATGGCATGCACATGTGACAAGAACATCTGACAACTTCCTACAAACTGGAATTAAACTTTAAAAAAAAAAAAAGGTTCTTGGTTTAGGGAAATAGCATAATGGTTTTGCAAAGACTCTCATGCCTGAGGCTCCAAAGTCCTGTATTCAATCCTCCACACTACTAGAAGCCAGAGCTAGGCAGTGCTCCAGTATAAAATATGTATAATATAATATACAATATATATAATAAAATAAAATGAAAAAATGCATTAAATTGCCAGGGGTTATGTGGCATTGGAGCAACTGTGGATTTTATAGTTTTAGTTCAGAAACTTTATATATATAATATATAAATTATATATCATATTATATATTATATATACTATATGTGATATATAGTATATAAATCATATATATTATATATAAAAAGTTTCTGAACTAAAATTATAAAATTCACAGTTGCTCCAATGCCACATACCCCCTGACAATTCAATGCTTTTTTAATTTAATTTAATTTTATTTATTTTACCAGAGCACTGCTCAGCTCTGAGTTATAGTGGCAAGCCCTAGGGACTGAACCTGAGACCTAAGAGCCCCAGGCATGGAACTCTTTTGCATAACCATTACACTAACTTTCTGCCCCCACTCAAAGATGGTAGTAATGACAAAAGAATCTTGGGGAGGAAAAATAAGACCTTTTATTTGTTTGAAACTGTCTACTTTTTTAACATATAAGATTTGAGCAGCATGTCCCTTTTTCATGGAAAGAAGAGTTAATTCATAATCACAAGATCAGGGATAATAAGTACTACTCACCCACTTCCTAAATTTTAAACTTGTTTCTAAAAATGGGGATATGTCTGTGTAATATATCTCATCTCAAAAGAAAAAAAAATCATAATTGACAATAAAGAGAAAAGACTGTGGGGGTGTCAGGAGGTAGCACAGCGGGTTAGAGCCCCAGGCTCCCCACCCTGCAGGGGAGTCGCTTTACAAGCGGTGGCGCAGGTATGCAGATGTCTATCTTTATCTCCCCATCTCTGTCTTCCCCTCTTCTCTCCATTTCTCTCTGTCCTATCCAACAATGACGACAACAATAATAACTACAACAATAAAAAACAGTAAGGGCAACAAAAGGGAGTAAATAAATAAATACTAAAAGAGAGAGAGAAAAAAAGACTGGGATGCCAGAAGGAGGGGCAGGTGAGAAGTGAAAAGGTTACAACTTAGTTTTACTAAATTCTTAAGTCATACAGATATAATGTAGTTGCAGTATGGTAACTACAGTTAATACTACTTAAGATTGCATATTTTTTTAATTCTTTATTATCTTTATTAATTGGATAGAGACAGCCAGCAATTGAGAGGGAAAGGGGAGTTAGAGAGGAAGAGAAACACAGAGACACCTACAGCAAAGCTTTCCCCCTACAAGTGGGGGCCAGGGGCTTGAACCCCAGTGCACTCAACCAGGTGCGCCACCATCCGGCCCCTATGTTGCATATTTCTAAGTTGCTAAGAGGGCAGATTTTGAGACCTCATTAAAAAAATAATAATGAAACCTTATGTGGGCTCAATGGGCAAATGCTTACTTCACAATGTGTGATGCCCTTGGTTCAATCTTTGGCAACAGATCTGAGTACCATGGACAACCAAAGAAACCAAAGAAACCACATGAAAGTTGGATGGGGTATTTGGTATCTCTCTCCTTCCCTTTATCTCTTCTCTCTCTCTCTCTTTCTCCCCACCCCGTCAAAAATATAGAATAAAAATTGTACTGGGGAAATAGATGACATGGCATATGAATAAGACTCTACTCTGGCAATACATTTTATTTTTATATTTATTTATTTATTTATTTATTTATTTGGTGAACTCACTGCTCCTAAGCTGACTTTTTCATTCCTTTTATTTCAAAGAGGGAGAGAAAGAAAGAGCACAGTACTATCCCACCATCCACAAAGCTTCTTCTGATGCCACCCGTGGTGTGCCCATGCAGTGCCAGGGCTCAAAACAAAGCCAGATCCTTGCAGGTGGTAAGGCGAGCATCCTACTGGGTGACCTATCTCCCAGGCCCATAGTGCCACATTGAAAAATAATCATATATATATATGTATATATATATATACATATATATACATATATAACATACATGGTGGTGTATGTCAACTAGACTAATTGTGGTTATCATTTCACAATACATGTAAATGGCAAAACACTATGCTACACATGTAAAACATATTCTATGTCATTTATACTTCTGCTGGGAGATAGTTCACAGGGTAGAGTGCACACTTAGCCATGTGTAAGAACATAGGTTTGAGCTGCCAGTACCACATGGGAACACTATGTACAGCACCAGAAAACACTGCACAGTGAAGTGGTGCTGTGATGTCTCTCCTTCTCTACACCATTTTCCTCTTTCTATCCCTCTCTGTCTTTGAATTAAAAAAAAAAAAAGTCCACCAGGAGTAGTACAACAGCACAAATGTAAAGTCCCAGCACTAGAAAAAAAATAACAAATAGGAAAGATGCTTATAAACCCAAAACACTAAGGTCTTCCCATAGACATCATCAACAAGCAGTTAAGAATAGCTACACCTGGTCATCTCCATCAGAAATAACATAGTATACCCCTTTGTGGGCCCCTAAAGGATCAACAATGGTAGGGACAGCCTCATTCCCTGAAGGGAGGTTGGGCCAACATACTCTACCGGCTAAGGAAGATGGGTCCTGAAATTAGTGCAGCCTAGAATGTTCCTAGCTGTGACCACAGAATGCGAGCTCAGACCTACAGGGATGCAGAGGTTACACAGGCTTCTGAGACAAACATGGGCCCCAGATCAAATCAATGGGGGTTACAGTTAACAATAAAGTTTATATACTCTTCCCATATCTGGGAGCTTTTCTCTGCCCTGATCCAGCTTTCTAGTCTTATTTCCAACTCTGACACCATCTCCCCAGACAATACCTTGGGTCCACCTGCATATTAACTATTGGGGTCAGGCAAAAATTAGTGAAATCATAAGCCCCTTGGAATCTACCTAAAATAGACCCCAAATCTCAGCCACAATATTCTTGCCTTTAGGTTCCTGATTATTAAACAACTTGTTCTACTTTATACCAATGCTTTTGAGTCATCAAGTTGTAGAGACTGCCATGACACCAACCTGACTTCCCTGGGCAGATGATCTCATCAATGTGACCTGGAACTCCACCTCCTCAGAGTCCTGCCCCACTAGGGAAAGAGAGAGGCAGGTTGGGAGTATGGATCGACCTGCCAAAGCCCATGTTCAGCAGAGAAACAATTACAGAAGCCAGACCTTCCACCTTCTGTACCCCATAGTGATCCTGGGTCCATAATCCCAGAGGGATAAAGAATAAGAAAACTTTCAAGGGAAAGGGGATACAAAGAGCTCTGGTGGTGGGAATGGTGTGGAACTGTACCACTCATCCTATGGTCTTGTCAATATTTCCATTTTATAAATAAATTCTAAAAAAAAGTAAAAGGAAAGCTACATACACCAACTGCACATGATTGGTTTTTAGACATAAGTGATTAATTTATGAAGCGAGTAGCAAATACTCTAACACTGTAATTTTTCAGTGAAAAGCACAGAGACTTAAGATTTCACAGTACTTGCAGAGAGTAGGTCCTGTGAAAGAAATGAACAATGACAATGGCAAATTATAGTAAAAAAAAATCTGTTTTGATCATCTCAGTGGGTTAGAATTCTTGGACTATTATCACTCATTAAGTATAATCTTTATGTAGAAAAGGGAATGTTAAACACGTAGTGTAAAACCATACTGGAAAAAGAAATACCATGTAGCACTACAACAATGTGCTCCCAATGCACAGTTAGAACTGCTGTGCTAAGACAATTTTTTCAATCCCACTATTCTTTAATTTGGCTGATATGCTAAATGCTACCATTCTTTTGTGCGTGGCAAACTTTATTCTTGCTCTTTTCAAAACTGCTGCAAGTGACCGGGGAGGTGGCTTAGCAGTAGAACTGCAAGCGTGGGGCCCCTGGTTCGATCTCTGTCATCATTTACACCAACAATGCTCTGGTTCTCGTTCTCTCTCTCTCTCTCTCTCTCTCACACACACACACACACACACACACACGTTTAAAAAAAAAGTTGTTTTTTTTGCCTCCAGGGTTATCACTGGGACTCGGTGCCTGCACCACGAATCCACTGCTCCTGGAAGCCTTTTTTTGTTGCGCTTGTTGTTACAGCCCTTATTGTTGTCGTTATTATTATTGTTGCCATTGATGTTGTTGGAAAGGACAGAAAGAAACTGGGAGAGGAGGGAGAGACAGAGAGAGGGAGAGAAAGACACCTGCAGACCTGCTTCACCACTTGTGAAGCAACCCCCCTGCAGGTGGGGAGCCAGAGACTCGAACTGGGATCCTTACTCCAGTGCTTGCGCTTTGTGCTATGTGCGCTTAACCTGCTACGCTACCGCCGGACCCCCTGTTTGTTTTTTAATCAACACTTGTCTTAAACTCCGCCATCCCATGTTGCTGTTACAATCAATCCCAGGGTGCCCTCATCCAAATATGCGGCTTCAAGCACATGCTGAATCTTTCTTCACACTAATCCATGAATCCAGCCTCTTACCTAGCAGCTTCTCTCGGAAGTACTCTGAGTACATATTCCACACTTTTCCTGCATTACCCTATTCCCCATCACATCCCCAACAATTCCAGGCAGAAACACAATTTACCTAGAACTTCTCCCTTTTGTCTCATCTCCCCAATTCTTCAGATTTATCTTCTTTTGAACCACCCACCACTCTATTCCCTCTTCTACTTCAGTTTAAGGACCACTTGACCAAACCTAATGCAAGAGCTGCTAATTGATGTCTGGGCCAGCATCCAATTCATCCCCCACACTAAGATAATGGCTCCAAAGCACAGAGCTGATTAGGTCATTTCCTTGTTGAAAATCCGTTAGCATCTGCCTCATAACCTTCAAGATCAAGTTCAAACCACTTAGCCAGCACAACATAGCTTTTCAGGATCTTCATTCTATCCCCCAAGGCTAAGCAGGGGTTCCCATATGCACTCCATTTCACATCCCCATGCCTCTGAACATTGCTGTTCTTTCTGCCTGGACTGCTGTCTCCACTCCTCACTTTTCACTTTCTCTTCTTTGCCATGTTCCTCATATTTGCTAATTTCAATTCCTTTCCCCCCCCCTTTTTTAAAATGTATCTTAGTTCCTGTAAATCTTTCTGGAATCCCTCTGGAAATTTGCAGGTGCATCCAGTCTGGTATATGTGACCCTCCCCTGAGCCATTAATATCTCTGCACAGTCCTTAGGTTTAGTACTACCCACTATCCCTCACTGCTGCCATAACTGGTAGGTCTGGACCAAATTTGAGAAGCTTGAAGTGGAGCTTTAGGTAGTTGAGTGCCTGGCACACACAATGCATTCCATTAATATCACTTAATGAATGAATGAACGTTTTCAAGGATGAATGAATAGCCTTGCTGGGTGTGTGTGGGGTTGGGGGGGGAGTCAAACTTCAATTGAAATAAAAGCCTCATCCACTTGGATTTTTGGACTCCATGGATTAAAGATAAGTTATTAGCAGCTGATCTAAAGTTTATCTTAATTTAGCAAACCCTTTCCTCTAAGGATGTGCCAATTAACAGCACAAGGCTTCAAGAGCAATGTTTAAGATCTATGAGAACCAACTGTTTTCAGGCACCCAGAAGAACTCTAGAAGCACTTATTTACATAGAAATAATTGAAAATCATTCTGGTAGCTTCAATAACGTAGGCCCCTAAGACTTATACCAAACAACAACTTGTTAGCCTAGTTGGAGCTAAAATATGTACTTAAAGTAATAAAAGTACATTCATTTAAACATATTCTAGAATTCAGATGTTCCACCCTGCAATTAGGAGGAATTAGTGAGGTTTCCCCCATACTTCCAGCTACAAATAGCACACTCAGGAAGCCAAGGTTCACCTATAATCTCTTAATTAGCCGCATCCCTCACACTGCTGCCTGCCATCCTTCAAGAGAATGTTGACAGCCTGTCAGCCACAGAGGACAGCTCTGAGTTCTACACCTAGAATCATATGGATTTCCTATGAAAATTGCTTCAGCAGCAGCAGTTAGTCAATTTAATAACCTTATTAAACACTTTAATGACTTCTTGAGCCTAATGACTAAATCAAGTATGAGGGAAGAAGCCAGGCAGATAGAATTAAAAATTTAAACTGATCCCTTCTGTATCCCACGTGAATATAGACATTTGAAGATAGACTGTTAAGAATTTTGAAAATCTAAATCCCAGTGTTCTCTTATAGTAATTACTTTTTGATGTTAATGTAACCTACTTCCTTGCCTAACTCAAGTTCAACCTTTATCCAACTACAATTTTTTTTCTCTCTAGCCCTGACATGAAGTCAAATGAATAGCTATACTGTACCAGGCACTGGCATAAGTCAGGCACTGTAGTAAGTATTCAAACATGATTCCCTTTCATCCTAACAACTCTAAAAGATCAGTAATATCATCCCATTTTACAGATAAAAGAATAAGTCTTCTAAACTGAAGCAATTAGCCCCAAGACAAATGACCAATAAGGCAGAGACAGCTTTCAGATTCAGTTTCTTCTTGCCCCAAAGTCTGTGCTCTCAAACATGTTCTATCTAGTGTCTCTTTTAGCAATAACCGATGTTAGATGATTTCTTTTTTAATTATTTTCTCCCTCCAGGGTTATTGCTGGGGCTCAGTGCCTGCACCATGAATCCACTGCTCCTGGAGGCCATTTTTCCCCCTTTTTGTTGCCCTAGTTGTTGTAGCCTCGTTGTGGTTATTATTGTTATTGTTGATGTCGTTCGTTGTTTGATAGGACAGAGACAAATGGAGAGAGGAGGGAAAGACAGAGAGGGGGAGAGAAAGATAAGACACCTGCAAACCTGCTTCACCGCCTGTAAAGTGACTCCCCTGCAGGTGGGGAGGCGGGAGCTCCAACGGGGATCTTTACCCGGGTCCTTGCGCTTTTCGCCACGTGTGGTTAACCCGCTGCACTACCGGCAGACCCCCGATGATTTCTAATTTCATTATTTTTTGTTTTTGTTTTTGTTTTTTTGCCTCCAGGGTTATCACTTGGGTTCGATGCCTGCACTACCAATCCACTGCTCCTGGAAGCCATTTTTTCCATTTTATTGGATAGGATAAAGAAAAACTGAGAGAGGAGGGGGAGATAAAGAGGGAGAGACAAAGGCACCTGCATACCTGTTTCACCACTTGTGAAGCAACCTGCTGCAGGTAGTGAGCCGGGGCTCAAACCAAAATCCTTGGCGCTGTTCCTTGCGCTTCGTACTATGTGCACTTAACCTGGCGAGTCACCGCCCAGCCCCCCCCTTTGTAATTTCATCATAACTATATTACTGTAATACTTTAGAGAAGAAAATATTATCTTCTCTGCTTTTCAAACAACATGTTCTTCTAAAACTATTCTGATAGCCTCTCAAAGTTTCCTGACTCACTTTTATATTTCTAGTACTAAGCATATAAATAAGTGCTCATTAAATTTCTGAACATTGGGGCCGGGTAGTGGCGCACCTAGTTGAGCGCATCGCGGGTTCGAGCCCCCGGTTCCCACCTGCAGGGGGAAAGCTTTGCAGTAGTGAAGCAGTGCTGCAGGTTTTCTCTGTCTCTTTCCCTATCACCCCCTTCCCTCTTGATTTCTGGCTGTCCTTAAAGAAAAAATTTCTGAACGTTAAAAAAAAAATTACAAAGACGATTTAAAAAACAAAGGATAAGCTATATCATTATGCTGAAACTTAAAAAGATATTACTGGGAGTCGGGCTGTAGCGCAGCGGGTTAAGCGCAGGTGGCGCAAAGCACAAGGACCGGCATAAGGATCCCAGTTCGAACCCCGGCTCCCCACCTGCAGGGGAGTTGCTTCACAGGCAGTGAAGCAGGTCTGCAGGTGTCTTTCTTTCTCTCCTCCTCTCTGTCTTCCCCTCCTCTCTCCATTTCTCTCTGTCCTATCCAACGACAACAACAATAATAACTACAACAATAAAACAACAAGGGCAACAAAAGGGAATAAATAAATTAAATAAATATTTTAAAAATAAATAAATAAATAAATAAATAAAAAGATATTACTAAGAGGCTGGGCGGTAGTGCGGTGGGTTAAACGCACATAGTGGGAAGTGCAAGGACCGGCTCAAGGATCCAGGTTTGAGCCCCAGGACTCCCAACCTGCAGGGGGTGGGGGGATGTTTGAAGGGTTGAGGGGGCTAGGGGTCGCTTCCCAAGCAGTGAAGCCGGTCTGCAGGTGTCTATCTTTCTCTTCCTCCTCTGTCTTCCCCTCCTCTCTCAATTTCTCTCTGTCCTATCCAACAACAGCAACAACAATGGAAAAAAGATGGCTGCCAGGGGCAGTGGATTCGTGGTGCTGGCACTGAGGCCCAGCCATAACCCTGGAGGGGGGGGAAAAGATATTACTGAAAGAAATCTAAGAAGTAGAGGGCTGGGTGGTGGTGCAACTGGTTGAGCGCACATGTTCAAGGACCCAGGTTCAAGCCCCTGGTCTCCACCTTCAAGGGGGCAGTCTCTCGCATGGCAAAGCAGGGCTGTAGGTGTCTTTCTGTCTCTCTCCCTCTCTATTTCTCCATCCTTCTTGATTTATGGCTCTCTCTATCAAATAAATAAAGATAATAATTTTTTTAATCAAATAAGTACATTTGGTCTATGTGAGTATATGTAGTTTGTATATGTCTATATACTGTGTTCGGGGACTGGAAGATTTAACATCAAAAAGAAAATTTTCTCAAATTGTTCTACAAAGTAAATGTAAAAATCCCAAGATTTTCTTTAGACACAGATGAATTTATTCTCAAGTGTACATAGAAAGATTCTAGAATCACAAAAACAATTTTGAAAAAGAATAAGAAGAGTGGGGAGATAACTCACCTGGTAGAGAATGCCTTAACCTGCACAAGTCCCTCCATTTGGGTCCTTGCATCAAATAAGAGTACCAAGCACTAGAGCTCCATGGATGGGAGATAAGCACTACCATCTTGGTCTCTCCCCTCCCCTCTCTCTCTCAGAAAAAAAAAAGGGGGGGAGCAGCCTAGGAAAGCAGCTCAGTAATGGTATCTCATATTCGTTCGCCAGTGTCAAAAAAGGAGTTTTAAAGAATAAAGT
Source organism: Erinaceus europaeus (assembly GCF_950295315.1). NCBI lineage: Eukaryota > Metazoa > Chordata > Mammalia > Eulipotyphla > Erinaceidae > Erinaceus > Erinaceus europaeus. The sequence goes on from NC_080169.1 coordinate 25,225,377, forward strand.
GGGAGTCGGGCAGTAGCGCAGCGGGTTAAGCACATGTGGCGCAAAGCTCAAGGACCAGCGCAACGATCCCTGTTCGAGACCCCGGCTCCCCACCTGCAGGGACGTCACTTCAAAGGCGGTGAAGCAGGTCTGCAGGTGTCTGTCTTTCTCTCCCCCTTCCTGTCGTTCCCTCCTCTCTCCATTTCTCTCTGTCCTATCTAACAACAACATCAATTACAACAACAATAATAACTACAATAATTTTTAAAAAGCAAGGGCAACAAAAGGGAAAATAAATCAATAATAGATATATTAAAAAAAGAAAAATATTTTTTAAAAGAATGAAGTGAGAATATGTATTCTCTACATTAAAGTTCACTATGGGGAGTCGGGTGGTAGCGCAGCAGGTTAAGCGCAGGTGGCGCAAAGCGCAAAGACCAGCATAACTACGATCCCGGTTCGAGCCCCGGCTTCCTCTCCTCTCTCCATTTCTCTCTGACCTATCCAACAACAATGACATCAATAATAACTACAACAAGGGCAACAAAAAAGGGAATAAATAATTTTTTTTTTAAAGCTCACTATGTAACTACAGAAATAAAGACAAAGTGGAACTGGTGGAGGAACAGATAGATTAATAGAAGTGAATACAGAGGCAGTAGCGCAGCGGGTTAAAGCGCACGTGGCCCAAAGCACAAGGACCGGCGTGAGGATCCTGGTTGGAGCCCCGGCTCCCTACCTTCAGGGGAGTCACTTCACAGGCGGTGAAGCAGGTCCCGCAGATGTCTTTCTCTCTCCCTCTCTATCCTCCTCCCCTCTCTCCGTTTCTCTCTGTCCTAGCCAACAACAACTACAACAATAAAACAAGGGCAACGAAAGGGAATAAAAAAAATTTTTTTAAAGAAGTGAATACAGAAAATATAGAAAAGACATATTATTTAATAGATATGTCCCCCTTTTTTGTCAAATGTATTAAAACAATTCAGTGAAAGAAAACAATCTTTTCTATAGAGATTCTGAGCCAATAGGACATCTATAGGCCAAAAGATAAACTTCCACTTAAACTTTTCACCTTAGACAAAAATTAACTCAGAATGGACCACAGGTTTAAATGTAAGCATAAAATTATGTAAGTTTTAGAAAAGAAAAAGTAAGAGAAAATCTTGGTGATTTATGATTACATGGAGAACTCTAGACTTGATACCAAAAGGCAGTCTGTATAAGGAAAAGGTGATTAATTTAACCACACCAAGATTAAATTCTTTATTCTGCAAAAATCCTGTGAAAGATCAGACAAGTTATAGATTGAAGAAAATATTTGCAGGTCAGAAACCCTTTGAAAGTCTTAACAGACTAAAAAGGAACTTTCAAATATTAGCTGTTGAATAAGCAAAGATTTCAGTGAGAAAGTAGGAGGGAGGGAGAGAGGGAAAAAGAGGGAGAGAGGGAGAGAGAGAGGTTGAGAGAGAGATGGAGAGAGAAGAAGGAAGATAGAGAGAGATTATACCAAAGAGAACAGACAGATGGCATGCAAGCACAGGGAAAAGCAAACTAGTATCAGAATGACAGATCACTACATACCTATCATGCTTTCTAGTAAGATTACCACTGTTTTCTATGTTAGTTATTATGTAGCTACATACTTGTAAATTTCCATCATAGTCTAAATTTAATAACTATGTACTAATTGTTTTTAAAAATGCATTCAGGTTACAAAAGGATGGCAAAAGCTAGTAAAGCAGAACCTAGGTCTTAGTCCTAATTTCTCATAGCTTTGATAAATTTTCTATCACAAAAATGAAAGCTTGCTTCATTTTGTTCTCAATTTCCTGGAACATATTTTTCCTATTGTAAAGTATAGTGCTTTACATGTTTATATATAAAAACTGAAGCTTCATTTATTTATTCTTTCATTCAAATACAGTGTATTAAAAGGTAGACACTGTTCTAAACAATTAGTGATGAAAGATTTTAATCAATGTCTTATTTGTCAAGGTTCTTTTCAGGACACTCATATAACAGATCTCAAACTAGAAATGGCCTGCTCTTTCATACTATATTTTTACACTTACTGAACTTGGGAGGTAAAGAAATGTACCATGTGTCCTTTTTTTACTTCCTAATGTTTATGGCAAATAATCCAAAAAATATATTATAAGAGATGTTACTTGTCACATTATAACTTGTATGTTTAATTTTCATGCCCTGTTTTTTAATATTTATTTATTTATTCCCTTTTGTTGCCCTTATTTTATTGTTGTAGTTATTATTGTTATTGATGTCATTGTTGGATAGGACAGAGAGAAATGGGGAGAGGAGGGGAAAACAGAGAGGGAGAAAGAAAGATAAGTCACCTGCAGACCTGCTTCACCACTTGTGAATCGACTCCCCTGCAGGTGTGGGGGGGGGGGCATTTGGGGGCTCGAGCTGGGATCCTTATGCCGGTCCTTGCGTTTTTGCGCCACCTGCACTTAACCCGCTCCGCCACCGCCTGACTCCATGCCCTGGTCATTCTGAATGATCATTTCTAAGAATTTTTTTTCATTATCTCAGGAAAAACAACCATGAGTGAGTTACGTACGTGCCTTTTATAGTAGTGCCAGAACTAAGCAAATTACTTTTTTGTATCTCATATACATTACGAAAAGTTCAGTTAAAAAAAAAAAAAACAGTCGTTTGTAACAAGATATAACTGCCACCCTGTATTAAACTACATCACTAGGATACACTCAGGCAAATTCAGAATATGAAATCCTTAACAGAACAGAGAGATGTATGTTTGTTTGTTTTCAGCAAATAAATTGCAAAGGAAAAAAGGACAAATAAAAGAGAATTTCAGTGTCATATTAGCCAAATGCAAGGCATGCTCCTTATTTGGATCATGATTATACTAACCACTTATATAAAAAAATGGTTTCAGGAGTCAGGCAGTAGCGCAGCGGGTTAAACGCACGTGGCAAAAAGCGCTAGGACCCGCTTAAGGATCCGGGTTGGAGCTCCCCGCTCCCCACCTGCAGGGGAGTCGCTTCACAGGCTGGGAAGCAGGTCAGCCTGTGTCTACCTTTCTCTCCCCCTCTGTCTTCCCCTCCCCTCTCCATTTCTCTCTGTCCTATCCAACAACAACAACATCAATAACAACAACAACTACAACAATGAAAAGAAAAAAAACAAGGGCAACAAAAGGGAATAAATAAATATTTTTTAAAAAAATTTAAAAATGGCTTCAAAATAGGAAAACCTAAACACTGAAATTCTGAAGGGGAAATCATGTTTATTATTTCAGATTGGTATAGTGGCTTGTTTCTGAAAGGGTCACTTGTTGAAAATAAGAACAAATATTTACAGATAAAATGACACAATGTCTAGTTAAACTTTTTTTTTTAATTGTCACTAGGGTTATCATTAGGGCACAGTGCTTGCACAATGAATCCACAGCTCCCAGTAGCCATTTTTCCCTTTATTTGATAGGTCAAAAAGAAAATGAGAGCGCAGAGGGAGAAATAAAGAAGAAAGGAGACAGACGCCTTAAGTACTTGCTTGACCAGTTAAAGCAACAAGCTTGCAGGCATGAATTCTATCCTTGTCACAACATGTGCCAAAGTAATACTGTGGTTCATTCGTGTTCTCTCTCTCTCCTTCTACCTCTCCCTCTTTCCCTCTTTCCTTTCTTCCTTCTCTTCCTCTGTCTCTCTCTCTCCCTCTTTCTCTCTCCTGCTCTCACTCACTCACTCACTCACTCAATAATAAGTAAATAAAACTCTAGAAGAAAGTAAAAATAAAGCACATACATGAAGTCAGAAAGATAAAATTCTTGGGCTGAGGAGTCAGCATAATGGTTATACAACACATTTTCATGGCTGAGGCCCCCCAGGTCCCAGGTTAAATCCCCAGTACTACCATAAACCAGAGCTGTGCAGTGCTCTGGGGAAAAAAAGAAATCTTACTATGTATGAGTATACCATGAAAATGAAGCTCCCCTGTTTTTTATCTACTTACTAAGAACTTCTATATATACATTTTATATCTGAATGGCAATACATATGAACATGTGTATACATCCTTTTCATACCAATGGAGCACAGTATAGGTATTATTTTGTACTTTACATTGTGCCAGTATTTTAGAAATCGTAATGTTGAATATAATTAAGTACCACTTGTTTTTGAAACCATTTTTAAACAATTACAGACATTAAAAAAAGGGTATGAAGCTAGAGAATTCATATATATATATATACCATGCCACACATTTGCTCTTATCAACATATCAGTGTGGTACGTGGATGGATACTGTTTAGCATTAAATACAGTTCACACTTTACTCATATTTCCTTAGTTTCCAACTAGTATTCTTTGTCTGTTCCAGGACTGCATCCAGGATACCACATTATATTTAGTCATGCTGTTTCCTCAGCATCTCTTGGCTGTGACAATTTCTTTGATTTTCTTTGTTTTTATGACCTTGAATATTTTGAGAAATACTGTCTAGGCATTTTGTTGAATGTCCCTCAGTGAGAACTCACCTGATATAATTCTTGTGGGGGTAATGTGCTTTGGGGAGGAAGATGAAATAGACAAAATGCCATTCTCATCACATTAATAATGACTTTTTACAGCTGATGTTGACCTTGTTCACTAACTACACCTAGAGGTGGTATTTGTCAAAGGTCTCCGCTGTACAGTTACTCTTTTTATTTCTTAACAAATGTCCAGATGGATTTATGTTTACTAACCCTTCTCTCTTTTGAAACTCACTTCTAATTTAATCATAGCCAGTAGAGTATTTCATGAAATGTGTTAAAACTAGGCTGAAAGAGGTGAGATATTAAGCTATAAATTTTGGATGATCTCAATTTTCTAAAAATAACATACACATATGCATAGAAGACAACTGGGAAGAAATAGTCCAAAATTCTATTTTTTTTCTCCTTTACCCTCTTCAAAAAAAACTATTCTGCAACAAACAACTCTTTTAAAATCCAGAAGGGACATACCCATCCAAAAAGATCTGTGTACACATATGTTCTTAGCAGCACAATTTATAACAGCCAAAACCTGGAAGCAACCCAGGTGTCCAACAACAGATGAGTGGCTGAGCAAGCTGTATATATATATATTACTCAGCTATAAAAAATGACTTCACCATTTTCAGCCAATCTTGAATGGACCTTGAAAAATTCATGTTAAGTGAAATAAGTCAGAAACAGAAGGATGAATATGGGATGATCTCACTCTCAGGCAGAAGTTGAAAAACAAGATCAGAAAAGAAAACACAAGTAGAACCAGAACTGGAATTGGCGTATTGCACCAAAGTAAAAGATTCTGGTGTGGGTGGGTGGGGAGAATACAGATCCAAGAAGGATGACAGAGGACCTAGTGGGGGTTGTATTGTTATATGGAAAACTGGGAAATGTACAAACTATTGTATTTACTGTTGAATATAAAACATTAATTCCCCAATGAAGAACTTTTTTTAAAAAGTAAAAAAAAAAAAAAAAAAAGGTTAAGAATATTTTTTAAAAAAAAATCCAGAAGGGAAAAAAATGGGGTTAAATCATCCTTTGGGATAGGCATTAAAAAAAAAAAAAAAACCAAAGCCCTCAAAGTAGCTGTAACACAAATCTACTGTTGAAGAATGATAATAGTTCCTCTGAAATCTGATATGTACTTTGAAGGACAATTTCCCTAATTAGTTGGCTTTTATTTCAAAAGGGTACAAATTGCCCTTATGAAATGAACTCTGTTTTCAAATAGGAAAACTTAATGACTGAGTATAACAGAGAATAAGAACAAGAAAAAGAAGAAAGACAAATTTAGGTGTAGGGGAGCAGAGCACTGTTTTGTCTTGTTTCCCAAATCCTCAACCTCACAGGGCCAAGTCTCCAGTATGGGATATTCATCAGTCACACTCACTGGTCCCAGCTTAGTTCATTTCCATTCAGCTGCCCAATATCAAAACCATACTTTCTAGAGCAAGCCCAAAGTGTTACCATCAGTCAGTATATGCGTAATGAACATTTAAATGCTAAGCATGGAGACATCATGCTCAATATTGAAGCAGATTCCTTCATCTCTCCCTGGAGTGACCTACCTCCTCGGGCAGAAGCAGGGTCTTCATAGTACCTGGAACTCCTGTGAGATTTGGTCTGCTCTACTCTGGGTATCTTCTACCAAGGAGTTGATAGATTTATTGTCACTAAGGTATCAAGAACTGGTAGTTGCCTAAGAGTTGTTATTATATTCAGTATGAAGTACTGGCATTTTGAAGGAGAGAAAACATTTTATCCTAAATGTATAAATTCAACATATATTGAACCATCATGATCTAGGAGAAGGGGGGGAGCAGACAGCCCTCTCTCATATACATGTACAAAAAGGGTTTCACCCTTTGAATCATACCACATAAATAAGACTGTCTTTATACCACCTGAGCTCTGGGCAGAAGGACAAACCCAGTGTTTTTATAGAGGAGCTGCTATATTGGTCTCAACGTAAAATTCACTTTGGCAAGAGGAAACTGTTTATTCACACATGACAGGAAATGAGTTCAACTTGGCTGGAAGCAAGGCTCCTTAGTAATGCAGAAAAAAATTAAACCGCTATTCTGGACATTAGAATATAAAAAGGACAAAAATGCCCGACTCTCTAAAGGATGCCTTCTGAAATGTGTTTCCCACTACAGCCACCTGCCTTTTCATTAGGAATCTGGGTTCTGTCTCATTAAACATAAGAGTTGATTCAGTTGGGTCCATCTAATTATTCTTATTAAAATATGTAACCATAATATTTTAATTGTAAATTAAAGTTGCATGCATGAATGAATATGAATTCATTTTAATTTTACAATGGCCCAATGCCAAGGCCTTTTTATGGGAAAGATCCATCAGCTTGGATACTGCTCCCCAGGGAATTCAAACCAATGTGCAAATGGAACATATTTAACTATTAAGGGAGATTCTCACTCCCTGTTCTCCTCTCTCTAGATTTATTACAGTAATAAAATTATTTTAACAAGAGAGTCTATATTTGATTCCCTATTCCTCCAAATCATTTTTGGGAAAAAATATAGAGAGATCATATACTGTTTGGCTGGAAAAGTTAGACAAAGCAAAGATTTCACCCCTAGGCAATCTGAATCTGGAACAAATATGGTAAATAAGTCTCTATCCTTAAACTCATTAATGAGGTCTCATATGGGTACCAAGTGGAAAATACCCCCCTAAATCTAGATTTTTTAGAACAGCCAGTGACACAGCATTTGGTGCTTATATGCAGTTAGCTCAGATCTGAATCATTTTCCAATAAGGAATCAGACACTAGGATATTAAAAGGCTCAGCCAACCCTCCTCCATTTCTAACTGGCATTGACTTTATTTTACTGGGCCAGGAGATAAAAATACATTTTTTTTTTAAGCATAAGGACTGGAGTAAGGATCCTGGTTCGAGCCCCTGGCTCCCCACCTGCAGGGGTGTCACCTTCACAGGCCATGAAGCAGTTCTGCAGGTGTCTATCTTTCTCTCCTCCTCTTTCCATTTCTCTCTGTCCTATCTAACAACGACGACATCAATAACAACAACAATAATAACTGTAACAATAATTTTTTAAAAAACAAGGGCAACAAAAGGGAAAATACATATTAAAAATGCATGTTTTAATACATTTTATAACTGAGGTGCTAGAAAGGCCTCTTCTTGACTCCTAAGCACAACAACAACAACAACAAAAATGGTTAGAAGCCAAAAATCAGGGACAGGCAATGGCACACCGAATTAAGGACACATGTTACCATGTGCAAGGACCCAGGTTCAAGCCCTTAGTCCAACCACCTGCAGGAAGAAAACTGGTGAAACAGTACTGTAGGTGTCTCTCCTCGTCTACCCTTTTATTTATTTATTTATTTATTTATTTATTTATTCCCTTTCATTGCCCTTGTTGTTTTATTGTTTTAGTTATTATTGTTGTTATTGATGTCGTTGTTGTTGGATAGGACAGAGAGAAATGGAGAGAGGAGGGGAAGACAGAGAGGGGGAGAGAAAGACACCTGCAGACCTGCCTCACCGCTTATGAAGCACCTCCCCTGCAGGTGGGGAGCCAGGGGCTCCAACCAGGATCCTTAAGCCGGTCCTTGCACTTTGCGCCACCTGCGCTTAACCCACTGCGTTACTGCCCAAATCCCTTGTCAGCCCTTTTCTACCTCCCCTTTCCCTCTCAATTCTCTGTCCTTTGAAATAAAAACTATATAATAGACAAATATATATTTTTTAAAATCTAGGAGATTGGGTGAGGGAGATAGTATAATGCTTATGCAAAGAGACTATCACACCTGAGACTCCAAAGTCCCAGGTTCAATCTCCCACACCACCATAAGCCAGAGCTGAGCAGTGCTCTGGTAAGTTAAATTAATTTTAAAAATCCAAGAGTTCACTCTGGGTACACAGTAAGTGAACTAATAGCAAGGTGAACAGTGATATATTGCCATATATCCAGAATATAGCCTGCTTCTATATGCTTATTTCTTGCTAACAGAGGTAGAAGTGAATTTCTAAGTATTAGAGACCTCTTTTTATTTGCAGTATTTTTTTTCTTTTTGACTGAAGGATTCTGCAGTTTAAACTTGTTAATGCCATTTTATTATATATCTATTTATAATAAAAGGTTTTTGCAAGGTCAGTACATTGTTTCCTTTATGTAGCTAGTTAGAAGTTGTGTCTAGTTTTTTTAATTTTTTTAAATATTTATTTATTCCCTTTTTATTGCCCTTGTTGTTTTATTGTTGTAGTTATTATTGTTATTGATGTCATTGTTATTGGATAGGACAGAGAGAAATGGAGAGAAGAGGGGAAGACACAGAGAAGGAGAGAAAGATAGACACCTGCAGACCTGCTTCACTGCTTGTGAAGCGACTCCCCTGCAGGTGGGGAGCCAGGGGGTGGAACCTGGATCCTTATGCTGGTCCTTGCCTCTGCGCCACGTGCGCTTAACCGGCTGTGCTACCATCGGACTCCCTGTTTGTTTTTTTAACTGAACTGATTTTACAATGAAAATCAATTCCAAAATGGGGGGGGGGGTGCTTTTCTAAATAGAAAAAAAAAGTCTCTGCTGTTTTCATTAGTATTTTTCCCCCAAGCAAACAAATTTTTGAATGTGATCTTGGTGAGACAGATAGTTCAATAGGTCAGAGCATCAGATTTGCATGCCTGAGGCCCCCACAGGCTTAAAATTAGGTCCCCAGAATATGCCAGAGAGAAGTGGTGCTCTGGTATCTCTCTCTTAAAGCTAAATTCATTTTTTTAATATCACAAAATGAGCCATGGATTAACACTGGCAGTGGACACACACTGCTCCATTGGCACAGCCTGTCTAGTGATCAGGCTGATGCCCACATGTGATGAAGAAAGAATTACCTTACCCAGAAAGAAATCTGGTTTCCTCATAATGTCCTACCTGTTGTAATTTTGTAAGTTTGTCTGAACTTTGGCCACTGGACAGTTTAATTATATAAATTTTACGGGGTGGGGGGGCTGAGCAGTGGTGCACCCAGCTAAGTGCACATAGTACTAAATACAAGGACCTGCACAGGATCTGGGTTCTAGCCCCCCGGCTCCCCCACCCACTTGCACCTAGAGTGAAGCAGAAAAAAAAAAACTAAGAAAGCAGGTCAGGAGGAGACTATTCAAAGTATTGGAGACACAGCCTGGGAGAATTCTGAGTCATGGAAAAAAAAACAACAACAAACTTTTGTGAACAGTGAGTGAGTGGGAGTGAAAATGGAAGACAGCTCAGCCACTGAAACCAAAACCTTTTTAAAGTCAAGAGTACATGAGTGCTTGGGGGGGGGGGGGGTAAGCATGGCACGCGGGCAGATGCTTTGCCCTACTACTGGCCCTGCTCTAGGATGCCCCACCGTGTCCTGACTCTCCATCATAGGGTTATGGCTAGTAAATAACAAACTCACGTGCAGAATGCCAAAACACAGGGCCTATTCATTTTTGGCTTGGTGATGACATACCTCTTTCTGTTGTTCTGGAAACATCTTCAACACAGGACACACACGAACAATCTGAAAAATAAAATACTGTCAACACTAGGTGATCTGGTACCTCCAAAGTGGGGGAGATATACTTCCCAGGGCTTCCCACCCAAATTTCTGACAGAACTTGCCCACCTACAGGCTCCAAGAATCTCTGCTCCTTCTTCCCTACTGCCCACTGTTCCACTGGTGACTAAACCAAAATAAGCATCAATCCACACTGCAGACTAGAAGGAACAAGATGACTCAAGGAGATATATCACTGAAAAATCCCTGACAGTTTTACCAGCAGCCTGGATCTTTAAAAAACAGGCCATTCTATGATCTCTAAACTACTCCGGAGTTCAGACAAGAGTGCCAGTGTTTCACTGGAGGGGAAGGGGAAAAAAAAAAAAAGCGCGAGTCCAGCAGTAGCACAGTGTGTTAAGTGCAGGTGGTGCAAAGCACAAGGACCAGAGTAAGGATCCCAGTTCAAGCCCCTGGCTCCCCACCTGCAGGGGAGTCGCTTCACAAGCAGTGAAACAGGTCTTCAGGTGTCTATCTTTCTCTCTTCCCCTCTCTGTCTTCCTCTCCTCTCTCCATTTCTCTCTATCCTATCCAACAATGACTACGTCAACAACAAAAGCAATAATAATTATAACAATAAAACAACAAGGGCAACAAAGGGAATAAAAAAAAAGATCAACTTCCTAGATATAAGAAAAAAAGCACCTAAATATATTCACACATATGTATTCTTACAACCTAAAGGTGACTATGACTGCATGGTCACATTTACTTTGAAAATGTGAGTCTGACCTATTTTCTGGCCATATATTATCATACAAAAATAACCCCTGAGCATCCTTGTTACTGCAGAGAATACAAGGAAGCAAGAATAGGAGCTTTGGCCACGGGTCCTGCAGGTTCCACATGGCACCACTCAGGAGATGGCCACACAGGTAGAGGAAAGAAATTTCCACGGGAGGTGAGTAAACACAAGTTTCAAAGGAGAAAAAAGTACCTTTTGCCTGGAAATGGCAAAAGGACCAGAGAGAAGGTGGCGGGTAGGGGTAAGGCTTGGAGGGATATACATGATGTTATAAGAATAATAATGCAAGCATAATGGTTATACAAAAAAAAAAAATTACATGTTTTAGATTCCAAAGGCCCAGGTTCAATTCCCTGCACCACCATAAATCAGAGCTGAGCAGTGCTTCAGGGAAAAGAAAAAGAAAAAAGAAACAAATAAAAAGAGAGTGAGGGAGTCGGGCTGTAGCACAGAGGGTTAAGCGCAGGTGGCGCTAAGAACAAGGACCAGAGCAAGGATCCTGGTTCGAGCCCTGGCTCCCCACCTGCAGGGGAGTCACCTCACAAGTGGTGAAGCAGGTCTGCAGGTGTCCATCTTTCTCTCCCTCCCTCTGTCTTCCCCTCCTCTCTCCATTTCTCTCTGTCCTATCCAAAAACAATGACAACAATAATAACGACAACAATAAAAAACAAAAAAAGGGAATAAATAAATAAATAAAATATTAAAAAATAATAATAATAAAATAAAAAGAGAGTGAAAGAGAGAGAAGGCAGGGGGAAACAAGGAAATTTCAGTGTCTGTTAAAAGAAGAACAAAGTTGTGACAAGGGCATGTATACAGGACAGAGAAAAGTCAAGAGATGGTGATCAGGTCAGATCAGCTGTTGATGGAGGATCAGGTAAGTTAAACTGTTGCTGCGCAAAGGATATGTCTGTTTTACCCTCCAAAATCTGTGGCGTGATCTGGCATAGGAAGGGATGGGGGGAAAGGTCTGTACAGATAAAATTAAGAATCTCAAAGTATGGGCTGGGTGATAGAGCACCTGGTTGAGAGCATATGTTATAGTGCACAAGGACCCAGGTTCAAGTCCCCGGTCCCCACCTGCAGGGGGAAAGCTTTGCAAGTAGTGAAGCAGGGCTGTGGGTGTCTCTCTGTCTCTCTCCCTCTCTATCACCTCTTCCCTTTCCATTTCTGCCTGTCTCTAGCTAATAAATAAAGACAAAAAAAATTTTTAAAGGATGAATCTCAAAGTGAAATCAACTTGGATCATCCCATGGCGGGTGTTAAATCCAGGTATAATATCCCTATAAGAGACTGAGGAGAATGCCGTGTGAAGTGGGAGGCAGAAGTCTGGGATGTACAGAAGCAAGGTAAGGAATAGCTACTGTTGTTAGAATTCGGAGGCTCCAGCCGGCCGGGCTAGCTTCACGAGCGGGTAACAGAGACGGCCAGAGACATACGGCTGGGCAGGGAAGCTGTATTTCTTTATTCAGGAACAACGATTCATAAACTAAGACAAACTAGTCACCAAACAGAACTCTGCTGCCTCTTTGCCCCGCGACAGCGCCAAGCACTCTCTAACTCTTCAACTCTCCCACTCTGGAACCCTCTTGGGGTTCCTTGGGGTGGGGCCAAGCGGGCCTGCGAAATTAGCAGGACTGATCCAATTTTCTTGGCAGGGGAGAGCTAGAACAACCCAATGTAAAGCATACAACAAGCTACAGTTACCAGAAGCTGGGAGAGGAAAGGATTTTCCCAATAGCATCCATAGGGAGAATGGCCCTGCCAATGACCCCCACAGGGTTTCTAGCTGCCAGAACTAGAAGAAAGTAATTTCTGTTGTTTGAAGGTACCACGTTTGCAATCATTTATCGTCTTAGCTTTCTTTATATTTTGTTTTGCCATTAACTGCCACAGGTCAAATTTTCACAGGAAAAAAAAAAAAGTCAGAGGTAGAGACACCACAGCACTAAAGTTTCCCCCAGTTCAGTGAGCATGAAGCTCAAAACTGGGTCAGACACATAGCAAAGCAGGCACCCACCTAGGTTGAGCTACCTCACTGTCCCACAGCAATTTCTTGTGACAGCCATGGGGTGTTAACACAGAGAGGGTTTGTGGACATTACACTGGTAAGGTAACGTTGGGGTTATAGTCGGGAGAGTGAATCATTCATCCATTTATTCACTCAGGAAGTATTTATGGCACTACTGCAATGTGCCCTCTGCTAGACTAGATAGGGTGATAGAAAGAAAGTGCTGTACATATATATATATAGAGAGAGAGAGACCAGGGGCCATGAGATAGGGCACATGTGCATATATATCCATAAGTTAGGGGAAAGTGCATACCTTAAAGCAAAAGGGCACAATAGTTTTCAGTGACTCAATAAGTGCAGCCAGAAGTAGAAAGATCTAAAAATAACGCCATCAAGTAGTTTCTACTTAGACCTTGATACCCTCCTCACCTACTTCCTATTTCAGTTCCCTCAGTCGATCTAAGGCTAACCTTGTCAGATAAAGTAAGGACTATCAGAACTGGATATAGGCAAGAGAATGGCATACCTTAAAGATGGCGGGGTACCTTTGGGGGCAGAGTGCGGGGGGGGGGGAGGTGTAACACAGCGAGTTAAGCGCACATGGCGCAAAGCGCAAGGATTGGCATAAGGATCCCGGTTCGAGCCCCCAGCTCCCCACCTGTGGGGGGGGGGAGTCTGCTTCACAAGCAGTGAAGCAGGTCTGTAGGTGTCTATCTTTCTCTCTCCCTCTCTGTCTTCCCCTCCCCTCTCCATTTCTCTCTGTCCTATCCAACAACAATGACAGCAATAACAACAATAATAGTAACAACAATAAACAACAAGTACAGCAAAAGGGAAAAAATGACCACCAGGAGTAGTGGATTCATAGTGCAGGCACTGAGCCCAAGCAATAACCCTGGAGGCAAAAAAAAAAAAAAAAAGATAGGGGTTAGGCAGTAGCACAGCGGGTTAAGCACCAGTGGCACAAAGCGCAAAGACCAACAGAAGGATCTTGGTTCGAGCCTCCGGCTCCCCACCTGCAGGGGAGTCGCTTCACAGGTGGTGAAGCAGGTCTGCAGGTGTCTGTCTTTCTCTCCTCCTCCCTGTCTTCCCCTCCTTCCTCCATTTCTCTCTGTCCTACCCAACAATGACGACATCAATAACAACAACAATAATAACTACAACAAAAAAAAAAAAGCAAGGATAGTGTAATTTAACCAGCAATCAAAAGAAGAAAGACATTCTACGAAAAGAGACTAACATTTGCAAAATAATTATAATAAAAAAAAAAGTCAGACTGCAGACCTGATGGCATTTCCAACCTCCACACCAGAAAAACAATGGAAGGTGACTTACAGGAGATGAGTCCACCTTTTTGACCTAGAAAGTGGCTCCAAGCCCACCCAGGCATCTAGAAAAGCAACAGGTGATTCACATGAAAGGGGCCCACCTGGAAACTCCTGGGAAATGGATATTTACAAAAAAGACTTAGGATGTGAGGGCAGTCTGGCTGCGATATCTGTCACCCTATTGATGGCCAGGGTTGATTCGGCTGAGCTGGCTGGCTAGGCATGTGTCCCCTTTCTCCCTCACTGCTCTATATGTGTGTCCCTTCAAAGCTGCGCGCTCAGTCGAAGAGGTCGACCTTCCCCAATAGAGATAGACCAGTCTTAGGTCAAGGGTGTATGAGTAACTGTGCTCCCCTGCTAGGACCTCCAAACAAGTTCTTAAAGTCAAGAAAGACTTAAATGGGGGGTCGGGCGGTAGCACAAGAATCCCAATTTGAGCCCAGGCTCCCCACCTGCAGGGGGGTCAGTTCACAAGCGGTTAGGCAGGTCTGCAGGTGTCTGTCTTTCTCTCCCCGTCTTCCTCTCCTCTCTCCATTTCTCTCTGTTCCATATAACAACAACAACGATAAACAACAAGGGCAACAAAGGGGGGGGGAAATAGCCTCCAGGAGCAGTGGACTCATAGTGCAGGCACCAAGCCCCAGGGACAACCCTGGAGGCAAAAAAAAAAAAAAAAAAAAAAAACTTAAATGGACCTCAGCAATGAAGCACCAAGCCACCAACTCCACAATCAAAGAAAAACAATGAAATAATTTACATAAGGACATGGAATGGGTTTTCATGACAGCAAGAAGCATAGAGCTGGAAGCCTTTAAAAGCAAGTAAAAAAGGACACTGGAAGGAGATAAATTTGGGGTGAACTACCTCTGCCTCCACAATGTACAATGTCTGGTATTTTATTTTATTTTATTTTATTTTATTTTATTTTTTTGCCTCCAGGGTTATCGCTGGGGCTCAGTGCCTGCAGTATGAATCCACTGCTCCTGGAGGCTATTTTTTCCCTTCTGTTGCCCATGTTGTTTATCGTTGTTGTTATTGCTGTACAGCTGTTGTTGTTGTATAGGACAGAGAGAAATGGAGAGAGGAGGGGAAAACAGAGGGGGGAAAGAAAGACAGACACTTGTAGACCTGCTTCACTGCTTGTGAAGTGACCCCCCTGCAGGTTGGGAGCCGGAGGCTAGAACCGGATCCTTTCGCCAGTCCTTCCTTACCTTACCCTCCATGTGAGCTTAGCATGTGTGCAGCACTTTCTACCACCCAACCCCGTTTGTATTTTTTGTAATGCATATTTCCTAGTCAAACATGGATGGATTTTTTATGGGCCAGGGTAAGCAAACCCAAAGGTGCTTCGTTGATTTAGGTTCTATTTCAATGTGAGCCAAAAGGAAGACTAGCTCAAGAACGCGTGCATTGTTGAAGGGATTTCCTGAATGAAAAGTCATGTAATTCAGTCATCTTAGGAACTGCCCATGTTCAGGAGTCGGGCGGTAGCTTTGCGGGTTAGGCGCACGTGGTGCAAAGTGCAAGGACGTGCTTAAGGATCCCGGTTCCCCACCTGCGGAGGAGTCGCTTCACAGGCGGTGAAGCAGGTCTGCAAGTGTCTGTCTTTCTCTCCCCCTCTTTGTCTTCCCCTCCTCTCTCCATTTCTCTCTGTCCTACTCAACAACGACGACATCAATAATAACTACAACAATAAAACAACAAGGGCAACGAAAGGGAATAAATATTTAAAAAAAAAAAAGAAATTTCCCATGTTCCAAGACATCATAGCAAAGCAACACACTATCCAAGTGAGCTAATTCTCCAGCCCTCTTACACATTTACGCTTCAAGATAAATTCCTCTTTCAAGATTCTGCTCAACAATTCCCTATTCTGCCCGTTTCATCCTAAGACAAGCCTGTGATGTAACATTAACCTCATTGTGCATCATGGTATTTGAACCTTCTCTTTCACAACTGACTTGATTTCTCTAGCAGAGCACCCACATATAATTAAATTTCATCCTTGTTGTGAGAGATTTGAATGTCCTCATAGGTAAGAAAATAGACCAATAAGAAAACAGGATTAATTTTCTCAGGGGTACAAAGAAATGTACTTCAACTCAAGCCATCCATTTCCCTACTCAGTTGCTTCCATTGCCTGGTGCTGCCTCCAAGACCATATGCTTTGAAAAAAGGTTCAAAGCTTGGATTTTAATCTTCCCAAAGGACTCCCCCACCCTAGCAGAAAGACTGCCATTCTAATCTGATATTGACCACCTGGGACATAAAAGACCATGTGAAAATAGCAAGAAAGAGACAGAGAGAGAAGGACAGATACCACAACATGTACTGTTTGAAAGTATTTCTTGGGGGGTCGGGCGGTGGCGCAGTGGGTTAAGCGCATGTGGCGCAAAGCGCAGGGACCGGCGTAAGGATCCCGGTTCGAGCCCCCGGCTCCCCACCTGCAGGGGAGTCGCTTCACAGGCAGTGAAGCAGGTCTGCAGGTGTCTGTCTTTCTCTCCCCTTCTCTGTCTTCCCCTCCTCTCTCCATTTCTCTCTGTCCTATCCAACAACGAATTGTGTCAACAAGGGCAACAAAAGGGGGAAAAAAATGGTCTCCAGGAGCAGTGGATTCATGGTGTAGGCACCGAGCCCAGCAATAACCCTGGAGGAGGAAAGAAAAAAAAATAAAATAAAAATAAAGTATTTCTTGTAGGGCAGGTTTGGTTGTAATAAATTCCTTTAACTGTTGTTTATCTGGAAAGTTCTTTATCACTCCTTCAAATTGAGTGACAACCTAGCTAAAGAGAATATTTTGGGTCAAGGACTTTTCCTTTCAAAAGTTTAAATATTATCTTGGAAGTCTTTTCTGGCCTTTAGTGTTGTCTTGGTCCAACAACGCAGATAACTTCCCTACCTTCTCAATATGTTTGATACTCTGTAAGAACCTGAATCTGGGGCCTGTGTTCGCAACTCAGTATCAACCAGAGGTCCACAGTTACCACACAACAGTCTAGGTTGCCCTCCGCAGGGGTTCAGGTCTGACAAGGGGCCTCAGTCTACACAATGACACTCTGCACACACCCTGGTTCTGGCAGGGTAGATTCTGGCTAACTGCGCTGAGAATCTGTCCCCCACCATCTATTACTAAGGAAACTGGACTTTAATATGGCTGCATCCACTAGAGTTCAGGCAAGTCTCCACCATGGGTACCATACAATACTCCCTCTCCCTTCCAACTCTAATTTTTTGTTTCACACAGTTGCAGAGTTATAATGTGAGAGATGATTAAGTGTTCTCTTCAAAGGAATGTGAATAGAACAATTGTTTAGTACCAAAACTATTTATTAATTGTCATCTATAACCACCTGCACGCACTAGTTCTGTATTCTTAAGGTTCAGATAATATTTGCTTGTAATGCTTGCTAATCCTCTAATAGAGACCCTCAGATTCTCCTCCTTTCCTTATTTAGACAATGGCGAGATTGTGAAGCCCAGCCCAAGACAGCTCTGCCTCAGGTATAAAAGAAGGGAGCAGAGTGCTGCCTGACTACCACTGTTGGCTGCACACACTTTTACAAAAGAATAAATGCCTTGCTTCATCACCTTATCTTTTGCCTTGACAATTAATTTTAATTGGATATTTACAACAATTAGAGTGGGAGTGGGTGATGAGATTTTGGCATAACCTGAGCCCCCCTCTCCACACCAGAGACCCATACCTCACACATCTCTTCCCTGTGGCAACTGTCCCATGGGGAGGGGGCTTTTACATTCTTGGGAGAGGGAGTTTTTTTTTTTCTCTGTCCTGCTCCTGGATTTTTTAGGTGGTTTTGTTTGTTTCTTTGTTTGTTTGTTTGTTTTTCTTTGTCTCCTGCTATGGAAAATCTATTTCTGTGCACATTTTCCCATGGATTATGGCTGTTGTGGCTTTGCTATCAGTGTCAGGAGGAGTGACAGACTGGCTCTCGCTATACAGCCATCTTGAAAATGATACATTTTTGATGTGTCTTACAACAATTAAAAATAAAATTGGAAGTCGGGTGGTAGCGCAGCGGGTTAAGGGCAGGTGGCACGAAGCCTAAGGATCCTGCTTAAGGATCCCGGTTCAAGCCCCCGGCTCTGCACCTGCAGGGGGGTCGCTTCACAGGTGGTGAAGCAGGTCTGCAGGTGTCTATCTTTCTCTCCCCCTATCTGTCTTCCCCTCCTCTCTACATTTCTCTCTGTCCTATACAATAACCACGGCAACAATAATAACTACAACAATAAAACAACAAGGGCAACCAAAGGGAATAAGTAAATAAATATTAAAAAATAAATAAAACTATTTTGGAAAAAGGTCAAAAACCTATATCAATTAAACCAGCTATAAGCAGAAATACAAAAAAAAAAAAGTCAGATGTCATACTTTTAACTATTAGCATATGTCTTCAATGATAATATTACAAGAAAGGACTTCTGAATGTTCTGGGCAGGAACATGAGCTATTTCATTATTTGGCTATAGGCATCAAAATCTTTTTAATTTGTGTGTACTCTTTGATTCAATTACGCCACAACTGGAACACAACCTAAAGTATCAGTCAGACAAATGCAAAAAGGTTTTGAATCACCATCAGTGGAGAGTGTGTGTGTGTGTGTGTGTGTGTGTGTGTGTGTATTGCCACCGGAGTGAATCCCCTGCTCCTGGTGGCCAATTTTTCCCTTTTTTTTTTCTTTCTATTTCATTGAATAAGACAGAGAGAGATGGGGCGGGTAGAGAAGGAGAGAGAAAGACAAAGGCAGACCTGCTTCACTGTTTGTAAAGTATCCCTCCTACAGGTGGAGAGCAGGGGCTTGAACCCAGGTCCTTGTACCAGTGCCCAGCCCCCCCTATTGTTTTTTTAGTAGCAACTAAAGTGAAAACCTAAATGTCCATAGGTAGTGGATAAGAAAAAATAAATGATGGTACAGTTTGCACAGTAGACTACTTTGTGGCTATTATAAGTCATGTTTTAGAGAAATATTAAATTATAAAAACTATTCAACACAGTCTATTAAGTAGGTTTTGGGGGGTTTTTTATATTTATTTATTTTCCCTTTTGTTTTTGCCCTTGTTGTTTTTCATTGTTGTTGTAGTTATTATTGTTGTTGTTATTGATGTCATCACTGTTGGATAGGTCAGAAAGAAATGTAGAGAGGAGGGGAAGACAGAGAGGGGGAGAGAAAGACAGACACCTGCAGACCTGCTTCACCACCTGTGAAGTGACTCTCCTATAGGTAGGGAGTCAAGGGCTCGAACCGGGATCCTTACACCGGTCCTTGTGCTTTGCACCACGTGCACTTAACCTGCTGTGCTACTGCCCAACTCCCAATTTTTTTTTTTAATGTAGTCCTGGGGGATAAACCCAGGGCTTCCTGATACTGTTGATACTGCCTGACCCAATGATCCAATTTTAATTTTCCATATTAGAGAGGGGAGAGAAAGTAAGAGGGGGAGGGAAAGATGACAGAGCCCCATTCCACTATCCACAGAGTCCCCTTAGTGCTATTCCACTGAGTCACCTACCAAGTAGTGTTTATTGTTGTTGTTGTTGTTTGTGTTCTGTCCTAACAAGATCTTCACCACTCTAAGCCTACTTTTTTCAGACAGAAAGAGATAGAGAGACAGACAGATAGATGGAGAAGGCAACACAGCACTGGTGCTTCTTCTAATACAGTCGGGGCCAGACTTGGATACCCTCCTCAACTACCTCCTATTACAGTTCTGTCACTCACTCCAAAGTTAACCTTATCAAAGCAAGGACTGCAAACGCTGAATAAGGGCAAGAGACTGGCATACTTTAACGATTACTCTTTAGTCACTATCAGGCCATTCCACCAGCTGGGGCCCTAATCGGGGAATTCTGAGAGTCCCAAACAGACTTAATGAGCCTAGAACTCAAATAAATCCCTCTCTCCATTGATACTGGTCATTTCTATGAGGAACAACAAAATAGAACCCTTTGTGGGCCCCCATAGGACCTTGCTCTCAACTTGGATCAACAATGGTAGAGAATGTTCCATCTTCCAGAGGGAAGATGGACAACATACTCTATGCTACACCTGAGGAGGATGGGTCGATACTGGGGCAGCATGGAATGTTCCTACTCATGACCACAGAATGTGAACTCAGATCTCCCGCCTCCTCTATAGAGCCTGTATTTCCCCCAGTCCTGGAACCTCTGGGGTGGGGCTCACTTTCCTGCATGGCTTCTCTCAAGTCATACCAAATTCCAACCTATTCAATGCAACAAGTACCATCTCAGCATGCTTCACCTCAGACTGGGTACAGAGATGTTAGGCATGGAATACCAACCCTTCACCCTCATCACTCAGGTGAGACCTTTCCTTTCATGCTTCTTTTTAACCAGAGCATTACTCTGCTCTGCCATATGATGGTGCTGGGGATTGAAGCTGGTACCTTCCATGCCTCAGGTTTGCACAGCCATTATACTTTAAAAAGACTTGGCATCTCTCTGGGAAGTGAAACCAGAAGTGATGGAAGAGAAACTGCAAAGATAATAATAGCACAGCTAGAGCTCTAAGGACTAGAGATTAAAAAGAAGCCACACTGTGGATGAAAAATATTATATAAACTGGACACCAGAAAAGCTGAATGACAGGAAACAGTTTTCACAGTTGGTCCCGACCAGCAGGGCAACCTATCCATAGTTCTGACTTTCTCACTGGCTCCAGTGTCCATCTCCTGGATTCCCATGAGCTTCTTAATACTGAATACAACTTGAGGGAGATCCCAATTTGCATTATCAAACGAGCTCCACTGATATCACTTCACTCCTGTGAGAGTGTCATACATCAGAAAAGGTAACAGCAGCAAATGCTGGAGAGGGTGTGGGGTCAAAGGAACCCTCCTACACTGCTGGTGGGAATGTCAATTGGTCCAACCTCTGTGGAGAACAGTCTGGAGAACTCTCAGAAGGCTAGAAATGGACCTACCCTATGACCCTGCAATTCCTCTCCTGGGGATATATCCTAAGGAACCCAACACATCCATCCAAAAAGATCTGTGTACACATATGTTCTTGGCAGCACAATTTGTAATAGCCAAAACCTGGAAGCAACCCAGGTGTCCAACAACAGATGAGTGGCTGAGCAAGTTGTGGTATATATACACAATGGAATACTACTCAGCCGTAAAAAATGGTAACTTCACCGTTTTCAGCCAATCTTGGATGGACCTTGAAAAAATCATGTTGAGTGAAATAAGTCAGAAACAGAAGGATGAATATGGGATGATCTCATTCTCAGGCAGAAGTTGAAAAACAAGATCAGAAAAGAAAACACAAGTAGAACCTGAAATGGAATTGACATACTGCATCAAAGTAAAAGACTCTGGGGTGGGTGGGTGGGGAGAATACAGGTCTATGAAGGATGATAAATGACATAGTGGGGGTTGTATTGTTAAATGGGAAACTGGGGAATGTTATGCTTGTACAAACTATTGTATTTACTGCTGAATGTAAAACATTAATTCCCCAATAAAGAAATAAATTTAAAAAAAAAACAACGAGCTCCACCTTAAAGAAAAGGGGGAAAGGGGAGTCGGGCGGTAGCACAGCAGGTTAAGTGCATATGGTGCAAAGCACAAGGACCACCGTAAGGGTCCCAGTTCGAGCCCCCAGCTCCCCACCTGCAAGGGAGTCGCTTCAAAAGCGGTGAAGCAGGACTGCCGGTGTCTCTCTTTCTCTCCCCCTCCCTGTCTTCCCCTCCTCTCTCCATTTCTCTCTGTCCGTTCCAACAATGATGACATCAATAACAACAACAATAATTGTAACGATGAAACAAGGGCAACAAAAGGGAATAAAAAAACTTTTTTAAAAAGTCATTAAAAGGGCGGTGGGTAGATAGCATAATGGTTATGCAAACATACTCTCATGCCTGAGTCTCCAGAGTCCCAGGTTCAATCCCCTGCACCACCATAAGCCAGAGCTGAGCAGTGCTCTGGTTAACAGATAAATAAATAAAAATATAAATAAATAAATAAATAAATAATAAATAAATAAAATCTTTAAAAAAAAAAAAGTCATTAAAAAAGGAGGAAAAGCTGTAGCAAAGCACAAAAGCTGAACTGAGGTGGGGCAACTGGGAACTTGTGAGGCATCTGAGCAGTGGGCAGAACTGTAGAGCTAGGTCCAGGGCACACTTCCTCACTGCCATCTTACAACTTGAGAAAGGTGGGCAGGCGTAATAGCTCACTTGCATAGTGCACTGCTTTGCCTTGTGTGTAACGCCAGTTCTAGCCCAGATCCCAATGAATCACAATAAGCACTGGTGCTGTGGTTTTCTTTCTGTCTCTTTCTGCCTTCTCTGTCTCTATTTTAAAATGAAAACCTTTAAAAAGGCAAACCAATATAGAAAAGCAAACAGAAATCTGGAATTTTAAGTTAAATTAGAAAACAAAAATAAAATCACATGTAAGTTTTTCCATCACCTATCATAAGAAGAATATATTAATGTAGACATGACATTTCCTACTAAGGTTTATCAGCGGGGGTGGGGGGAGGGAAACTAGTTCACAGCACATAGGAAAATAAAATCACTAATTGGCTAATCTCTACAATTTATAGGGTCCATTTATGGTCATGAATACGATGGCAGGTTAAATTTAAATTTCAAAATTGAGAAGCAAAAGGAATAAATATATATATATATGGAGAGAGAGAGAGATAGAGAAGTTTAACCTCACAACTATTTTGGTGGCATTTAGGGTGTTACCTTGAACTTACAGACGTTCTGGGCCCACAGACATGTGCCTGATGGGCCTGACCACTGCTTCATTTCACACATACATTAAGGAAATCAACCAGAAGGGTGAGCAAAGCAAGATTAAACTCAACATAATGGAAGGAAAGTCATGAAAAGCAGATGTGGGAAAGAGGAGCTGATCCTCATGGCAGCAGGTGGACTTTCTACCTTGGGTTGTAACAGAAGTTTTGATTCTTTATACTCCATATAGGAACGATACTATCCAAAAGATACACTACCATGTTTTTCATTGCAAAGTAGTATTCCATGGAGTACATATACTAAAATCCTTTATTCACTCATCCATTGATAGGCACTTAGGCTGTTTACATTTCTTGGTGTATTATGAATAGCATACTTAAAAACATAAGGATGCGTATATCCCTTCAAACCAGTGTTTTCATGATGTTTGGATATGCACTTAGGAGAGACAGACTGGATCGTAAGGCATTTCCATCTTTATTTAAAGGCTCTTTATACTGAAAAATGATTAACCTTGTAGAATAAAACAGGTAAACCTGACTGTCTGTATTTAGTTTTTTGGCTTTTTGTTTTTTGTTTTGTCTCCAAAGTTATCGCTGGGGCTCAGTGTAGGCAATACAAATCCACTGCTCTTGAAGGCCATTCTTTTCACTTTTAAAAAATTATTTATTGAACAGGACAGTGAGAAATCGAGAGGGGAGGGGTAGAGACAGAGAGACACCTGCAGACCTACTTCACCGCTTGTGAAGTGACTGCCCTGCAGGTGGGGAACCCCGGGCTCGAACCCAGATCCTTGCACAGGTCCTTATGTGCTTAACCTGCTGCGCCACTGGCCAGTTCCCCACACCTTGTGTTTAGGATAGCAGTTTTAGACATGATACAAAAACACAAGTAAACGGAGAAAAAACACAGATAAAGTTCATGAAAATACAAAAATACAAAAATATTTGAACTTCAATGGAGACATTCAAGAAAGTGATAAGAGCATGGGGGGGTCGCACTCAGAAGGTGCAACATAGCAGAACTTGATTTGCATGAGAATCTGTGATCAATTCCTGGGACTATGTATGCCAAAGCAATAATCTAGTCTCTCCCATAAAATGAATAAATATATCTTCCTAAGAGGATTTTTTAAAGGTTTTTTAATTTTTCTTTTCTGATAAAGACTGAGTATTGGAGGAGAGAGAAAGATAACTGGAACACCCCTTCAGCATTTGTGAAACTTTCCAAATGGCAGGTGGGGAGCCAGGGCTTGAACCTGGGTCCTTGTGCAGAGTAATGTGTGTACTCTACCAGGTGAGCCACCCATCTTGCACATCACTTTTTAAGTGAAAAGATAATACACAGAAAAAGAAAATTAAAAGATAACGCACAGGATGGTAGAAAGTATTTGCAAATCATGTACCTGACAAAGGATTTGTATCTAGACTACATCAAAAAAACTTTTATAATTCAATAATAGAGAGTGAGATCTAACATGATGACTATAGTAAATATCACTGCTAAATGTTTGCTATGAGTAGAACTTGAACGTTCCAACAAGAAAGGAAAATATCGTTTGCAACATATATTTATAACAAAGAAAGGAAAATATCGTTTGCAACATATATTTATAACAAAGGACCATGTTATGCACTTCAAATATCTTAAAATTGCATTTGTAAATTATACCTTACTTGAGCTAAATAAAATAACTAAAAGACAACTGACAAAGAATTTCAAATTGATGTTGTTCCCAAGGAAGATATAAAAAGTAGCAAAGGATCCTGAACAGACATTTCTCTGAAGTAGACACTCAAATGTCCAATAAGCTCATGAAAAGAAGCTTGAAGGGTCAGACAGTGGTGTGTATGGTGAGTGCACATGCTACAGTGGGCTTGGAACTGGGTTCAAGTCCACAGTCCTCACAGGCAGGAGGGAAGCTTCACAAGTGGTGAAGCAGTACTGCACACGTCTCTCTTTCTCCCTATCACCCCTTCCTTCTAGGTCTCTATCTGTAGCCAGTAAATAAATAAAATATATATATTTTTTTAAAAAGCATGCTTTCTTTTTTTCATGACATCACTAGTCATCAGGAAAAAGCAAGTCAAAACCACAATAAGAGGCTACACAGTTCTCACTAGGCTGATTAGAATTTCAAAGCCAAATAATAAGCATCGGCAACAACAGAGAACTGGGAAGAATAAGATCAGAGGAGAAAACACTAAGCAGAGCCTGAACTGGAATTGGTATGTTGCACTAAAGTAAAAGACTCTGGGGTGGGGGAAAAGGTGGGGGATACAGGTCCTGGAAAAGGATGACAGAGGACCTAGTGGGGGTTGTGTTGTTATGCAGAAAACTGAGAGGTGTTATACATGTACAAACTATTGTATTTACTGGTGACTGTAAAACATTAATCCCCCAATAAAGGAAAAAAATAAATAAAAACTGGGATGCTCATATTCTGCTGGTGGGAATAGCAAATGGTGCCACCACTTTGGAAAACAACCTGGCAGTTTCTTCAAATGAATAAACACAGACTTGCTATTTGACAGAGCAATTCTATTCCTAAGTAAGTACTCAAGAAAAATGAAAACTTGTGTCCAAATAAACTAGTATATAAATATCAGCACAGAACACAATAGTTGAGGGGTGGGGGGAGACTAGAAACCATCTAAATGCCCTTCAACAGATGTGGTATATCCAATGACAAATTATTTGATAAGAAATGGAAATAAAGAGCTGATACATGCTACAACTTGACAATATTGTAGAAACAGAGATAGATTGCTAAGTGCCCCAGGTCAGGATTGGCTAAAAAAGTGAAATTGGGAAATGACAATGAAAGAGCACAGAACTAGGTATTAGGAAGGTATCTCAGCTGGAGAGCATGGGATGTGTGTGTTTAAAGAGCACAGGGTTCCTGAGATACACTAATCTGGAACTGGCTATGGTTGCGGTTACACATGTCTGTCTATAACTACTCTAAAAATACTGAATTGAGGGAGTCGGGCAGTAGCGCAGCAGGTTAAGCGCAGGTGGTGCAAAGCGCAAAGACTGGCTTAAGGATCCTGGTTTGAACCCCTGGCTCCCCACCTGCAGGGGAGTCGCTTCACAGGTAGTGAAGCAGGTCTGCAGGTGTCTTTCTCTCCCCTCTCTGTCTTCCCCTCCTCTCTCCATTTCTCTCTGTCCTATGCAACAACAACAATAATAACTACAACAATAAAAAAAAAAAAAGGGCAACAAAAGGGAATAAATAAATAAATAATTTTTTTTAAATACTGAATGGAGGAGCAGGGTGGTGGTATACCCAGTTAAGCACACATATCACCATGATGAAGGATCAGGGTTCAAGCCCCACCTCCCCACCTGCAGGGGAAATGTTTCACAAAGGATGAAGCAGGTGTCCCTCTTCCTCTCCCCTTTCTATCTCCTCTCTCCTCTCAATTTCTTTATGTCCTGTCAAATCAAAAAATAGAAAGGAAAAAAAAAAAGGAAAAATGGCTTCCAGGAGTGGTGGTTTTGTAGTGCCAGCACTGAACCCCAGAGATAACCCTGGTGGCAAAAGAAAACTATTGAAATGTGTATGTTAACTGGATAAAGTATAGAGATTGTTAATTAGAAGCTTCATATTGCTGGTGGAAATACAAAATAAAGCTAGTGCTCTGGTCCAGTCTAGTTTTACCAGAGCGCTGCTCAATGCTGATTTATACTGATGCCAGTGATTAAATCTGGGACGGCTGAGGTGTGAAAATCTAGTTTGGAGACCACTGTGCTATCGTCCCAATCTATAAAGTTTTATAAAGTCTATAAAGCTGTATCTTTCTTTCTTTTTTAATCTTTAGTTATTGGATAGAGACAGCCAGAAATCAAGAGGGGTGGGGTGACAGAGGAGAGAAACAGAGACACCTGCAACCCTGCTTCGCTACTCACAAAGCCCCTGAGGGCCAGGGGCTCAAACTTAAGTCCTTGCACATTATAACATGTACTCTCAAGCAGGTAAGCCACCACCCTATAAAGTTGTTTCTTTATCCCACCCTGTCCCGTACCGCCTTTCACTCTTTCTCTTTCAAGTGCTATTCTGAGCTTTGACTGTTTCGTTCACACCTCTGTTGTCTCTCAGCTCAGGCCCAAGGTTGACTGAAGTGAAGGCCTTCCAGTCATCATCCATGCCCTCTTCTCAGCCCTGCCTGGCTCTGGCCCCAGTCAGCCTCCATTATCTCTTCTCCCTCTACTTCCTTCTTCTAAGTCTTGGGAACTCTCAGCTAAAGCAATTGAATGCCACATGTTCTCACTCATATCATGGCTTTATCTCACCTGGACCCTCATAACTCCATTCTTCCCAGTCCTTGCATCCAACCCTCTCAAAAAAACGGTGTTCATTTTCTCAGTACTCTCACTTCTCAAAAACAGGTGACTATCATCTCCAGAAAAAAATAGCCTAACAAAAAGTATTTAGAACTTAGTGTTAAAAAAAAAAAAAAGAAGGAAGGAAGGAAGGGAGGGAGGGAGGGAGGGAGGGAGGGAGGGAGGGAGATTGGGCTGGAAATAAAGTCAGTTATGTCATGCTCCTCCAGGAGTTAGTATCTTACTTCCCAAATGTGGAGTGTTTAAACTTATTAATTTGGAATTTTATAGTCAATACCAGAGTAATTCATAACAGCATTTGACTCCCTCTAATGGAAGGTGACACTGCCTAAATTAACACTTTTTTTTGCCCTTTTCCTTTTTTTAAATTTTTTATTAGTGATTTAATAATGACTTAACAAGACTGTAGATAATGAGTAGAATTCCATAAAGTTCCCACCACCAAAGTCCTGTGTCACATCCCGTCTACTGGAAGCTTCCCTATTCTTTATCCCCTGGGAGTATGAACCAAAATTCTTTATGGGGTACAGAAGGTGGAAGATCTGGCTTCTGTAATTGCTTCTCTAATGGACATGGATGTTGATAAGTCAATCCACACTTTTATTTTGCTAGTAACTTTGTCCCACAATCTTTCTGACTATAAATACCCTCTAATTTCTACCACTCATTGCAGCACATTTATATTTGCTAGATTGAATGCTATCCCGTTCATGAATCATTACATTAGTCAATTAAATCTCTAAACTTATTCCAATAGATTTTGCTTTTAACATAAGGAATGCTACCCACTCCCTCTGTGCTTCCTGGCATGACTTCATTCTTTTCTCCTTTTTCTCTCTCTCTTTCTCCCTCCCTTCCATCCTCCCTTCCTCCCCCAGGTTCCCATTCCTCAACTCAACTTTCTTTTTTTTGCCTCCAGGGTTATTGCTGGGGCTCAGTGCCTGCACCACGAATCCACTGCTTCTGGAGGCTAATTTCTTCCCTTTTTGTTGCCCTTGTTGTTATATCTTTGTTGTTATTATTGTTGTTGTTATTGATGTCGTTGCTGTTGGACAGGACAGAGAGAAATCGAGAGAGGTGAGCAAAAGAAAGACAGACACCTGCAAGCCTGCTTCACTACTTGTGAAGCGACCCCCCCCCAACCCGCAGGTGGGGAGCTGGGGACTCAAACTGAGATCCTTAAGCGGGTCCTGCGCTTCACACCATGTGTGGTTATCCCATTGCACTACTGCCCAACCCCCATCAATTCAACATTTTAAAGACTGGGGCACCTGGTTGAGCACCTGTTACAGTGCACAAGGACCTAGGTCCCAGCCCCACGGTCCCCACCTGCAGGAAGAAAGCTTTGTGAGTCATGAAGCAGTGCTACAGGTGTCTCTCTGGCTTGCTTCCTCTCTATCTCCCCCCTTCTTCTCTACTTCTGACTGTTTCTATCCAACAAATAAATAAATATTTTTTTAAAAAATGTAAAGACCTCCTCACTTCTCACTTTTTCCTGGTCTATTCAAAGTGAACTTTATTCACAGATAATAAACTGTTCTTTTTTAATATTTATTTATTTCCTTTTGTTGCCCTTGTTGTTCTATTGTTATAATTATTGTTGTTGTTGTTATTGATGTCATCATTGTTGGATAGGACAGAGAGAAATGGAAAGAGGAGGAAAAGACAGAGAGGGGGAGAGATAGAGAGACAACTGCAGACCTGCTTCACCGCCTGTGAAGCGACCCCCGTGCAGGTGAGGAGCCGGGGGCTCGAACTCGGAATCCTTACTCCAGTCCTTGCGCTTTGCACCACCTGTGCTTAACCCACTGCACTACTACCTGACTCCCAAACTAATGTTCTTCTAAGTCTATCTACATCTCCTTCATTCTACTGACTTCTGTTTACCAACAGTGCTTTTAGAAAGTAGATACATACAATCCTAGCCAGAAACTGTTCTTTGAAATGTAAAACTAAAAATCTACCTCACCCTTCCTTTTCTCACTTCCTGGTTCCCACCCAGTGTGCTCTTCCACGTGAAAGAAAAGCCACCAGAACGGAAACCCCGCCCTTTTCACTTTCTCTCTGGGTTTCATTGGTTTTTGCCACAAGGGTGGCGAACCTTTTCTCTGTCAGGGGCCCTTTTGGATATTTATAACATCATTCACTGGCCGTACAAAATCATCAACTTAAAAATCAGCTCTTAATTTTACTATGGAATTTTACTATAGATTTACTCAGTGCTGAGTCCCATCTACTATTGCCTTGGCTGGGCTAGACCAGATGATTTAGCAGGTAACTGAATGCCTGCAGGCTGAGTATTCGCTGTCCCTCCTCTACCACAGAATTACTTCCCCTCTACTTTAGTTTCATTTTCCTTTGGCACAGTTACTGCTTCCATGAGCTGATTTCTACAAACCCCCAGATGTAAATCAATCTAAACTTTGTCTCCTCCACATCCTCCCTCTCCTTTACTGCTTACCTGACTCCATCACCAATCTCTATGGAGTTTCAAACTTCTCACCTCTAGCATTCTAGATCCTACTGATATAAACTGTATCTTCCATTTCATCAAAATAATAAGACCATCAAGTGTTGTGCCATTTGTTGTTAAGATTTTCGTCGGCTCTTGCCGGCCGGGCTAGCTTCACGGGCGGGTAACAGAGACGCGGAGACAACGGCTGGGCAGGGAAGCTGTATTTCTTTATTCAGGAACAACGATTCATAAATTAAGACAAACTAATCACCAAACAGAACTCTGCTGTCTCTTTGCTGCGGCACAAGCACTCTCTCTTACTCTGGAACTCGGGAACCCTCTCCAACTCTGTCTCTCTGGAACTCTGGCGGGGTTCCTTCGGGGCGGGGCCAAGCAGGCCCGCGAAACTAACTGGACTGATCTAATTCTCTCTGTGGGGGAGAACTAGAACCCAATGTAAAGCATACAACAATCAAGTTTACACTATTTGGACTGGTTCTCTTCTCCCTTAAAATCTATCAGTACAACTTGCCCTTACTGTAGAGCAGCAATTGTAGGGACTCTGAAGGGAGACTGCATCAACCTATTCTGCCACTCCAGGAAGCCTGGTCCTTAAATGAGTGTTCCTACCTGTGACCATGAACTGTGAGCCTAGAGTGATAGGGACTCAGAGGTTGCACAGGCTCCTGTACGAAATATGAATAGACATCAGCCTGGGTCAGACCAATGGGGTTAACAGTTCATGATATTTATATACTCTTCTCATATTTGGAAGCTACTTTCTGCCCTAACCCAGCTTTCTAGTTCTATTCACTACTCTGACACCATCTTCTCAGACATCTACCTACCTATCTGGCTCAGGGAAAAATTATTAAAGTCATGCACCAAATGGAACATACCTTAAAAAAAGACTTCCTAGCTTCTTTTCACACAAAGATGCCTTGTTTCATTTGCACTATTCCCACCTTTGGGTGTCTGTTTATTGAACAACTTGCTTTATATCATACTGCCTTGCAGTCACCAAGTTGCAGTTGCTACCATGATGCCATTCTGACCTCCCTTGACAGCTGATCTCACCAATGTGTCCTATAACCTTACGTCTCCAGAGCCCTACCCAACCCGGGAAAGATAGAAACAGGCTGGAGGTATGGATCGACCTGCCAATGCCCACGTTCAGCAGAGAAGCAATTACAAAAGCCAGACCTTCCACCTTTTGCACCCCATAAAGAATTTTGGTTCATACTCCAGAAAGGAAGAAAAGAATAGGGAAGCTTCCAATGGAGGGGATGGGACACAGAACTATGATGTTGGGAACTGTGTGAAATTGTACGCTTGTTATCTTACAATCTTGATAATCATTATTATTAAATCACAAATTAAAAAATTATTTTAAAAAAATCTACCTGGAGACTTCCAGAGTCAGGACTATGGAGCAGCAGCATCTGTGTTTCTCTCCTCTCCTCAACCAGTTCAACTAGGAATACCAAATTAAATCATCTGGGACCACGACAAGGCAGGACTAGAATGACTTCAGGAACCCACCAAATCACTGTAGTGAAGGATTACGCTAAGAAGCCTACTTATAGTTAAAAAGCCATCAAGTTTCCATAGCCTACAAGGAAGAAAAAAACAAAAGAGGCTTTAAAAGGCACTATGCTCCAACTCAGGGACTGAAATAATATTGAACCAACTGTTAATTTCCACAAATGTGAGCCCTTTAAGTACCTTACTTAGATACAAGTCAGTCCAGGCAAGAGTGATCAGTAATTTGAAAAGTACTGAGAGAGGGACCTCATAACATACTATATAGAATGACTAAGTCAACAAGAAGAAATACTGGAGAAATAAACCAGGACAAGAGTCCAGCTAAAAGCCCCCCAAGGTTGAACCACAAAATAATGAGTTCAACATCCAAACACTAGTTAAGGAAATAATCACAGGAGTGAGTAAAGAATTAAAGGGACACAGCAAGGAATTAAAGGGATACAGATTGGAAAAGAAGAAGTCAAACTCTCCCTGTTTGCAGATGACATGATAGTATACACAGAAAAACCTAAGGAATCCAGCAAGAAGCTTTTGGAAATCATCAGGAAATACAGTAAGGTGTCAGGCTACAAAATTAACATTCAAAAGTCAGTGGCATTCCTCTATGCAAACACTAAGCTAGAAGAAATTGAAATCCAGAAATCAATTCCTTTTACTATATCAACAAAAACAATAAAATATCTAGGAGTAAACCTAACCAAAGAAGTGAAAGACTTCTATACTAAAAATTCTGAGTCACTACTCAAGGAAATTGAAAAAGACACAAAGAAGTGGAAAGATATTCCATGTTCATGGGTTGGTAGAATTAACATCATCAAAATGAATATACTACCCAGAGCCATAAACAAATTTAATGCTATCCCCATCAAGATCCCAAGCACATTTTTTAGGAGAATAAAACAAATGCTACAAATGTTTATCTGGAACCAGAAAAGACCTAGAATTGCCAAAACAATCTTGAGAAAAAAGAACAGAACCGGAGGCATCACACTCCCAGATCTCAAATTGTATTATAGGGTCATTGTCATCAAAACTGCTTGGTACTGGAACATGAATAGACACACTGACCAGTGGAATAGAATTGAGAGCCCAGAAGTGAGCCCCCACACCTATGGACATCTAATCTTTTTTTTTTTTTTTTTTTTTTGGACATCTAATCTTTGACAAAGGGGCCTAGACTATTAAACGGGGAAACCAGAATCCCTTCAACAAATGGTGTTGGAAACAATGGGTTGAAACATGCAGAAGAATGAAACTGAACCACTGTGTTTCACCAAATACAAAAGTAAATTCCAAGTGGATCAAGGACTTGGATGTTAGACCACAAACTACCAGATACTTAGAGAAAAATATTGGCAGAACTCTTTTCCACATACATTTTAAAGACATCTTCAATGAAACAAATCCAATTACAAAGAAGACTAAGGCAAGTATAAATCTATGGGACTACATCAAATTAAAAAGCTTCTTCACAGCAAAAGAAACCACTACCCAAACCAAGAGACCCCTCACAGAATGGGAGAAGATCTTTACATGCTATACATCAGACAAGAGTTTAATAACCAACATATATAAAGAGCTTGCCAGACTCAACAACAAGACAACAAATAACCCCATCCAAAAATGGGGGGAGGACTTGGACAGAATATTCACTACAGAAGAGATCCAAAAGGCCGAGAAACACAGGAAAAAATACTCCAAGTCTCTAATTGTCAGAGAAATGCAAATCAAGACAACAACAAGTACCACTTCACTACTCCTATGAGAATGTCATACATCAGAAAAGGTAACAGCAGCAAATGCTGGAGAGGGTGTGGGGTCAAAGGAACCCTCCTACACTGCTGGTGGGAATGTCAATTGGTCCAACCTCTGTGGAGAACAGTCTGGAGAACTCTCAGAAGGCTAGAAATGGACCTACCCTATGACCCTGCAATTCCTCTCCTGGGGATATATCCTAAGGAACCCAACACATCCATCCAAAAAGATCTGTGTACACATATGTTCTTGGCAGCACAATTTGTAATAGCCAAAACCTGGAAGCTACCCAGGTGTTCAACAACAGATGAGTGGCTGAGCAAGTTGTGGTATATATACACAATGGAATACTACTCAGCTGTAAAAAAATGGTGATTTTCAGCCGATCTTGGATGGACCTTGAAAAAATCATGTTGAGTGAAATAAGTCAGAAACAGAAGGATGAATATGGGATGATCTCACTCTCAGGCAGAAGTTGAAAAACAAGATCAGAAGAGAAAACACAAGTAGAACCTGAAATGGAATTGGCGTATTGCACCAAAGTAAAAGACTCTGGGGTGGGTGGGTGGGTGGGGAGAATACAGGTCCATGAAGGATGATAAATGACATAGTGGGGGTTGTATTGTTAAATGGGAAACTGGGGAATGTTATGCATGTATAAACTATTATATTTACTGTTGAATGTAAAACATTAATTCCCCAATAAAGAAATAAATTTTAAAAATAATTTAAAAAATAATAAAAAAAATAAAAAGATTGTTCATCATGACCAAGTGGGGTTTATCCCAGGCATGCAAGGTTGGTTTAATACATGTGAATCAATCAACGTGATCCACCACATCAATAAAAGCAAGGCAAAAAAACCACATGGTCATATCAATAAATGCAGAGAAAGCCTTTGACAAAATACAACATCCCTTTATGATCAAAACACTACAAAAAATGGGAATAGATGGAAAATTCCTCAAGATAGTGGAGTCTATATATAGCAAACCTACAGCCAATATCATACTCAATGGTGAAAAACTGGAAGCATTTCCCCTCAGATCAGGTACTAGACAGGGCTGCCCACTATCACCATTACTATTCAACATAGTGTTGGAAGTTCTTGCCATAGCAATCAGGCAGGAGCAAGGAATTAAAGGGATACAGATTGGAAGAGAAGTCAAACTCTCCCTATTTGCAGATGACATGATAGTATACATAAAAAAAACCTAAGGAATGCAGCAAGAACCTTTTGGAAATCATCAGGCAATTCAATAAGGTATCAGGCTACAAAATAAACATACAAAAGTCAGTGGCATTCCTCTATGCAAACACTAAGTTGGAAGAACATGAAATCCAGAAATCAATTCCTTTTACTATAGCAACAAAAACAATAAAATATCTAGGAGTAAACCTAACCAAAGAAGTGAAAGACTTCTATACTGAAAATTTTGAGTCACATTGAAAAAGACACAAAGAAGTGGAAAGATATTCCATGTTCATGGGTTGGAAGAATTACAACATCAAAATGAATATACCACCCAGTGCCACAAACAAATTTAATGCTATCCCCATCAATATCCCAAACACATTTTTTAGAAGAATGGAACAAATGCTACAAATGTTTATTTGGAACCAGGGAAGACCTAAAATTGCCAAAACAATCTTGAGAAGAAAGAATAGAACTGGAGGCATCACACTCACAAATCTCAAATTGTACTATAGGGCCACTGTCATCAAAACTGCTTGGTACTGGAACATGAATAGTCACACTGACCAATGGAATAGAATTGAAAAGCCAGAAGTAAGCTCCTATACCTATGGACATCTAATCTTTGACAAAGGAGCCTAGACTATTAAATGGGGAAAGCAGAGTCTCTTCAACAAATGGTGTTGGAAACAATGGGTTGAAACATGCAGAAGAATGATACTGAACCACTATATTTCACCAAGTACAAAAGTAAATTTCAAGTAGATCAAGGACCTGAATGTTAGACCAGAAACTACCAGATACTTAGAGGAAATATTGGCAGAACTCTTTTCCGCATAAATTTTAAAGACATCTTCAATCAAACGAATCCAATTACAGAGAAGACTAAGGCAAGTATAAATCTATGGGACTACATCAAATTAAAAAGCTTCTTCACAGCAAAAGAAACCACTACCCAAAGAGAACCCTCACAGAATGGGAGAAGATCTTTACATGCCATACATCAGACAAGAGTTTAATAACCAAAATATATAAAGAGCTTGACAAACTCAAAAATAAGAAAACAATCCCATCCAAAAATGGGGAGAGGACATGGACAGAATATTCACTACAGAAGAGATCCACAAGGCAGAGAAACACAATGAAAAAATGTTCCAAGTCTTTGTCAGAAAAATGCAAATAAAGACAAAAATGAGATACCACTTCACTCCTGTGAGAATGTCATACATCAGAAAATGTAACAGCAGCAAATGCTGGAGAGGTTGTGGGGTCAAAGGAACCCTCCTCTTCAACAATTTGTTTGGCTTTGTATGTTAACTCTCTTTTCAGCCACCAGGTTCCAGATGCCATCAGGATGCCGGCCAGCCTTCCCTGGACTGAAGACCCCACCAATGCGTCCTGGAGCTCCGCTTCCCCAGAGACTCGCCCTACTAGGCAAAGAGAGAGGCAGCCTGGGAGTATGGATCTACCAGTCAATGCCCATGTTCAGCGGGGAAGCAATTACAGAAGCCAGACCTTCCACCTTCTGCAACCCACGACGACCCTGGGTCCAAGCTCCCAGAGGGATAGAGAATGGGAAAGCTATTGGGGAGGAGATGGGATATGAAGATTGGATGGCGGGAATTGTGTGGAGTTGTACCCCCCCCCATCCTATGATTTTGTTAATGTCTCCTTTCTTAAATAAATTTTAAAAAAAGGAACCCTCCTGCACTGCTGGTGGAAATGTCAATTGACCCAACCTCTGTGGAGAACAGTCTGGAGAACTCTCAGAAGACTAGAAATAGACCTACCCTATAATACTGCAATTCCTCTCCTGGGGATATATCCTAAGGAACCAAACACACCCATCCAAAAAGATATGTGTACACATATGTTCTTAGCAGCACAATTTGTAATAGCCAAAACCTGGAAGCTACCCAGGTGTCCAACAACATCTGAGTGGCTGAGCAAGTTGTGGTCTATATACACAATGGAACACTGCTCAGCTATTAGAAACGGCGACTTCACCGTTTTCAGCCGATCTTGGATCGAGCTTGAAGAAATCATGTTAAGTGAAATAAGTCAGAAACAGAAGGATGAATATGGGATGATCTCATTCACAGACCGAAGTTAAAAAACAAGATCAGAAGAGAAAACACAAGTAGAACCTGAACTGGAATTGGCGTATTGTGCCAAAGTAAAAGACTCTGGGGTAGGTGGGTGGGGGAGAATACAGGTCCAAAAAGGATGATAGAGGACCTAGTAGAGGTTTACTGTTATATGGAAAACTGGGAAATGTTATGCATGTACAAACTATTGTATTTACTGTCGAATATAAAACATTAATTCCCCAATAAATAATTTTTCCAGTTCAGGTTCAACAATATAGCCAACGGTGTTGTCATCCACACAGTAAGAATTCCAAAAACTGATTCCTTCCTTTCCCTTACCTTCCAAATCTATTTGCCAGCAGACCTGCACAACCCCCTCCCTAGATGCCTCCAAAGTCGCTTCCCTTCTCCTAGACTCCATCACTACTGATCAGTTCAGGCTCCATAATCACTCTCCTTGACACCGGCTACAATAACCGTAGATTCTCAGGGCCTAACACACTTAGCAGGTGCTCAGTAGATGACTTTGAATCAAAAAGAGAATGAATAAACTAAATGAACAAAAACTGAAAAAGCCAATAAGCAAATAAGCAAAAGAATGCATGCTGTACAGAATTAAAACTAAAGGTCATAGAGTCAGAGAAATTGAAACTTAACAAGAAATGAGGTCACTAATAACAAGAAAGGGATGGAAACTTGGCACTTGCTAAGTGTCCTTTAACTGCCAAATACTAAGTTAGGCACTTTGCACAAGTTCACACAGGACTCGCCCGGCACCATGTGAAATGTTGCACTCAAGCGGGGAAAGTGACATTCGAAGAAGCGAAACAACCATCCAAGGTCAGCCAACTCCTAACGAGTATGGTGCACATCTAACTTAGGTTGCAGATACGGGCTTAGAATTCAAAACAGAATGATAATAACCAACATACAGAGAGTATTTCCGATGAACAGTCACAGTTCTTTTTTTAAAAAAGACGTGTTTTTTTTTCTCTCTCTCTTTATTATCTTTATTTATTGGCAAGAAACAGCCAGAAATCGGGAGTCGGGTGGTGGTGCAGTGGGTTAAGTGCACATGGCACAAAGCGCAAAGACGGCATAAGGATCCCTATTCAAGCCCCTGGCTCCCCACCTGCCAGGGAGTCACATCACAGGCACTGAAGCAGGTCTACAGGTGTCTATCTATCTTTCTCTTGTCTTCCCCTCCTCTCTCCATTTCTCTCTGTCCTATCCAACAATGACGACACCAATAACCACAACAATGTCAAACAAGGGCAACAAAAGGGAAAATAAATATTTTTTTAAAATTTTAAAAAGAAAAAAAAAACCAGAAATCGAGAGGAACAGGAGCATAGAGAGACAGACAACTGCAGCACAGCTTCACCACTCACAGAGCTTTACCTCTGCAGGTGGGAACTGGAGGGGGGCTGGAACTCAGGTCCTTGAGCAGACTGAAACACTGTGCTCAACCAGGTGTGCCACCACCCAGTCCCAGAACAGTCAACAGTTCTAAGCACTTTACATATACTCTGATAAAAATCCTATGAAGTGGGTAAGAGTATTGTCCCCATTTTACAGCTAATGTAATAGAAGCACCAAAGGGAGTCGGGCTGTAGCGCAGCGGGTTAAGCGCAGGTGGCGCAAAGCACAAGGACCGGCATAAGGACCCCAGTTCGAACCCCGGCTCCCCACCTGCAGGGGAGTCGCTTCACAGGCGGTGAAGCAGGTCTGCAGGTGTCTATCTTTCTCTCCCCCTCTCTGTCTTCCCCACCTCTCTCCATTTCTCTCTGACCTATCCAACAATGACGACAACAACAATAATAACTACAACAATAAAACAACAAGGGCAACAAAAGGGAATAAAAAAAAAAAAAAATAGAAGCACCAAAAATCTAACAAGTAATTTGTCAAAAGATAGAACTTGAATTCAGGTGGTCCAGCTCCACTGTCCATGCCAGTGGTTTATTTAACCTGCTATAAACTACCCCAGATGACAGAAGTTAAGAGGACAGAAATGGGTAGAAAGATTTGATTTCCTTTTTTTATTGACCATAATTTTTTTAATTGCAGTATCACTTTACTGAGGGAATGTTGATTTATGAGATTATGTTGTCATAAGTAAACATTTCCACCTTTCTCCAGTGCAGGTGTCAGCTACAGTATAGTACAGCTAGTGCTTACTTATCAACCTACTTAGCTTTTTTCTTTTTCTTTTTTTAAATATTTATTTTATTTATTTATTCCTTTTTTTGCCCTTGTTATTTTATTATTGTAGTTATTATTGTTATCATTGTTGTTGGATAGGACAGAGAGAAATGGAGACAAGAGGGGGAAGACAGAGCGGGAGAGAGAAAGATAGACACCTGCAGATCTGCTTTACCGCTTGTGAAGCGACTTCCCTGCACGTGGGGAGCCAGGGCTCGAACCAGGATCCTTACACCGGTCCTTGTGCTTTGCACCACCTGCGGTTAACCCGCTGCACTACAGCCCGACTCCCTCAACCTACTTATCTGACTGAGATTCAAGCGTCTCATCTGACATCACCTCTCTTAATTTCAGTCTCATTCCCAAGTTGTCAGTGTTCACTCTACTTGTGTCTTTCACCTATTATTTGTACATTGTGGTACACCCCATAGTGAAAACTTCCTCTATTTTTATAAGAGTACAATATACAGAACACAGATAAACATTTAATAATATATTTTAAAGGTTCTAGATAACACAAAGGTGGCATTAAGCTATGTAAAGATGGCTGACTACCAGGACAGTGCTCTATGCCTGAAATACCAGCAAGGGGGTATGGCTCCTTGCTTACTGACAAATTTGCTCATTGAATATATTCAGAAGTGGAACTCAGTCACTAAGTAAGAACTGCTAGTGCCTCTCATCTCCCACTGGGAACAGTATGATTTCAAGCTGCAAAGAAGGTACAAGTCATGTTCAGAAATACGAGCTCATTTGTTGTAACTAGAATTGAGGGGATCATGGAAAGTATAGCTCCAGAGAAAAGGCGGGTTCAGACACGCAGCTTGCTGTTATCCGGTCCAGAGTCACAGGCCTGTCTTTGATATTTACAAGCAACACCGTCTCACAATGTCACGAACAGCTGGGAAGCTTGTTCACTGTTTTCTCAACCAATTTTGTGTACTTAGTTATCTGGCATTTGAAGGTAGAAAAGCTAATGGAATAACCAGGTTTGTGCTGCTAACTAGATAGGAAACCTTTCCCCAAAGTCCACAGAGATAAATTTTGGTCCCTGACCCCTTACCACTTAGCTTAAATTCACTTTTAATTTGTAAAGTTTATATAACATTTTTTAATCATTGTTTCATTGTGCTTTGAGTGTGAAATCAATCTGCCATCTTGATTTTTCACTGCTGAAGTTTTATTCAAGTCAGTTAAGTATAAAATTTATATTAACCAAGCAAACATAAGAGAAAAAGTAAAAGGCAAATTCTGAAAAGTAGCCAATGTAGTTTGAGGACAGAAAAAAGGAGAACAGGTCTGTTAGTAGTCTAAGAAAGTAGGAGGAGGAGGGAGTCAGGCGGTAGCGCAGCGGGTTAAGCGCACACGGCGCAAAGCCAAGGACCAGCATTAATGATCCTGGTTCAACCCCCTGGCTACCCATCTACTAGGGAGTCGTTTCACAAGCGGTGAAGCAGATCTGCAGGTGTCTGTCTTTCTCTCCCCTTCTCTGTCTTCCTCCCCTCTCTCCATTTCTCTCTGTCCTATCCAGCAACAGCAACATCAACAACAATAATAACTAAAGCAATAAAACAAGGGCAACAAAAAGGGAATAAATAAATAAATAAGTAAATAAATTTTAAAAAGTAGTAGTAGGTCATGCTGAACCTACTACAAAACCAGTAATATGAAGAAGTCATCTCAGAA
This sequence comes from Erinaceus europaeus, assembly GCF_950295315.1. NCBI lineage: Eukaryota > Metazoa > Chordata > Mammalia > Eulipotyphla > Erinaceidae > Erinaceus > Erinaceus europaeus. The sequence continues at coordinate 25,265,567 of NC_080169.1, forward strand.
TTTGTAGATAACATTCCTTCATGAGAATATATGGGCGGGCAGGCATGTAATCACAGCTTCAAGGGATCCCAGTTTGAAAAGTGATGTTAAAATAAGACAGCCAGCCCAAAATGGAGCCACTTAAGCTAACTCTCACATCACCAAGCTGTTTCTGCTCTCCCAGGAATGGAGTCTTAATCCAGTCAACCAGTAATCACCTAGACAGTGCTAGTTAGGTCATGGGCCTGCAAGGTCTCTCCTGGTCCCTAAAGTGATCTTGCCACAATCAATCTTAGTTTTCTGGGGGATGGGAAAGGGGGGTGTTTGTTTGTGTTTGTTTGCTTGTTTCCTAGTATAGCTTCCTTGTTCCTGATCCTTTCTGCCTTTAAGTTTTTCATTTGGATTTGGCATAGCTCCACAAGGCTCCTTTCTGTCTGTTAAATAGAATGCTTACTCCATTCATGAATCATTAAGTAAAGTCAGCAAAATCTTTAAAATCAATACAATTGAATTCTGTCTTTTTAACAGAGTTCAACATGGTCATCCCACCACATTAAGAAGCAGGAAAGCCCTAAGTGCTAAAAAAACAAATCTCTGACCTCTGAAAGAAAAATATTCCCTTCTAAAGTAAGTATTTTCACATATTTTATTTAAGTTAAATTTAATACAGGGTTATTCGGGAGGTTAAGAGAAAAAAAAAAAAAAAGTAAAAAAATTGTCTCCTACAAAAAGAGTGACCATGTGGGCCAGTTAAGACAGTCCTGGTTTACAATTCTCACATTATACTTATTACACACACACACACACACACACACACACACACACACACACTCTTAAGGAGTTCCTATTTTGCATGATAAGGTATTCCTGGTCACTTTTTCCAAACACACCATTATAAATAATTATTTATTGATTCAGTTTTGCAGAGCTGGAATCTTACACACATGTGATTTCGCGACTCCAGGTCTCTTCATCATTCACATAAAGAGACAGAGCATGAGAGCGCGTCTTTCAGTGCTATAGCACCCCGCATGGGACGCTGGGTTTCAGGCCTGGCTTGCACATAACCAAGGCACCTACTCTACCCAGTTAGCTCTCTCTCTGACCCAAAATTTTGTTATATATTTCCCTACTGTCTTTTACTCATTTATATGTATTTTTTATCCCTATAATCTTACGTGTTTCATAGCTCCCTTAATTTTCACTAAACAAAAATATTACATATTTCTAGAAAAAATATATCATCACATTCCACAGAGTAAATGCTACTTTTATTGTTGAAAATCGAAGACTGGGGTAGGTGGTGGTGCACCTGGCTAAGCACACATGTTACAATGAGCAAGGACCTGGGTTCAAATCCCCGGACCCACTTGCAGGGGGAAAGCTTCACAAGTGGTGAAACAGTGCTGCAGGTGTCTCTGTCTCTCTGTCTCACTATCTTCCCTTTCCTCTCAATTTCTGGCTATCTCTATCCAATAAATAAATAAAGATAATAAAAAATGTTTCAAACAAAGAAAATTTAAGTTGCTTCAAGATAGTTTTAAAGGAAATTAACTTGTGAAATATTCAGAGTACTTTTATCTATAAATCTTACTTTGGACATATTAAATATTCTTTTTCTTCCAGCAAAGCTAGGAGCAGATTTTCAAGTCACTTTTTTCTTGCCACCACTTCAGTATACGTGGAAAAACCAGAATAGAAACTAATTTAGAGAGGCCAGGCAGTAGCACATCCAGTTAAGCCTCCGAGTGAGGACCCGTATTTGAGCCCCCAACCCTACCTACAGGAAGAAAGCTTCACAAGCAGTGAAGCAGGTCTGCAGAAGTCTCTCTTTCTCTCTGTATCTATCTCTCCTCCTCTCTCAACTTTTATCTTATCAAATAAAGAAAAAAAAAATTTTTAAGGATTTGTCATGCAGGCACTGAGACCCAGCAATAATTCTGATGGAATTAAAAAATAATAATAATAAAAGAAAAAAGAAGCAAACTTAGAGCTCAGATAAAAATAACAAGTTATAGGGAGTCAGGCAGCAGGTTAAGCGCAGGTGGCGCCAAGCGCTAGAACCAGAATAAGGATCCCAGTTCGAGCCCCCGGCTCCCCACCTGCAGGGGGTTGCTTCACAGGCAGTGAAGCAGGTCTGCAGGTGTCTATCTTTCTCTCCCCCACACTGTCTTCCCCTCCTCTTTCCATTTCTCTCTGACCTATCCAACAACGACGACATCAATAACAACAATAGCTATGGCAATAAAACAAGGGCGACAAAAAGGGAATAAATAAATATTTTTTTTAAATAATAACAAGTTAAAAAGTCAAAATCCAGGCAACAAAGACTAAGAAACTTTTATAACAAAGGTAAAGACCTGCTCACAGCTAAGATTCTACAGCACTCACCAGACTATCCTACTAGACTCCCAAACACTACCTCCCAACCAGCCCAGATATACAACTACCGCAACTCTCACTGACCTGTCAGCAAAAGGGAGACAACAACTACATGTCCTGTACAAGCAGCTGGAAGTGGCCAGAGCAAACTATCTTCATGGATGGATCAAGACAGCAGCTTGAAGAAAATCCCAAATTCAACAGAATTATGTAAACGTTCTAATGACTTCAAAGGAATGGTTGTAAACAGGCTCACTAAACTGAGATTTATATATGGAGGACTGCAACAAACTCAGAGAAATGATGAAGGAAATTACAGAAGAATTCATAATAATGATCAGAGGAATAAAGAATGCAATGACTGAAGTAAAGAAAAACACAACAGAGGGGAACACTTCAACACCTGCAGGAAAACCAAGGCCCGCAGTCAGAGAGGAGAGGAGGAGGAGGATAAAGAAGCAAAAGAAAGGGACAGAATTCATGTTTGAAGAACTATTAACTGAGAACTTCCCTATATTAAGGGAGGTAGACTTCCCCACACCCTTAAGGCCAAGGAAGTTCAAAGAGGTCCAAGAAAAACCAATCCAAACCTAAGTTTACCAATGCACATATTTAAAATAGCAAAGGACAAAGACAAAGAGGGGATTTTTGAAAGCTGCTAGCATAAAGCAGAGTCACCTATAAGAAAAATCCTGACTACCAGCTAGTCTCTTTACAAAAACTATAGAAGTAAAAAAGGACTTACATAAAATGAAAATACATTTAATAGAACCTCACTGTGGTTCAGAAGGTGGCACAGTGGATAAAGCATTGGATTCTCAACCATGAGATCCCAAGTTCGATCCCCGGCAGAACCAGAGTGATGTCTGGCTCTTTCTCTCCTCCTATCTCTCTCATGAAAAATAAAATAAATTCTAAAAAGAGAGAAAGAAAGAAAGACCTCATCCATTGGGGGAGATCAATGAAGCAAAGAAAATAAACAAAGTCTAACTAAGACTATTGATGCAGAATGTAGAAAGGGGCCTGGGGTGTGCATGTGCACGACACAAGTTCAAATCTGGTGCCCATCACACTGGAGGAAGCTTCAGTGCAGCGGTGTCTTTCCTACTCTCTCTGTCTGTCTCTCTCTCTAAAAAGGTTGGACTGGATCAGTGAAGTCCTTGTGACAACAACAAAAAGGAGAGGGGGTGTATCTAAGTGCTAAAGCTGGGAAGGTATTCATGATATACAAAGTGAAAACAACAAACTGACAAATATTATGTAGTGTAATTTCATCGTTTCTACTATGTTGTCTCTAGGACTTCACACCAAAATGTCTTTTTCAGAAAGAGAAACAGACAGACAAGAGAGACTAAAACACAGGATTCCCTCAGGCTGAATTTAACACTACACTATCCAGGTGAGTTATTTGCTGGCTTAATTCCACTCTTTAAGTGTGTATAGAAATGATTATAGGGAGTCAGGCGATAGTGCAGTGGGTTAAGCTCACATGGCACAAAGCGCAAGGACCGGCCTAAGGATCCCGGTTCCAGACCCTGGCTCCCCACCTGCAGTGGTGAAGCAGGTCTGCAGGTGTCCCTCTTTCTCTCCCCCTCTCTGTCTTCCCCTCCTCTCTCCATTTCTCTCTGTCCTATCTAACAATGACAACGTCAATAACAATAATAACTACAACAACAATGAAAAACAAGGACAACAAAAGGGAAAATAAATAAGAAATTATTAATAGACACATAGGCTTGGATATACACAAAAAAAAAAGATTCCAGAAGGATATACTATGCCAAAATGAACTCAATCAGAAGAGGGAGACTTAAAAAAAAAATTATATGATTCTGGACTACTAATAATTTTCACTTTCAAAAACACATGGGGGGGGCAGTAGCACATCTGTTTGAGCACACACATTACCATTGTGCAAGGATCTGGGTTCAAGTCCCTGGTCCCCACCTGCAGGGCAAAGCTTCACAAGCAGTGAAACAGTTGTTCCTGCCCTCCAACCCATTTCCCTGTCTACTTCTCTCTAACCCTATCATCTGTGTGTATATATATATATATGAGTGGGAACGAGACTTCAGCTTCCCAGGTTCAAGCTCCTTCACCACCATAAGCCAGAGCTGAGCAGTATATCTAGAAAGAACAAGAGGGTAAAAGGAAGAATAAAATAGAGAAAGAAACCATAAATTACTTTTGAGAACTTGAAAGATAGTTACCAGGCACGGCAATTGCCTCATTCACATAGACCAGGTTCAAATACCAGCAACACACGGCGGGGTGGTGGTACACCTGGTTGAGTACACATGTTATAATGTGCAAGGACCTGGGTTCGAGCCCCCAGTCCCCACCTGCAGGGGGAAAGCTTTGCCAGTGGGGAAGCAGGACTGCAGGTGTCTCTCTGTCTCTTTCCTTCTCTGTCACCCCCTTCCCTCTTGATTGCTGGCTATCCAATAAAGATAATAAAAGTTAAATATATGTATCTTGAGAATTGTTAAAAAAAAAAAAAAACAGAACCACAACACTGGAGGGAGGTACCTTCCTTTCTGTATGTTTCTACCTCTCCATATGAATTAAAAATTCAGACCAAGAACAATGAAACTGCATATGCATGAATAGTGGCTCTGCAAAATAATAATGTATAGAAGTTTTGAAATATAAATATGTACATATAAAGATGTATAGACAGGCAGGGGTAGATATCATAATGGTTTTATGCAAAGAAACTCTTCAGCCTGAGGCTCCAAAACCGCAGGTTCACCACATTACACCATGTACCAAGGTAAAATCAAAATGAATTAAATATGTAGATATTAGACCAGAAATTCTAAATTTTATAGAAGGAATTGTCAGTGAAACTTTGCATGACCTTCACATCAAAGTTGTATTTGGAGATTCAAACCCCTGGGCATGGGGAATACAAGAGTAAATAAATGGAACTACATGAAGCTAAAAAAGCTTCTACACACTGAAAGCAAACTACGGAAGGATAACCAGGAAACCAGTAAATGAGACAAGACATTTGCACATTATACATCAAATAAACAACTGATATCGAACATGTACACAGAATTGGTACAGATGTACAAAATAAGTAAAATTAAACCAATAAAAAAAGTAGGCCAAAGAATTAAACAGACAGTTTTGTAAAGAAGAGATACACATGGCCCACAGACAAATGAAGAAATGCTCCAGAGGGAAGTGAAGATTGAATCAAAAAGAAGGGGCAATTATGTATAGAGGTGGACAGATAGTTGTAGAGATGATGGTTGGCCCATATCTGCAAACTTAGGGGAACTGTGGTGAACTGGAGTGGGGAGACTGAAGATTCAGAACTCTGCTGGTGGGAATGGTGTGTATTCAAACCCCTGTTGCCATGTAATTTTGTAATATAAAGGGGCCAGGAGGTGGCACACCTGGTTGAGCATACATGTTATAGTGCTCAAGGACCCGGGTTCAAGCCCCCTGTCCCCACCTGCAGGGGGAAAAAAAGAAGAACTACTACTGTGGCTATCTTTGGGAAGTGGGAAGGTAGGGATACCTAACTATGCACTGTAATCCTACAATCTTATAACCTACTATTAATCACAAATTTAAAATTTTTAAAACTTCAAACAAAACTTCAGAGAGTGGAAGACAGCCTAAGTGCTGTTCAAGCTCAGGTAGAAGGCTTAGGAAGCAGACTCACACACGCAGAAGAAAGAATTTTCAATCAAGAAAATACAGTTAGTCTACTCTTTCAATTTAAAGATGAGGGAGTTGGTGTATTGCACCTAAGTAAGACTCTGGGGTGGGTAGGTTGGGGTTTGGGGGGAGTTCATGTCCTGGAACAGGTTGGTAGAGGACCTAGTGGGGGTTGAATTGTTATGTGGAAAAGTGATAAATGTAATGCATATACAAACTATTGTATTTTCTATTGACTGTAAAACATTAATCCCCCAATAAAAAAATAATAAAAAGAGAAGAAAATCATCTATACAAAAGGACAGATAGAAACAAATGGGCAAAGGATCAACAATTTAAAACAAACACAAAACAAAAATCAGAATGGACATAAGTATACCACATATATCAATAATCACCTGAAATGTGAATGGCCTAAATTCACATATCAAAAGACTCAGAGTAACCAAATGGATTAAAGAACAGGATCCATCTATCATGTCTTCAAAAAGCACACATCCAAAGAAAAGACAAATGGGAACTTAATGTAAGAGGCTGGAGCAAGATTTTCCACGCTAATAACCAACCAAAAAAAAAAAAAAGCACAGGGGCAGCTATTCTGTTCTCTGAGAAAATAAACTTTCAGGTAAAGAAAGTAAGCACAGATAGAGAGAGATTAATCAAAGGATTAATCCAACAAAAAGATATAGCCATCATAAATATATATGCCCAAAAGTCAGGTGTACCCTAATATAGGAATAATAATAATACTGAACTTCAGGGAGACATTGACAGCAATACAATAATAGTAGCAGATTAAAACATGCCACTCACAGAAAGATACAAAACATCTAGACAAAAAAAAAATCATGGGAGGGGGTGGGTTATGGGGATTGGGTGGTGGGAATTGTGTGGAGTTGTACCCCTCCTACCTTATGCTTTTGTTCACTAATCCTTTCTTAAATAAAAAATTTAAAAAAAAAATTTAAATTAAAAAAAAAAATCAACAGGGAAATATCGATATTAACTGCAATGGACCTAATAGCTATATACATAACTTTTCATCCCAAAAGAAATAAATATACATTCTTTCAAGTACACATGGAACATTCATAAGGATTGATCATATGCTGAGCCACAAAAACAGCCTAGGGCAGGGGTAAATGGCATAATGGTTATGTAAAGAAACTCTCATGCCTGAGGCTCCAGAGTCCCAAGTTCAATCCCATGCACCACCATAAGCCATAGCTGAGTAGTGCTCTGGTAAAAAAAAAAAAAAAAAAAAAAGTGTAAATATCAAAATTATAAAATGTACCTTCTCAGACCATGAGGGTATGAAACGAGAAATCAACCAAAAAAGGAAAAGAAATTGCCCCAAAGTTTGGCGACTAAACAACATCCTTCTAAACAACACTTGAGTCATTGAAGAGGTCAAAAAAGAAACTAAAAATTACCTCGATACCAATAAAAATGAAGAAACCAGCTATCAGACCCTATGAGATGCAGCAAATGCAGTCCTGAGAGGGGAGTTCATAGTAATACAGGACCACATTAATAAGCAGGAGATATCACTAGTAAACCACCTAACAACCCACCTGAACCAACTAGTAGTGGAGCAACAAAGAGACTCAACAGTCAGCAGGAGACAGGAAATAGTTAAAATCAGAGTAGAAATCGATGAAATTGAAAACAAAAAGACCATTAGGAAGATTAATGAAACCAAGAGCTGGCTCTTTGAAAGGATAAATAAATTAGATAAACCACTAGCCACACTCATCAAGAGAAAAAGAGAGAAAGCTATGGTAAAATTACTCAGAAACAAGACAGGAGATATTACTACAGATGAGGTAGAGATACAAAGGATTATGCAACACTATTATGAACATCTATATGTAACTAAATTTAACAATTAGGAGCAATGGACACATTCTTAAGAGTCATACCAACTGCCAACCTTGACACAAGAGGAAGTAGATAAACTTAACAGGCAATCACTAGTAAAGAAATTGAAACGGTAATCAAAAGCCTCCCCAAAAACAAAAGCCTGGGTCTGAATGGCTATACTAATAAATTTTATAAAATATTCAAAGAAGAACTAACACACATCCTCCTCAAATTCTTCAGAAAATAGAAGAGGGAACACTCCCAAACACATTTTATGAGGCTAACATAATTCTGATCCCCAACGCAGAAAAGCACTCCACCAAAAAAAGAAAACTATAGACATATATCCCTGATAAACTGATACAAAGATTTGCGACAAAATCTTGGCTAATCAAATCCAACAACATATTAAGACCAAGTGAGATTCGTCCCTAGGAAACAGGGATGGTTCAACAGCTGCAAGTCAATCAATGTAATCCACCATATCAACAAAAAGAAAGATAAAAATCATATGATTATATCAACTGATGCAGAAAAAGGATTCAGCAAGATCTAATACAGGCCCTCAAGAAACTGGGAGTAGAGGGAAAATTCCTCAACATAATAAAGGCTATATATGAAAATATGAACTGTAAGGCAAATCTAGATGTTTCAGAAGCATTGTCAGTCTAGCCCCAAGAGACTCCATACACATTTGCAGTGGTATCAAGTGCCAATAGGTTTATTGAGTAAAAGTCTCAATGCTTTCCATCTCCACTCATACTGTTTATACCCATCTCTGAATATAGTATAGATTTATCATTCATCCTCCCCTTGCTTACAAGTGTATTTGAGTAGTTCCCAAACAGATTAAATTCAACAAGCAATCAATAATCTGAAGATAGTAAAACTATTAACAGAGGAATAGAGGTACAGAGGAAGTAGTAAGATGTTGATTTAAATGTATGTTCAAACACAAGCATATTAACTTTTGGTTGATATATGCTAGTGTTCATTAAAGCCTATATTGTAAAAAACCAATGCTTACAATAGAAAAAATATTCCATAAAGACACTACAATATTCATTTACATATATTCAGTGAAAACTTTTAAACTAAGAAGCTTTCCCATGTTCCTCAGAAGTCACTAGCATTTTTCATAAGCCTTTCTCATGACCACATAAATATAACAAATCTTTTGGCACAGATCTCTCTTCTGACACAGGGTTGGATACTCTTCAATAATTAGCTTGAAAGGTACCATCAGAGTGTTTTGATACCTTATTTTGAGCTATTCACATCCCTGTTCAAATCTCAACAGTGATATGAAAGAAAGAAGAAAAAAGGAAAAGAAAGAAAGAAAGAAAGAGAGAGAGAGAGAGAGAGAGAGAAAGGAAGGAAGGGAGGGAGGGAGGGAGGAAGAAAGAAAGTGGGAGGGAGGAAGAGGGCCGGGCAGTGGTGCAGCAGGGTAAGCACATAAAGATTCTTATGCGCAAGGACTGGCATAAAGATCCCGGTTCCAGCCCCCGGCTCCCCACCTGCAGGGGAGTCGCTTTACAGGTGGTGAAGCAGGTCTGCAGGTGTCTGTCTTTCTCTCCCCCTCTTTGTCTTCCCCTCCTCTCTCCATTTCTCTCTGTCCTATCCAACAACGAACGACATCAACATCATCAACAACAGTAATAACCACAACAAGGCTACAAGGGCAACAAAGGGAGGAAAAATGGCCTCCAGGAGCAGTGGATTCATGGTGCAGGTACTGAGCCCCAGCAATAACCCTGGAAGAAAAAAGAAAGGGAGAGTGAAAGGAAGGAAGAAAGGGGGAGGGAGGGAGGAAAGGTAAGACAGAAAGAGAAAGGAAGGGAGGAAGAGAGAAGAAGGGTAAAAAGAGAGAGGAATACCCAGGAACTCAGTTAATGCACAAAGCACAGGCAACCCAGTACTCACTATGTGAAGATATGTGCCAGCTAACCATTCAGAGGGGCAACAGGGCACTGAAACAAAGGTCTTCACTCTAGAAGAGGATCTCAAACAAGAAATCTATCAGCGGTGAAACAGACACACTTCCTCTTAGGAGAGGGCAGTAAGAGGTATGGATTTTTCATCAGCCCAAATAACACATTATTAATAATAAGTCACTTTTACAATTCATTCTGGTGAACTCTTTCCACTATCCATGACTTATTTCTGTTTTAATGATTCTTCTTGGTATGTTAACCTGTTGTCTAGTCCTTTCCTCAAGTATCCTCTCACTTAAATACTGTAAGCAGAACTGCACGCTGTTCCCCAGCTACATTCAGCACTCAACTGTGAAAGTGAAAGCAACTAGAAATAAAGAAACTATGCACAGAAAAACAGTTATTAAATCTCAATATTTCATCACAGGTCATTGTCACACATAATGACCCAAGAGATTTCAGAACAATGTATTCTAAACAAATCATGAAGCATCATCCAATTTCTGCTCATTCCTAAAATAAGAACAATAAGCCAGTAGAAGCATTAAACCCTTCATGAGGATGGACTATCCTTTAAAAACACTTCCACAGGAGTTGGTAGCGCAGTGGGTTAAGCACACTTAGCCGCAAAGCACAAGGACCAGCCTAAGGATCCCGGTTCAAGCCCCTGGCTCCCCACCTGCAGGGGAGTCGCTTCACAGGCGGTGAAGCAGGTGTGCAGGTGTCTGTCTTTCTCTCCCTTTCTCTGTCTTCTCCTCCTCTCACCATTTCTCTGTCCTAATCAACAACGACAACCATCAATAGCAACAACAATAATAACTGCAACAATAAAACATCAAGGGCAACAAAAGGGAATAAATATATTAAAAATTAAAAAATAAAAACACTTCCATAGGCAAGATATTTTAATCTAACAAGACAAAAATAACTTTTTTAAAAATCAAAATTGTATTTGCTACCAATTAAATCAGGCCCTTAACGGGTTCAGTATTTAATTACCAGTCTAACGACAGGCTCAATTTCATCGTTTATTTATTTATTTATTTATTTATTTATTTATTTATTTATAGTACTTATTTATTCCCTTTTGTTGCCCTTGTTTTTTTATTGTTGATAGGACAGAGAAATGGAGAGAGGAAGGGAAGACAGAGAGGGGGAGAGAAGGCCACCTGCAGACCTGCTTTACCATTTGTGAAGCGACTCCCCTGCAGGTGGGGAACCAGGGGCTCCCGCCAGGATCCTTAACTTTGCACCACCTGCACTTAACCCTCTGCGCTTAACCCTCTGCACTACCGCCCAACTCCCCATTTATTTATTTTTATACTATAAGTGAATAATAAGTTTTTTTTATTTTTTAATATTTATTTATTTTACCTTTTGTTGCCCTTTTTTTTATTATTGGAGTTGTTATTGTTGTTATTGATGTTGTTGTTGTATAGGACAGAGAGAAATGGAGAGAGGAGGAAAAGACAGAGTGGAGGAAAGACAGACACCTGCAGACCTGCTTCAGACCTGCCTGTGAATCGACTCCCCTGCAGGTAGGGAGCTGGGGCTCGAACCAGGATCCTTATGCTGGTCCTTGCGCTTTGCACCACCTGCGCTTAACCCGCTGCGCTACCACCAGATTCCCGAATAATAAGTTTTAAGAGGAAAAAGAAAATGGAGACAACCAAGAGATCACATTTTGTCACATGAATGTCCAGGAAAACACAGTCACACTACTTTGGCAGAGTTCCAAATGTATGAAAAGACTAAACGTTTTTTTTTAAAAAAAAAAAAAAAAAACAAGGGTCTTTTCAGGTTTGTTTCCTCTGAATATTCTTTCCAGCAAGTCCCAGATGTAGCATGGCTCCCACCCTGAGAAAAAAAAAAACTGAGAAAAACCCACTTAAGCAACCTCTTTTTTTTTTTTTAATTATCTTTATTTACCGGATAGAGAAAGCCAGAAACCAAGAGGAAAAGGGATGATGAGAGGGAGAGAGATGGAGAGACACCTGCAGCTGTACTTTACCACCCACAAAGCTTTCCCCCTGGAGATGGGGACCAGAAGCTTGTACCCGGGTCCTTCTGCACTGTAATATGTGTGCTTAACCAGGTGTGCCACCACCTGCCCCCCCCTACACAACCTCTTAACCAGTTTTCAACATAACAATACAACCCCCACTAGGTCCTCTGTCATACTTTTTGGACCTGTATTCTCCACCACCCCCTCCACCCCAGAGTCTTTTACTTTGGTGCAATACGCAAATTCCAGTTCAGGTTCTACTTGTGCTTTCTCTCCTGATCTTGTTTTTCAACTTCTGCCTGAGAGTGAGATCATCCTATATTCATCCTTCTGTTTCTGACTTATTTCACTTAAATTTTTTTTTATTTCTTTATTGGGGAATTAATGTTTTACATTCAACAGTAAATACAATAGTTTGTACATGCATAACACTCCCCAGTTTCCCATATAACAATACAACCCCCACTAGGTCCTCTGAATCCTTCTTGGACCTGTATTCTCTCCACCCACCCACCCCCACCCCAGAGTCTTTTACTTTGGTGCGATATGCCAATTCCATTTCAGGTTCTACTTGGTTTTTGTTTTTGTTTTTTCTTCTGATCTTGTTTTTCAGCTTCTGCCTGAGAGTGAGATCATCCCATATTCATCCTTCTGTTTCTGACTTATTTCACTTAACATGAATTTTTCAAGGTCCATCCAAGATTGGCTGAAAACTGTGAAGTCACCATTTTTTACAGCTGAGTAGTATTCCATTGTGTATATATACCACAACTTGTTCAGCCACTCATCTGTTGTCGGACACCTGTGTTGCTTCCAGGTTTTGCTATTACAAATTGTGCTGCTAAGAACATATGTATACACAGACCTTTTTGGATGGATGTGTTGGGTTCTAAAATTTTTTTTAATGTTAAGTAACTTGTATTTTGTGATGTTCTACACTTTATATAGCAACTGGCCTGTGACAACAGGTGAGAGTAGTGTACAAGACTTGTCCTATTTTAGAGAGAGGACACCAATATGTAGAAGATTAAATGAGCACCCAAAACCAGTGTGGTCCACACTCCAAACTCCTAAATGCTAGAAGTCCTCTCCCTGACTATGTCTCTTCAAACAAGAGGACATCCACATGCATTAAAAGGAAGGGGAGTCCGGCGGTAGCGCAGCAGGTTAAGCACAAGGACCAGTGTAAGAATCCCAGTTCGAGCCCCCGCTCCCCACCTTTAGGGGAGTCGCTTCACAAGCAGTGAAGCAGATCTGCAGGTGTCTATTTTTTTCTCCTCCTTTCTTCCTTCCTCTTCTCTCCATTTCTCTCTGTCCTATCTAACAACGATGACATCAATAACAACAACAATAATAACTACAACAATAAAACAACAAGGGCAACAAAAGGGAATGAATAAATAAATATTTTTTAAAATCTCCAAGGAGAGACAACAAAATAGCTCACTTGGATAGTGTACTGCTTGGTCATATGCACAGCCCAGATTGAGCTTGGCCACCCACCACAGTGAAGGAGGCTTCAATGCCTTGGTCACTTTGCTTTCTCTCTCTCTACCACTGTTGAAAAAAAAAAAAAAAAACTCCAGAAGAATCTGAATAATAGCTTTTCTACTGAAAAAACAGTATTTATTTGGGTCACAGAGTGATCTAATTAAACAGTGACTCACCCTCAAACACTAGTGAAAATGTTCTTCATCAATTTGACAAACACACACACAATTTTTTTTTTAATTTCTTTATTGGGAAATTAATGTTTTACATTCAAAAGTAAATACAATAGTTTGTACATGCATAACATTCCCCAGTTTTCCATATAACAATAAAACCCCCACTAGGTCTTCTGTCATCCTTTTTGAACCTGTATTCTCCCCACCCACCCACCCCAGAGTCTTTTACTTTGGTGCAATATGCCAATTCCAGTTCTGGTTCTACTTGTGTTTTCTTTTCTGATCTTGTTTTTCAATTTCTGCCTGAGAGTGAGATTATCCCATATTCATCCTTCTGTTTCTGACTTATTTCACTTGACATGAATTTTTCAAGGTCCATCCAAGATTGGCTGAAAACGGTAAAGTCACCATTTTTTACAGCTGAGTAGTATTCCATTGTGTATATATACCACAACTTGCTCAGCCACTCAGATGCTGTTGGACACCTGTGTTGCTTCCAGGTTTTTCTATTACAAATTGTGCTGCCAAGAACATATGTGTACACAGATCTTTTTGGATGGGTGTGTTGGGTTCCTTAGGATATATCCCCAAGAGAGGAATTGCAGGGTCATAGCTTAGGTCCATTTCTAGCCTTCTGAGAGTTCTCCAGACTGCTCTCCACAGGGGTCAGACTAATTTACAGTTCCACCAGCAGTGTAGGAGGATTTCTTTGACCCCACAACCTCTCCAGCATTTGCTGCTGTTACCTTTTCTGATGTATGACATTCTCACAGGAGTGAAGTGATATCTCATTGTTGTCTTGATTTGCATTTCTCTCACAATCAGAGACTTGGAGCATTTTTTCATGTGTTTCTCGGCCTTTTGGATCTCTTCTGTGGTGAATATTCTGTCCAATTTCTCCCCCCATTTTTGGATGGGGTTATTTGTTGTCTTGTTGTTGAGTCTGGCAAGCTCTTTATATATGTTGGTTATTAAACTCTTATCTGATGTATGGCATGTAAAGATCTTCTCCCATTCTGTGAGGGGTCTCTTGGTTTGGGTAGTGGTTTCTTTTGCTGTGAAGAAGCTTTTTAATTTGATGTAGTCCCATAGGTTTATACTTGCCTTAGTCTTCTTTGTAATTGGATTTGTTTCATTGAAAATGTCTTTAAAATGTATGTGGAAAAGAGTTCTGCCAATATTTTCCTCTAAGTATCTGATAGTTTGTGGTCTAACATCCAAGTCCTTGATCTACTTGGAATTTACTTTTGTATTTGGTGAAACACAGTGGTTCAGTTTCATTCTTCTGCATGTTTCAACCCATTGTTTCCAATACCATTTGTTGAAGAGACTCTGCTTTCCCCATTTAATAGTCTGACCCCTTTGTCAAAGATTAGATGTCCATAGGTGTGGGAGCTTACTTCTAGGCTCTTAACTCTATTCTACTGGTCAGTTTGTCTATTCATGTTCCAGTACCCAACAGTTTTGATGACAATGGCCCTATAATACAATTTGAGATCTGGGAGTGTGATGCCTCCGGTTCTGTTCTTTTTTCTTAAGATTGTCTTGGCAATTCTAGGTCTTTTCTGGTTCCAGATAAACATTTGTAGCATTTGTTCTATTCTCCTAAAAAATGTGTTTGGGATCTTGATGGGGATAACATTAAATTTGTTTATGGCTCTGGGTAGTATATTCATTTTGATGATGTTAATTCTTCCAACCCATGAACACACACACAAATTTAATGGAAAAGTAAGAGATATTAATGTTCCCAGTTCACAAGGCTCTTAAGTGGATTTTGAAGAGAAACGCCTTTCAACAGTGGGAGGGAGATAAAATATTTCCAAATAATGGAGGGCCCTTTCCACACTTCCTGAAAGTCTCATCCCATTAGCACACTACACTACATGCTCCTTAAGATGCACTACAACAGAAAAAAATCCTTCTTTTTTTTTTTAATTTACTGACATATTTTGTGAGAGTGAGAAATAAACATATGTAGTATCGGAGATTAAACTTGGGGCTTCATGTATGCAAGCCTTGTGCTCTACTGCTTCGCCAGCTCCCTGGCCATAGCAACAGATCTCTGAAAACCAATCAGTTGTGGTCCGGGATATGGTACAGTGATAAAGCTTTGGACTCTCAAGCATGAGGTCCCGAGTTCGATCCCCAGCAGCACATGTGCCAGAGTGATGTCTGGTTCTTTCTCTCTCCTCCTATCTTTCTCATAAATAAAAATAAAATCTTTTTTAAAAAATAATCTACCAAATCTTGCCAAAGAGTTTCATTCTAACTTTGGATGAGAGATGAAACCTTTCCCTTTAAAAAAAAAAAAAAAAAGAAAGAAAGAAAGAAAGAAAAGAAAACCAATCAGTTATTTCGGAGGACAGGATCTGCACAACCCCTCTGAGCAATCCTTTCAGTTCTCTAACCAATCCCACGTCTCCACTATTCAGCATGCTCATGATGTCCAGTCAGCTAACCAGGTCAGTTCTGAAAACAACGACCTCAGGTCTTCTCTTGTGCTTTTTATTCCTTCTGACACCCTCCCATCCCCACCAACCCACCCAAGCCACCAAGGTGGAATCTGAAGGTCTTGATTTAAAATGCCACCTTCTAAGAAGATAGCTCAACAACAAAGTGAAGGACTCTCATGCCAGGGAGCTGGGCGGTAGCACAGTGGGTTAATCACACATGGCACAAAGCACAAGGACCAGCGGAAGGATCCCGGTTCAAGACCCCAGCTCCCCACCTGCAGGGAGGGGAGTCACTTTGCAAGCAGTGAAGCAGATCTGCAGGTGTCTATCTTTCTCTCCTCCTCTCTCTCTTCACCTCCTCTCTCGATTTCTCTCTGTCCTATCCAACAACAACAACTATGACAACAATAACAACTACAACAAGCACAACAACAAGGGCAACAAAATGGGGAAAATGGTTTCCAGGAGAAATGGGATTCATAGTGCAAGCACTGAGCCCCAGCAATAATCCTGGAGGAAAAAAAAAAGACTCTCATGCCTAAGACTCCTGATTCAAGACCTAATGTCACATGTACTAGAGTGGTGTCCTGGTTTTTCTCTTTTTCAGTATTATTAAACTCTATCTAATATTAACTAAATGAAAATAAAAATTGATTTAATTATTTCTTTTGTTTTTCTTTTTTTTTAATATTTATTTATTCCCTTTTGTTGCCCTTGTTTTATTGTTGTAGTCTTGAAACTTTACATCAGGCTCAACCTGACGCTGTTGACTGGCTACGGAAGAAGGGCAAATGCTAGAAGAAGAAGAAGAAGAATTATTGTAGTTATTATTGTTATTGATGTCCTTGTTGTTGGATAGGACAGAGAGAAATGGAGAGAGGAGGGGAAGACAGAGAGGGGGAGAGAAAGATAGACACCTGCAGACCTGCTTTACCACCTGTGAAGCAACTCCTCTGCAGGTGGGGAGCCAGGGGCTCGAACTGGGGTCCTTATGCCGGTCCTTGCACTTTGCACCACCTGCATTACCGCCTGACTCCCAAAAATAAAATTTTTTAAATTACACTTCTCAGTGGTGCTGCCAATAACCACCCACTAATACCAACTTTAGTAATACTGCTCTGTTTATTTTCTTCTCAGAATTTACCACAGTCTGTACTATTTTATTAATCCATTTTCTTTATTGTTCATGCTCGCCAAAGTCCTATGAGGCAGGGACCTTGCCCAAAGCACTCAAACTTTATAACCCTAGCACTTAGCACAATGTCTGGCATACAGTAAGTAGCCAATAAATATTGGGTCAATTAAATTTGATTGAATTAGACCCAGCTAATTTTCTCTGCTGTGTTGCCCAAGTTTCTCAGCAGACCAGCCACGTGAGGAGGGAGGATGAGCCTAAGAAAAATCTGTGCTGCACTCTTGCCTGCTCACCTCCTCCAGCTTACAGTTAATCATCAGCTTTGTGAGAAAAGAAAGCTTTCAGCCACCGGCATTGCGAACGTGTTTTCTGTCTTTCCTCTGGACCTAACTCCACTGGACTGTGGTGGACGGAAGTGGAGATGAATTTAAGATTATGTCACTAGTCATCAGAAATGGCAATCATACTAAAAACAGCTGTTTACCACGTGCCTAATATTGTGCAGCGCTTGTAACATGAATTCTCCCTCCCATTTCTCAAGAGAATTTCACAGTCGGGAATTATTTTACAAATGAGAAAACGGTATCCAAGTTCATGTAGTTAGTAAGTGAAGGAGGCAGGACCCTGAGCCCAGGTAGACAACTCAATCCTCATTCATACAAACCTACATAAAATATTCTTAGACAGCAAGTTGAAGAACGGTAGTCATTCCTCCACTGTGTTACAATGTCTCAAATGTGGGCTAGGGTGATAGCATAATGGTTAAGCAAAAGACTTTCATGCGTGAGACTCCGAAGTCTCTAGTTCAACCCACAGCATCATCATAAGCCAGTGTTCAGCAGTGCTCTGATCTTTTGTCTCTCTCTCATTAAAATACAATAAGTAGGGAGTCAAGCAGTAGCGCAGCAGGTTAAGCACACGTGGTACAAAGCCCAAGGACCTGAGTAGGGATCCCAGTTCGAGCCCCCGGCTCTCCACCTGCAGGGGAATTACTTCACAAGTGGTGAAGCAGGTCTGTAGGTGTCTCTCTTTCTCTCCCCCTCTCTGTCTTCCCCTCCTCTCTCCATTTCTCTGTCCTATCCAATAAGAACGACACCAATAACAACAATAATAACTACAACAATAGGGCAACAAAAGGGAATAAATATTTTAAAATATATATATACATATATATAAGTAAATAAATTTTAAAAAATAAAACAAAAAAAGTCTCAAATGCTTTAGGGATATATGGCAGTGGTAGTTCAGTCTGTATATGAACCTGAAAATGCCAACAGTCAAACACCTGGAAGTATCTTTTTCATCTTCAGTGAAGAAGCAGTGTTGGGGCCAGGTTAAGTGAAACTGGTTAAGTGCAAATAGTAAGTACCATGCACAAGGACCTAGGTTCAAGCCCCCACTCCCCACCTGCAGGGGGTATACTTCACCACTGGTGAAGCAGATCTGCAGATGTCTGTCTTTCTCTCTCCCTCTGTTTTCCCACCTGTCTCAATTTTTCACTATCTTGTCAAGTAAAAAAAAAATTAATAAAAAGCAGTGCTTTTGTAGGGTCAGTACATACACAGGACTCTTTAAAACTGAAAACAGTAACAATTCCAGTCAATAAGTAATAGCTGATATGTAACATCAATAAGTAATAGTTTGATAATTCTAGGTTTGGGCCATAAGGAATTTTTTTTTAATTTTTTTTTTAATATTTATTTATTTATTTATTCCCTTTTGTTGCCCTTGTTGTTTTATTGTTGTAGTTGTTGTTGATCTCATTGTTGTTGGATAGGACAGAGAGAAATGGAGAGAGGAGGGGAAGACAAAGAAGGGGAGAGAAAGATAGACACCTGCAGACCTGTTTCACTGCTTGTGAAGCGATTCCCCTGCAGGTGGGGAGCCAGGGGCTCGAACCAGGATCCTTACACTGGTCCTTGTGCTTAGCGCCACCTGCGCTTAACCCGCTGTGCTACCACCCAACTCCCAAGGAATATTTTTTTAAAGTGTGTTTGTGTGTGTGTGTGTGTGTGTGAGAGAGAGAGAGAGAGAGAGATTGACTGATTGATTGATTTACTAACAAGGGACTGAGGAGAGAACCAGTAAGACTTTCAGGAAAAGGAGGAGTTCAACCAGCCAAGAATGGACACGCTGCACTGGAGGAAATTGTGCGTTTGGAAGGATCACAATGAGCATCCTAGGAAAGTCCCTGGGGGGCTGGGCAATGGCACACCTGGTTAAGCATACATACTACCATGTACAAGGACCCAGGTCCCAGCCCCTGCTCCCCACCTGCAGGAGGGAGGCTTCATGAGCAGTGAAGCAGGTCTGCAGGTGTCTCTCTTACTCTCCCTCTCTCTCTTCCCCTCCTCTCTGTTTCTTTTCTCTATCCAATAAAATAGAAAGAAAATTTTTAAAAAATGTCTGCCAGGAATAGTGGACTCATCATGCAGGCATGTGATAACCTTTGTGGGAATGAATGAATGAATGAATGAATGAATGAATGAATGGTCCCTAAATGATGAGCAGAGGAATATGGACCTCTGTCCTGTTGGAAGCAGGGCTGACATAAGTGGAAGCCTAACTCATCATGGGGGTGAGGTTGTGGGCAGATTGCTGGGGAGAAAATCTGCAGGCCATGAACTTCACTGGGAACGCTGGAATGCAAATGGCCAACAAAAGAGATCATGGAATCCAGATGGGCAGGGAGGATGGAAAAAGCACAGTTGATGGGGGACTGGGCAGTAGCACACCTGGCTTAGCACACGCATTACCATGATGCCGGAGAGAAGCTTCATGAGTGGTTAAGTAAAGCTATAGATGTCTCCCCTTTTCTCTCCCTCTGTTCTCCCCTTGTCCTATCAAATAAAAATAAATATTAAAGGCAAGCTTTAAAAATAAGTAACGGGGCCAGACAGTGGCACAACGGATTAGGCGCACATAGCGTAGAGCACAAGTACCCGTGGCAAGGGTCCCATTTCCAGCCCCAAGCTCTCCACCTGCAGTGAGGCCATTTCACAGGCAGTGAAGCAGGTCTGTAGGTGTCTTTCTCTTCTCCTCTCTGTCTTCCCCTCCTCTCTCAGTTTCTCTCTATCCTCTCCAACAACAACAGCAGCAACAATAACAACAGTAACAGCAACAACAGCAATGGAAATAAGATGGCCGATAGGAGCAATGGATTTGTAGTGCAGGCACCGAGCCCCAGCAATGACCCTGGAGGCAAAAAAAGATAATAAAAATATAATATAGGGGCCGGGCAATGGCGCACCTGGTTGAGTGCATGTATTATAATGCCCAAGGACATGGGTTCGAGCCCCTGGCCCCCACCTGCAGGGGGAAAACTTTTCGAGTGGTGAATCAGTGATGCAGGTGTCTGTCTCCCTCTCTATCACCACCTTCCCTCTCAATTTCTGGTTGCCTCTATCCAATAAAGATAATTTAAATTTTTTTAAAGATTATATTTATTTTCTTTTTTGTTGCCCTTGTTTTATTGTTGTAGTTATTATTTTTATTGTTATTGATGCCATCGTTGTTAGGACAGAGAGAAATGTTGAGAGGAGGGGAAGACAGAGAGGAGGAGAGAAAGATAGACACCTGCAGAACTGCTTCACCGCTTGTGAAGTGACTCCCCTGCAAGTGGGGAGCCGGGGCTCAAACCGGGATCCTTAAGCCAGTCCTTGCGCTTTGTGCCACCTGCGCTTAGCCCGCTTCGCCACCGCCTGACTCCCGATAATTTAAATTTTTTTAAATATATATATAATATATAACAGAGGTGTTGGGCACTGGCTGAGTGCACATGTTGAGTGCACATGTTACAATGTGCAAGGACCTAGGTTCAAGCCCCCAATCCCTACCTGCAGGGGGGATGTTTCATGAGCAGTGAAGCAGTGCTGCTAGACTCTCTCTCTCCTGCCCCCACCCCCATCTCCCCTTCCCTCTGATGTCTCTACCCAATAAATAATAAATAAATAAATAATATTTTTGAAAGGAAAGAACATAACACTGAGAGTTCTCTGAGCAGTGGAACTTCACACCTTTGTCAAAGACTATACAGTGCACAATGCCAACAAAGTGACCCTCAAAGGAAAGTATGAACTTGGAGTGACAAAGGTGTGTCACCATAGACTCACTGATTATAACAAATGTGCCACCATGGGTGCTGATATTGATATCGGGGGTTGTGGAGGGACTATACAGAACCTTTATATAGCTTTGCTCAGTTTTTCTGTGAATAACCTTGCTATTTAACACCAAAACCTTTCTCTCCTCCTCCTCTTCTGTGTGTGTGTGTGGGGGGGGGGGAGGAGAAAGGGATGAACTTGGTCACAGAGCATGATAGGGAAAAGGAAGTTGAGGATGAGTCACAGACTGGGTGACTGGAAGAAGGCTGAAGTCAACAGCAGAATGAGGAAGTTGGAAGACAGGCCTGTTTTTATTGGTGAGGAAGAGTTCAGGACAGCACAGGTTATGATAACAAAGGATATCAAGTAAAAGTCTTCAGGAATTTGGAGAATAGCTTGGGACTGAGATATGAAAAGAGTAGAGGCATGTAGCTTAAAGACAAAGTCAGCATTAAATGTTCCTCTTTTAAACTAAGGGGTGGCAAGTTCTCTTTCAAAAAGGAAAAAGATTGCAACACATTGGAAATAACACTTTTTGCCACGAAGGCCATCACCTCTATTGCAAAGATCTGTTGGGGAGGGGCAAACTCAGTTACTTAAAAAGAAAGTAATTCCAGGAACTGACAAGCAATCCAAGGGGCAAGCACTAAGGGAGATTTTACTTTTGAGTAATTTGAAGGAAAAGGTGAATGAGAGAAGCACAACACCAAAATCCCCAGGTGTAAGTTGTGGAAAGGAAACTGTCTACAGGCAGGCGAGATAACTAGCTCACATGGTCTGCTTGCCACACAGGAGACCCAAGTTCCCAGACTCAACCCTAATCCTGACCACACTGGAGAAGTTAGTTCACAGTAGTGAATCTCCAGTGATGACAAAAAAAAAAAAAAAAAAAAAAAAAAGGAAGCTTTCTAATCTCCCTGAGCTTCATTTAGGGATAACTGTCCACTTGCCTACTTGATGGACCTGCTGGATGGATTTGAACAAATAAGCCTACAAGAAGGCACATGCCTGGCGCCCCCTACGATGGCTTTTGTCACTGTTCACTTTTCACCTAGATTTTTCTAAAACCCTGGAGATAAAATCTCACAGATTACTACTCCTTTAACTTTCTTCCTTTTTTTTTTTTTCCTTTTCACATGCAGGTTGTGTTGATAATACCTACAGGAACAGACTATTTTAAAGTTAAATGATCTGAAACCCAGACCACACATGTGAAATGCACGCCTATAGGGGATAATTTACTCATGGCTGTCCAATACCTGGCCTTGATCCAAGAAGACAAAGATAAGACAGAAAGAGAATCCCGTTTAAAAGTGGGTAAAATGCCAAAGCTAATATTTCTTAAGCTCTATTTGCCAAAAGTGCTAACTGTAATCCAAGGGCGTTTGTCACATGTCTGTCTATAAACTTGATTTGGAAAGGCTTCAAAATAGAGGTCTTTTTTTTTTTTTTTTAAGATTTCCCAACCATCAAGTGAGTCAACTAGAAAAAGTCAGCATCCGGTCTACACCTTCCTGTAAATTATTGATTTCCTGACACAGAAATTTTCACTTGATTTTTGGCACAAGGGACTACTCTTGGGGTTTGATCATCAATAGACAAGTTTCAGTCTCCTGAGGTACTGCTGCCCTTGATTACAGCAGTGACCTGGGGCGCTACAAGAATGATCAGCCACACAGGCCAGGTGCTGGCACACCTGGTTGAGCACACACATTATCATGTGAAAGGACCTGGGTTCAAGCCCCTGGTCTCCACCTTCAGGGAGGAAGCTTCACAAGTAGTAAAAAAAAGCTTCAGGTCTCTCTTCCTCTCTCTCTCCCTTTCCCTCTCCCTCTCTATCTCCCCCTTCATATCTCAATTTCTCTCTGTCTTATCAAATAAAATAAACAGGAAAAAAAATTTTAAAGAATAATTGGTTAGTGGCTCCCCAGTACTTCTATTTGTCAGTCTATAGTAAGACAAGCTACTACGACAGTAAGGAAGGAGAAGACAGTTAATGTGTAATGGAACTTCTCTTGTGCATGTTTGTATTTATAAGTAGCTAGAAGTGTGGGTTTCCTACATACAAAACTTTTTATCATGCTCTGCACTGTGAATTACTTGGGTTTGTAAATCTGAAAGAGGAACTGGGGAAGACCTACAGTCATAGAGGAAAAAAAGAGTGCAGAATAAAAATTAGGAAGGAGTTTGAGGCAGAACTGAGATGCAGAGAGAAGAGCCCAGGAGACAGAAGTTAAGTCAGGTGCCCTGCAAAGCCACTTCCCCACTAACCTGGTAGAATCTATGAAACTAGCAAAGCATGTGATGATGCAGATTCTTCCACCATAATGTCAGGGCTGACATCAAAGTAAAACAGAAAGAACTCGTGAGCCTCCCTTCTTACCCAAATCCACAAAATTAGCAGAAAACTTGGACAAAGCTTTGGATTTCCCTGGGTGGTGAGATTGTGACAAATTCAATCCCTGGCACCACCATAAATCAGAGTTGAGCAGTGCTCTAATGTTTGTTAGTCTGTCTGAGGCAGGGGTAGGTAGTATAATGGTTATGTAACTCTCATGCCCGAGGCTCCAAAGTCCCAGATTCAATCTCCTGCACTGCCATAAGCCAGAGCTGATCAGTGCTCTAGTAAAAAAAATTTTTTTTTAATTAAAAATTTAAATAAATAAATTTTTAAAAATTAGTCTGTCTCTAACTCTCATTAAAATAAAGTAAATAGGGAGTCAGGCAGCAGCGCAGTGAGTTAAGTGCAGGTGGCGCAAAGCACAAAGACCGGTGTAACGATTCTGGTTCAAGCCCCCAGCTCCCCACCTGCAGGGGAGTCACTTCACAAGCGGTGAAGCAGGTCTGCAGGTGTCTGTCTTCTCCCCCCCTCTCTGTATTCCCCTCCTCTCTCCATTTCTCTCTGTCCTATCCAACAATGATGACAACAACAATAACTACAACAATAAAACAAGGGCAACAAAAGGGAATAAATAAATAAATATTAAAAAATAAAGTAAATAAAAATACTTGAAAATAATAATAATAATAGGAGCAGGGCAGTAGCAAACCCAGCTGAGTGCACATGTTACAATGCCCAAGGCCTTGGGTTCAAGCCTCTGGTCCCCACCTACAGAGAGGATGCTTCACGAAAGGTGAAGCAAGTACTGCAGCTGTCTCTCTGTCTCTCCTCCTCTCAATTTCTCTCTGACCTATCCAAAAAAAAAAAAAAAAGCCACTGAAAGCAATAATGGATTCATCATGCAGGCACCCCTGGTACAATAAAAATTACTGACCTGGTGGCAATAAAAATAATAATAATGTTGAAGAAATTAATAAATTTATTAATAAATAAATGCATCATCCAAGCATTAAGATACAGATCACTATCTCTCATCCCAGAATAAGCAAATTAGAAATCTAGGAACTGGGGAGTCGGGCGGTAGCGCAGCGGATTAAGCGCACAAAGCGCAAGGACTGGCGTAAGGACCCTGGTTCAAGCCCCCGGCTCCCCATCTGCAGGGGAGTCACTTTACAGGCGGTGAAGCAGGTCTGCAGGTGTCTGTCTTTCTCCCCCCTTCTCCGTCTTCCCTTCCCTTCTCCATTTCTCTCTGTCCTATCCAACAACAACGACAGCAATAATAACAACAATAAACAAAAAGGGCAACAAAAGGGAACAAATAGCCTCCAGGAGCCGTGGATTTGTGGTGCAGGCACCGAGCCCCAGCAATAACCCTGGAGACAAAAAAAGAAAAGAAAAGAAAAAAAAGAATAACATACATCTTGAAGGAAAAATGATAGTCTGTCAAGGTCCTGATGTGATCAACAGAGTTGAAACTAAAGTATTCAATCTATTCTATTAGTAACAGCTCCTGCCAAAAAATGGCAAAACTGGCTTGATAGGGTCAAGGATTTCAAGGCCAGCTCCTATAGGTATGTATAGGTATGCCAAAGTAGTGTCGGGATACAGAGTCACAAAAACTGGGTGTTTTCTGGGGAAAAAAAAAAAAAAGAATTGCTGATGAAGAGGGGCTAGTAAGAGCACAACCACACAAGATGAGTTAAGAGACCCCACAGGGGTCCCAACTTAGTAGACAGATGGGCCAGATTATTTAAGGTTCTGGTTTCATGAGACTTGAACTATGTGACATTTTCTTGATATCCAGGAAACTGGACAAATGCTACAGGTGTCTTAGAGGAATCGGGAAAGCATAATGAGACACAGAGGGAATCTGCATTCCTGAAATGGAACATGGGAAAGGTGGTTTAAAAAGAGCCTTGCACCACTGACCTCAGAGTTAGAAAGAATGCTCTAAATTTTACATCTATTTAATAGGAAAGCACACTGGTTGCCTCTAAGTCAGTGAAAAAGTTATGATAGCCCAGCCTTGTAAATCCTGCGGGGAATACGTTTGAGGTGAAGTGGGTACCTCTGAGTTACAACAACTACTAAGGTACTCTCTCAACCTCATTGTCTATCAAAAAATGGGGGGAGGCTGCTACAAACAATGGAGTTGTCACACTGGCACTAAGTCCAGTGATAACTGTCGTATGCTTTACATTGGTTTGTTCTAGCCCTCCCCCGCCAAGAGAATTGGATGAGTCCTGTTAATTTCGCGGGCCTGCTTGGCCCCGCCCCAAGGGACCCCGGGAGAGGGTTCCTGAGTTCGAGAGTGCGAGAGTTTCAGAGGGTTCCCCAGTGCCAGAGTTCCAGAGTTCCAGAGTTGGAGAGTTCCCGAGTTACAGAGTAAGAGGGAGTGCTTGTGTCGCCGCAAAGAGACAGCCGAGTTCTGTTTGGTGATTAGTTTGTCTTAGTTTGTGAATCGTTGTTCCTGAATAAAGAAATACAGCTTCCCTGCCCAGCCGTTGTCTCCGCGTCTCTGTTACCCGCTGTGAAGCTAGCCAGCCAGCCCGGCCAGAGCCTTTCGAAATTTTAACAACAGATAACACTTGCGGGAAGAAAAAAAGAAGGAAAGGAAAAAGGTATCTATTATAGCTTTTAATTTTTCCCTCCATCATTTTATCAGGAGATGTGTCTTAGTCCTAAAAGCAAAGATAATGATAGGAATATTAAAATAAAGCACTAAAAAAAAAAAGAAAGAAAGAAAAAGGAAACATGGGAGCAAGTGTGTTCAAATCCTGCCTCCTCTACTTGCCTCAAAACATGAGATAGCTTTCATCAGTAGAAAACAGCCATTGGCTCTTGTTCATAAGTTTAAAAGATTTATTGCAAATTTTAAAAATAACAAAGAGGGGCCGAGTGGTGGCACAGCCCTAAAGCGCACAGGATGCCATGCATAAGGACCCAGGCTCAAGCCCCTGGTCCCCATCTGCAGGCAGCAGCTTCATGAACAATGGCGCAGGCTGTAGATATCTCTTTTTTCCCTCTCCCTCTCTCCCTCTCCAACCTTATTTCTCTATCTCTATCATAATAAATTTTCAAAAAATTTAATAATTTCTAAAGTGATAAAAAAAAAAAAAAGCTAGAGCACTGTGGTAGTTTTAATGTCCATCTCCTTCCTAAAACATGTCACCATACTACTAGTTTGCTCTACTGATTTCCAAATTCATGTCTACTCTGCACATTGCAATCATTTGCTTTACTTCATCATCTGCCTCTTATTGTTATTTCTGGCATCTATTTACCTACAAAAGTAGAATGCTTACTAAGTTAGATCAACATCTGCTCTGTGATTTCTAAGTTTCCTCAGGTTTGGTAAGATGCTTCATAAGTCAAAGTAATTTTAAGTTATCTTAAATATTTATTTTAATATTAATAATTTTGTTCCAAAATGTATTCTTTAAGTGAGTTTATTTTTGTGAACAATATGAAACAGAGTTCTCATTTTTTTTCCTAAAAGAAGAGCCTATTATTTCAACAACATTATCATATTCCATAGTATCATTAATTCAATGTCTATCTTTACAACAGAACATCTTCTGGACTTACTATTCACGGTCTTAGAACATTATCATATTCCATAGTATCATTAATTCAATGTCTATCTTTACAACAGAACATCTTCTGGACTTACTATTCACGGTCTTAGAATATATATATATATATATATATATATATATATATATATATATATACTTTTAACTTTATTTTATTCTTGCCGTCAGTGCTTCTCTGGAACCTCTAAACTGCACAATTAGACTGTTTCTGGTGGAGTCTTATCTTTTTCGAAAAGACAGAGAGCAAGAAAGACAGGCAACAGCTCTGCTCTACCACCTGTGAAGATTATTTCCCTTAGCTTATTTTCCTAGCTCCACACAGTGGCAAGGGTCTTTAGCCCATGTCTTTGAACATGGTGAAGGATATGCTCTACCAGATGACACACTTTGGCATATTTTGAAGTCAAGCTAAAGAATTCATTTCAAATGGTACTGCCCACTAATAGAAGTCTATCTCTCCCAGTCTGTAAAAATTAAGTGAGTTAAAAGGGATGGTCTAAACTAGTAAACATCTCAACCATCTTATTTAATCATTGACAAACTAATCTTTGGGCAGGAGGTAACATTACTTCCCAACTTCACAGACATCTTGGACTTTGTGTAACTGTTCTTGATTTTATAAATCTTTTAGCAATAACTTTTAAATACAACAATTCTACTAAGAGACCAGAAATGGCCTCATTGTACCTCAACCCATATATGTTCTAAATCTTTCCTCATCTCCCCCAAACAAATTGTAACATCCTAGCTTATATCTTTCAAAATTGTTTGAGACCCAGCACAATATGGGAATAGATAGAATAGAACTAGAGGAAGCTCTGGTGCTGCGGTATCTCCCTCTCTCTGTATCTCTGAGTGTATATAAAATAAAAAGGGTGAAAGTCAGCGAGATCAAACATACTCAATGCCCTACCACCAAAAAGGGAGGGAGGAGAAGAAAGGGAACATGGGGACCACAGAAATATATATAGAAGGGGCAGCAATACAGTTCACTTGGTTAGTACGCTACTTTGCCATGTGTACCACCCAGGTTCAAGCCCAGCCCAACCGCACTGGAAGAAGCTTCAGTATTGTGATTCCCTCTTTCTCTGCCTGTCTCTTTCTTTTCCTTTCTTTCTTTCTTTCTTTTTTTTGTCTCCAGGGTTATCGCTGGGGCTCAGTGCCAACACTACGAACCACTGCTCTTAGTGGCCAATTATTTCTTTCTTTTTCTTTTCTGTTTTATTCGATAGGACAGAAATAAATTGAGAGAGGAGAGGGGGAAGATAGAGAGGAAGATAGGAAGGGAGGGAAAGATAGAGAGGAAGAGGAGAGAGAGAGAAAGACACCTGCAGACCTGCTTCACTACTCGTGAAATGTCCCCGATGCAGGTGGGAAGCAAAGTCTCAAACCTGGGTCCTTCTACATGGTACTATGTGTCCTTAACTTGGTGCACCACTGCCTAGCCCCCTCTGCCTCTCATTTTCTATCTGAAAAAGTGAATACTGTGACCAAAAAAAAAACGACTGGGAGTTGGGTGGTAGTGCAGCTGGTTAAGCACAGGTGGCGCAAAGTGCAAGGACTGGTATAAGGATTCTGGTTCAATCCCCCGCTCCCCACCTGCAGGGAAGTCGCTTCACAGGCGGTGAAGCAGGTCTGCAGGTGTCTATCTTTCTCTCCCCCTCTCTGTCTTCCCCTCCTCTCTCCATTTCTCTCTGTCCTATCCAACAACGACATCAATAACAACAATAATAACTACAACAATAAAACAACGAGGGTAACAAAAGAGAATAAATAAATAAATAATTTTTAAAAAACGACCAAAAAAATTAAGTTAAAAAAAAAATTATAGGAATTATGTGGCCTTAAGTAAAAGTGGATCTTTTCTAGAACTATGAAGAGATTGGGAAGAAAGATTAGTTATGGGAGTCAGGTGGTAGCACAGCAGGTTAAGCGCAGGTGGCACAAAGCACAAAGACCAGCATAAGGATCTCAGTTCCAGCCCCCCGGCTCCCCACCTGCAGGGGAGTCGCTCCACTGGCGGTGAAGCGAGTCTGCAGGTGTCTATCATTCCCTCCCCCCTCTGTCTTCCCCTCCTCTCTCCATTTCTCTCTGTCCTATCCAACAACAAAGACATCAATAACAATAACTACAACAATAAAACAAGGGCAACAAAAGGGAATAAATAAATAAATAATTTTTTTTTTTAAAAAGAGTCGTTATTTAAGGAAAAAAGAAAAAATGAAAGCACCAACAACAGTTGACTTTGACTGAAAACTGGTTAAGCTTTTTACATATAATAACGGGGTAGCTAAGAGTACCCATTCCAGACAGAGCCCAGGTACCTATTTCAAATCTTATCTCCATCAATACTAGTTATCTGACTTGGGTTTTCTACCTCAATTTTCTTAATCTGGAAGGAAAAAAATAATGGAGGGCAGGGAATAAAAAACAGGACTATCTAACCAAAGACTATTGGTATACCTAGAATATTTGCAAAAAAGCCTGGCACGCACTAAGCTGCACATGGTAACTTGTATTATAGAAATCTAGTATTTGTGAGGTCATTAAAATTGAGCTGAAAAGTTCAAAGAACTCATAAATACTTCAATGACTTAGTTTCCCCAGATATAAACCAAATCTGCTTCATAAATTTATTGCAAAATTAATGAGATTTCAAGATTAGTGAGATTGCAAAATTAGCAAAAAAAATTTCAGATCTGGGGAAATAGAATAATGGCTATATAAAAAGATGTTAAGGGGATGGGTGGTGGTGCACCAGGTTGAGTACACACATTACAATGTGCAAGGACCTGGGTTCGAGCCGCTGGTCCCCACCTGCACGAGGAAAGCTTTGCAAGTGGTGAAGCAGGGCTGCAGGTGTCTCTCTGTCGCTCTCCCTATCTTCCCTTGCCCTCTCAATTTCTGGCTGTCTCTATCCAATAAATAAAGAGAAAAAGAGAAAGAGATGTTAATGCCTGAAGCACCGAAGGTCCCAGGTTCAATCCCCAGCACCACCAAAAGCCAGGGCTGAACAGTGCTCTGGAAAAGAAAATAAATTAAAGTGAAAAGTTGTTTCACAATACCTAGCACGTAAGTATTCAATGTCAATGAAAGTTTGGCTATTAGCAATTTTGGGGTGCAAGGAATACTACTGCCCTTGAATTTCCTGAATCAACTTAAGCCAAACTTAAGTGCTCTGTCAACAGTACCTAGCTAGCAAATGTCCATGCCAACATTTCCACTCAAATGAGTATGAGACCAGAAGATATAGCCACCACCCCCATACAATCTCTTATTTGAGCAGAATGATGTTAAGATAAAGGTTGATTCGTACCTTATAAATTGCTAACAGAAGGCAAGAAGTTGGTGATAACAGTCCAAAATGTGAAGTATTAATCCAGTAAGGTGACTTTGGCCAAAAACACTTCTTTATCACTCGTAGAAATGAAAATTTGGGACTGGGCGGTAGCACACCCAGTTAAATATACATAATATTATGCACAAGGACCCAAGTTCAAGCCCCCCCATACATAATACCCCCCGCAGCAGGAATGCTTCACAAGTGGTGAGGCATGCTTCTGGGTGTCTTTCTCTCTCCCTCTCTCTTTTTTTTTTAATTTTTATTATCCTTATATATTTGATAGAGACAGCCAGAAACCGAGAGGAAGCGGGAAACAGAGATGGAAAGAGACAGAGAGACATCTGCAACACTGCTTCACCATTTGTCAACCTTTCCTCCTGCAGGTGGGGACCAGGGCCTTGAATCTGGGTCCTTGCACACTGTAACACTGATAGTACTATCAACCAGATGTGCCATCACCTGGTCCCTCTCTCTCCCTATCTCCCCCTTCTCTCTCAATTTCTCTCTATCTTATCCAATAAAATGGGGAAAATGGCCACTTAGGAGCAGCGGATTCATAGTGCTGGCACCGAGCCCCAGCAATAACCCTGGAAGCAAAAATAAATAAATATTAAAATTAAAATTAAAAAAGGACAGAAATGAAAAATTGCTAAAGTTGCACCCTGGTCTCAACCAGTTGCCAGACATTTACAGGTGGCTATTTCACTTCCCTAGCAAAAGGGGGGAGGGGGTAAGCCACATGTAATATAATGTAAACATTAAGGGTTTTTTTTTGTTTTTTATTTTTATTTTCTTATATTCATTTATCTTCCCTTTTGTTGCCCTTGTTTTTTTATTGTTGTTGTAGTTATTATTGTTGTTGTTATTGATGTCATTGTTGTTGGATAGGACAGAGAGAAATGGAGATGGGGAAGACAGAGAGGGGGAGAGAAAGACAGACATCTGCAGACCTGCTTCACTGACTGTGAAGCGATGCCCCTGCAGGTGGGGAGCCGGGGGCTCGAACCAGGATCCTTAAGCCGGTCCTTGCGGTTCGCGCCATGTGAACTTAACCCACTGCGCTACCGCCCGACTCCCATCCCAGCTCTTTCAACACCACTTTCTCACCGGTGAACTGGCTTTAGAAGAAAAAATGAAATGGATGAAATGGACTGTAAGAAGGAAAGAGCTAGTTCAATAGAAGCCAATGTTGGGAGTCGGGCTGTAGCGCAGCGGATAAAGCGCATGTGGCGCAGTGCACAAGGACCGGTGTAAGGATACCGGTTCGAGCCCCCAGCTCCCCACTTACAGAGGCAGGTTGCTTCACAGGCGGTGAAGTAGATCTGCAGATGTCTTTCTCTCCCTCTCTCTGTCTTCCCCTCCTCTTTCCATTTTTCTCTGTCCTATCCAACAACAACGACATCAATAAGAACAACAATAATAACTACAACAATAAAACAACAAGGGCAACAAAAGGGAAAATTAATTAATTAATTAATTTTTTAAAAGGAGTCAATGATAATCAGTGTTCGCATCTTCATACATTTACTCTAAGTGTATTTCATTTTTTAGTAGTTTCATTCAAAACAGCTCCACTAGTCAAATTTAGACCTGCCATTTCCTGGCAGGGGTTGAGGGTGTGGGGAGACATTTCTGGAAGCTATGACAAAAGCAGCCAGAGACCCATTCTCAAACTGTAGAGCCCCAGCTGAGCTGGATCAACGGGGTGGAGGAACCGGTTCTCACTGCCTTATCTCTGCAGCTCAGGTCTGAGTAGCCAACCCCGCAGGGGAGGAGTTTCAGTTTTGCAGGACTCCCCTCCCAACTCTCATAGCCCCAAACCCAGACCGGAGAACTCTGCGGCTGGAGTCAGAAGCCCAGCAGACCTGTTTCTGCTCCCAAGGTAGTTAGCTGAATGATTCTCATCCCCAAACTGTAGCTTCTCGTCCATAAAAAGGTCTGAGCAAAATTATGTGAGAACCTTTCTGCTCTAAATTTCTAAATCCATTATTCTTACAATGCAAACGGACCTTGCAGAAATAAAAGTGCTTCCTTTCAAGCACGACAAGCAGTTCTACGTCCCTGTGCCCGGAATATTCCCCCTCGTGTAACCGTACTGAGTATGATGCATCAAAGCTGAGAAAAAAACAGGCTGTTGCTTTCCCGGGGCATCAAATCTGGATTATCAGTCAAAGGTGATTTCCTCTCGGGCTTCCCCCCCCCCCCCCAATCCTACAATCCCAAAGGGTAAAAAAAAATTTTTTTAAAAACACCTAAACCGGGCCGGGTATGCCACCCTCTCTCTGGGGCTATGTTTTTAGCCATGAATCCCAGAATCAAGGTCTCATGCCGCCTTCTGGCAAACAAGCCGATCCCTGCACATCTGGACTGGAAAGAAGGCTCCAATCCCGGCCCGCAGGGAGCTGCACCTGAGCGCGTGATGGGCCCCGCGCCCCAAGAAAGAGCAGCCAGCTCGCCCCCACCACTACCCCCAACCGAGGTCCCCACAAAGCCGGCGACAAGGAGGCTTCCCCATTGGGTCCCCTAGTCACTTACAGGGGGCTCCTCGGGTCAGGGCTGGGCTGAGCAGAGCGGTGGCCAGGCTGGCAGTGGAGTTTGCTGACTCAAAGGCGCGGCGGCGGCAGCGAGCGCCCAGAAGCGCACGCGAACGCACACAAGCGCAGCCCCGCGCACTCGGCGCACGCAGCGGCTCCCCGCCCGCGCTCAGGACCCAGAGCCCGCAGAGCGCCGCCCCCGCCGTCAGCGCACAGCCCGGCCGGGGTGCGGCCCCGCGCCCCGCCCTCCGGCCCCTGGCAGATGTGTGCGAACTTGGCCCCGCGGCGCGGAACGCGCGGTGAATCGCTGGGGGGCGCTGCCGCATTCCAGAGTCTAAATCCGCCTCCCGCGACTGTAGGATCCAGTAAAGATAATGAATCCCACGTGCCTCCACGCTGAAGATAACGGATGTGCAAAGGGCACCATTTGGAATCAAACCTGAAAATCTTCTGTTTGTTAAACACCACCCCGTGAATCCCCAGCTATGGAGAAGGTTGACGAATGCGGAGTGGCATACATAATAGGTGTTGATTGTAAAATTCAACGTTGCAGTAGTTTGAATGTTTCATAATAAAAATTTGAGGGCGGGGGAATGAGGTCTGGAGCTGGGGAAACAGCAAAACGGTTATAGAAAAGACTTTCATGCCTGAGGCATCAAGGTTAAATTCACAAAGCACCCATAAACCAGAGCTGAGCAATGCTCTCTTATCTGGGCCAGAGAGGCCGAAGAGTATTCCACCAGCACAAAGGCTGCTCCACATTCTTTAAAGTGGTCATTCTTCCCTAATGTTTCTTCAGCTTAGAGAGATTATTTGCATGGTGGTTAGCAGTTACATTGAAAATTTATGAGAATACAATAGGTCTGGAGAATAATTATGACAGATATAAGCAGGACAATCCCTACTGTTTAGAGTTCACTTTAGTGACCTGACAGTGGATAAAAGTGCCACACTCAGCTTGAGATCCTGATTCCATCTTTCCCTTCTCCTCCTCCTCCTCTCCTCCCCCTCCCCTTCTCCTCTTCCTCCTCCTCCCCACTTCTTTCTCTCATGTTAATAAATCTTTAAAAAAAAATGCACCTTTCAGAACCTGATTCCCCAAGCCCAAAGCAACCCCATTAATAGAATCACCCTTTAAAGTCAACTGAGTTTAAACGTCCCCAAAAATGTTAATCCAGGTGCAGCAAGTGGTATTATTGGTCATAGCACTGATGAGTGTTTAGCTAGATGATAATTAAGGATGGGCATGATGATTATGCAGAAGATTTTCATGCCTGAGACTCCTAGGACCCAGGTTCAATCCTGGACACCACCATAAACCAGAGCTGAGCAGTCCTCTGGTAAATATATAATACTTATGTTTTATATATATATATATATATAACTTATATTATATATAAGTATATAATATAATATATAATACTTGTGATATATATATGTAAGGACTATAGCAACTTTGTTGCCCTTGTTTTATTGTTGTAATTATTATTGTTTTTGTTATTAGTGTTATCTCTACTTTTCTTTTTTTTAATTTTTTTATATTTATTTTTCCCTTTTGTTGCCCTTGTTGGATCTTGACTTTTCTAGATTAACATGTTTAAGATTCCATTCCTGCAAGAAGCCAAAACTGTAAATTAGGTAGTATGTCTTAGATCTGATGGCCTGGGGCTAAGCAAGAGTAACCATAGTCAGGGTCAGCTACCTATTTTCTTTTAATAAACTTAATGCAATTTTTTTCAAAACACACTTTTGCACTCCTTCCCAAAACATACTAGGAAAATATTTGTACCTGCTTACCGATTTATAAAATAAAGAAATTAGGACTTGTCAGTCTACTGACTGCTCATCTTTCTTTTTTTAATTTTATTAATTTATTTTAATTTTTTAATATTTACTTATTTATTCCCTTTGGTGCTTTTTTATTGTTGTAGTTGTTATTGTTGTTGTTGATGTTATCGCTGTTGGATAGGACAGAGAGAAATGGAGAGAGGAGGGGAAGACAGAGAGGAGGACAGAAAGAAAGACACCTGCAGACCTGCTTCACTGCCTGTGAAGGGATTCCCCTGCAGGTAGGGAGCCGAGGGCTAGAACCAGGATCCTTAGGCCAGTCCGTGTGCTTAGCGCCACGTGCGCTTAACCTGCTGTGCTACCGCCTGACTCCCTATTTATTTATTTTTAACAAAAGAGAGAGAAAGAGAGAGAGCAGAGAGCACTGTTCAGCTCTGGCTTATGGAGCTGCTGGAGACTGAACCTGGAATCTCAGAGCTTCAGTTATGAAAGTCTATTGCATAATCATGATTCTGTTTCCCCAGCCCTATCTTATATTTATCAGTAGACTATTCTCAAACTTCTAACTTTGGCACTGTCTTTGACTGTTCCCTTCCCTTTACAATCAATCAAAAATTTTGTATAGCTTTCTACCTCCTTTCCTTCTCATCAAAAAATAAGATGGATGTAGAGCACTAAACTTTTATTCCTGTGTTTCCAGTTTGATCCCCAGCACTACCTGTACTAAAGTGGTACTCAGATTTCTCTCTCTCTCCCTCTTTCTTTCTCTCCTCTCTCTCTCTCTGCATCAAGTGAAACTTTCTAATTTGTAATAAACAAATTTTTTTTTCCACCAGGATAATCACTGGGCT
Source organism: Erinaceus europaeus (assembly GCF_950295315.1). NCBI lineage: Eukaryota > Metazoa > Chordata > Mammalia > Eulipotyphla > Erinaceidae > Erinaceus > Erinaceus europaeus. The sequence goes on from NC_080169.1 coordinate 25,301,219, forward strand.
CAGTGCCTCCATAATGAATGCAACACTTCTGGCAGCGATATTTTCCCCTTTTTTGATAGAACAGAGAGAGTTTGAGAAGGCAGAGAGATGTGGCAGAGTGGGGGAAAAGAGCCTGCAGCACTGCTTGAGACTTCCCCTCCCCCACAGGTTAGGTTAGGGCCACGAGCCTCGCCACTTGTGCACGGTAATGTCTGTGCTCAAACCTGTGCACCACCACCCAGTCCTTGAAATATATCTTTAAAAAAAATAAGATGGGGATGAGGCTAGACAGCATAAAGGTTATGCAAAAAGACTCTCATGCTTGAAGCTCAAAAGTCCCAAGTTCAGTCCCCCACACCACTATAAACCAGAGCTGAACAGTGCTCTGGAAATGAAAAATGATAATAAGATGGATTTTCTAGGATCAAAAAAGCAAAACATATTTTTGAGGCTTATAGTTTGATGATGTGACACCCTCTCTCTGGGAGACATTCTTTTGGCTCTGGTAGGACTAAGACAGAGCCTTACAAATACCTTTGTACTGATAAGAACCCCAGACCTGTGACTGGACAGACCTGGTCAGTGGAGATTAGGCAATAGAACCCTTCTTGCTCTGTGTCCTCATTGCCACACTGAGATTGCATGCCTCTGTGACATTCAAGTGTTCAGTGTTCCGGTGGCACAGGGGATAAAGCATTGGACTTGAAAGCATAAAGTCATGAGTTTGATCCCTAGCTTCACATGTGACACAGTGATGCTCTGGTTCTCTCTTTCCCGCTTCCTTTCCAAACAATAAACAAACCTTTAACTTTTTTTTTTAGTATTTTGTTTATTTATTGGATAGAGACAGAGAAGTTGATAAGGAAGGAAAAGATAAGGAGGAAGGGGAAAAAGAAGACACAGGCAATCCAACATCACCATTCTCACAGCTTCCCACCACTAAAGTGGAGAAAAAAGGGCATGAACCCAGGTCATTGTGTATGGTAACATATGCACTTAGTGAGGTATAACACTCACAGGCTCTTAACCAAGCCTTTAAAAAAAAAAAATGCTAACTGGGGGAGTTGAGCGGTAGTGCAGTGGGTTGAGTGAACATGGCAGAAAGTGCATAGGCTGGCATAAGGATCCAGGTTTGAACCCCCGGCTCCCCACCTGCGGGGGGGGGGGGGTTTCACAGGCAGTGAAACAGGTCTGCAGGTGTCTATCTTTCCCTCTCTCTGTCTTCCCCTCCTCTCTCCATTTCTCTCTGTCCTATCCAACAATGACAATATCAATAACAACAATAATAACTACAACAAAAAATTTTTTAAAAAGGGCAACAAAAGGGAAAATAATTTTTTTTTTCAAAAATGCTCACTGGTTGACTATATACACTATGCATGAGGACCAGTTTCAAGTCCCCACTCCTCACCCACAGTGGGAAGCTTCAGGAGCAGTAGAGCAGGTCTGCAGGTGTTTATATATTTATCTCTCCTTCTCTATCTCCCTTTACCCTCTCAATTTCTCTCTGTCCTATCAAATAAAATAGAAAGAAAAAAGGGGGGAGGTAACCTGGGGCAGTGGATTCATAGTGCCAGCACTGAGCTCCAACAATAACCCTGGTAACAATTTAAAGAAAAATTGTTTGTGGTTTCGGAGGTGGTGCAATGGATAAAGCGTGGACTCTCTCTTTTTTTTTTTTTAAGTTTTTTCTTTTTTTTAAATTTATTCCCTTTTGTTGCCCTTGTTTTATTGTTGTAGTTATTATTGATGTCATTGTTGTTGGATAGGACAGAGAGAAATGTCGAGAGGAGGGGAAGACAGAGAGAGCTAGAGAAAGATAGACACCTGCAGACTTGCTTCACCGCTTGTGAAGCGACTCCCCTGCAGGTGGGGAGCTGGGGCTCAAACCCGGATCCTTTTTTTTTTTAATTTTTTTTATATTTTATTTTATTTTATTTATTACCTTTTGTTGCCCTTGTTTTATTGTTGTAGTTATTATTGATGTCGTTGTTGCTGGATAGGACAGAGAGAAATGGAGAGAGATGGGGAAGACAGAGAGGGGGAGAGAAAGACAGACACCTGCAGACCTGCTTCACCGCCTGTGAAGGGACCTGCCTGCAGGTGGGGAGCCGGGGGCTCGAACTGGGATCCTGACGCCGTTCCTTGAGCTTAGCGCCACCTACGCTTAACCCGTTGTGCTACAGCCCGACTCCCTCAAACCCGGATCCTTATGCCCCGTCCTTGCGCTTTGTGCCACGTGCGCTTAACCCACTGCGCTACCACTGGACTAACGTTGGACTCTCAAGCATGAGATCCATTGTTTGATCCCTGGCAGCATATGTACCAGACTGATGTGTGGGTCTTTTTCCCTTCTCCTCTTCCTCTTCCTCCTCTTCTGCTTCCTGCCCCTCCTCCTCCTCCTTTCCCTGCTATCCCTCTCATTAAGACATAAATTAAATATTTAAAAATTTTGTTTCAATATTCAGGGAGGCTAGGTTATCACCTGGTAAAGTCACATGGTATACACTGCACCAGGATCTAAGTTAAAGCCCCTGGTTCCCACCTGCAAGAAGGCAAGCTTCATGAGTGTTGAAGCAGTTTCTTTTTCTTCTCTATTTTCCTCCTTCCCTCTCAGCTTCTCTCTGTCTCTATCCTAAATAAATAAATAAAATGTTCATTGTGTGTTCTTCAACTGAGCACCCATATTATTTCTCCTCATAGATGTGTATGATTTTTCCTGGGAGACTCTTAAATATGTACAAACTGTTATGTCACTCTACTCAGCATAAAACTGGAAACTCTCAGCCTTTCCTATTTCTGAACTTTGAACCACAGGCCAAGCTGGCCAAGCTGCCTTCCCAGCTTAAACAATGTATCCATTCACGTCAAAGTGTCACACTTGTATGAGGTCTTGGTGGAACTCCTTTTATTTCTCAGTCCCCAGTATAAATTCCTGACATTCAGAACTCTATAATCACTGCTTAATATCACTGTAGAGCAAAGTTTAGGGTTTTCAGACATGTTTTTAGGAACAGGATCCTTTCTTCAAATGCATTCATTTATGAAAATCCTTCAGCATCTCCCATGTAGTAACAGACCTAGGATGTGTGCATGACAAGGTGTGCACACTACTTGACAAGCTGTCTCTGCTCCATTCCAGGATATTTCTTGTCTGCTTTTTGTTTTTGTTGCTCCCACTATTTGTTGTTTGTTTGTTTGCTATACTACTTTATGCCTACCAGTAACCATCACCACCCACCTTTTTTTTTTATAGAGAGTGGGAAACAGAAAAAGGTAGAAAGGAGAGGGAGAGAGAAAGAGAGATACTGCAGCACTCCTTTACCATTGGGAAGTTTCTCAGCTGCAGGTGCTACTATGTGGAACTTGACCCAGGATCTTCAAGCACAGTAATATGTGCTTCCTACCAGGCGAACCACCGTGAAGCCCCCTACTCTCTGCTTTCTTTTTTCTTTTTAATATTTATTTTATTTATTTATTTATTCCCTTTTGTTGCCCTTGTTGTTTTATTGTGGTAGTTATTATTGTTGTCGTTGTTGGATAGCACAGAGAGAAATGGAGAGAGGAGGAGAAGACAGAGCGTGGGAGAGAAAGATAGACACCTGCAGACCTGCTTCACAGCCTGTGAAGCGACTCCCCCGCAGGTGAAGAGCCAGGGGCTTGAACTGGGATCCTTCCTCCAGTCCTTGCGCTTTGCGCCACCTGCGCTTAACCCAGTGCACTACAGTCCGACTCCCCACTCTCTGCTTTCTATCTGCAGTTAGCCCCTGATTTATCAGACACACAAACACAGTAAAAAAAATAGTTCTTTCCTAATAGCTATGGCAAAACAGAAAGTCTAAGGTGGAGGTGTTAGAGAGAGTTGCTATGGAAAAATATAGTCGTGAAGGTCATGAGTAGGGCTTAGTAGCCAAGTTTAAAATTGTCATTGAGGGTGCTGGACGGTGGCACAGCGGGTTAAGCGCACATGGTGGAAAATGTACAGACTGGCATCAGGATCCTGGTTCCAGTCCCCGGCTCCCCAGCTGCAGGGGTTTGCTTTACAGGCGGTGAAGCAGGTCTGCAGGTCTGTCTTTCTCTCGCCCTTTCTGTCTTCCCCTCCTCTCTCGATTTCTCACTGTCCTATCCAACGATAACAATAACAACAACAACAATGATGATAAACAAAAAGGACAAAAAAAGGGGGGTGGAAATTAAATAAAGTTTCTTTTAAAAAATAATAAAATAAATAAATAAATAAATAAAATTGAGATTAGGGAATAGGGCGGTAGCGCAGCAGGTTGACCGCAGGTGGCGCAAAGCACAAGGACTGGTTAAGGATCCCGGTTCCAGCCCCCGGCTCCCCACCTACAGGGGAGTCGCTTCAGTGGGAGTCGCTTCACAGGCGGTGAAGCAGGTCTGCAGGTGTCTATCTTTCTCTCCCCCTCTCTGTCTTCCCCTCCTGTCTCCATTTCTCTCTGTCCTATCCAACAACGACGACATCATCAACAACAACAATAATAATAACTACAACAATAAAACAAGGGTAACAAAAGGGAATAAATAAATATGTTTTAAAAATTGAGATTAAAGGAAGTCAGGCGGTAGCAGTGGATTAAGCGCACGTGGCGCAAAACGGTAGGATCTGCGGAAGGATCTGGGTTCAAGCCCCCAGCTCCCCACCTGCAGAGGACTCACTTCACAGGCAGTGAAGCTGGTCTGCAGTTGTCTGTCTTTCCCTCCCCTTCTCTGTCTCCCCTCCTCTCTCCACTTCTCTCTGTCCTGTCCAACAACGATGACATCAATAACACCAACAATAATAACTACAACAATGCAACAAGGGCAACAAAAGGGAAAATAAATATTTTTTAAAATAGTCTTTAAAAGAAAATTGAGATTAAAGTACTTCCTCTGGTTGAAACTTTACCATACCATGCAAAAGACCTTGGGTTCAAAACGCAGATTGCTTGCTCAACAATTTGTTTGGCTTTGTATGTTAACTCTCTTTTCAGCCACCAGGTTCCAGATGCCATCAGGATGCCGGCCAGCCTTCCCTGAACTGAAGACCCCACCAATGTGTCCTGGAGCTCCGCTTCCCCAGAGACTCACCCTACTAAGGAAAGAGAGAGGCAGACTGAGAGCATGGACTGACCAGTCAACGTCCATGTTCAGCGGGGAAGCAATTACAGAAGCCAGACCTTCCACCTTCTGCAACCCACGACGACTCTGGATCCATGCTCCCAGAGGGATAGAGAATGGGAAAGCTATCAGGGGAGGGGATAGGATACAGAGATTGGGTGGTGGGAATTGTGTGGAGTTTTACCCCTCCTACCCTATGGTTTTGTTAATTTATCCTTTCTTAAATAAAAAGTAAATTTAAAAAAAAGAGCAAAAAAAAAAAAAAAAACGCAGATTGCAGAGCAGTGGTGTGGTCTCTGTTCCCTCTCTGTGTCTCTCTCCCTCTGCTTTTCTCTCTGAAATAAAATGAATGAAACTTCGGCCTAAAAGTAGTAGAATTTTGCATCTACAAGGCCCTGGATAAAATAATAATAACAATATCTCCTGTTCATTTGTTGTATTGTTGGAACACCAGGGAAAATCTCCCATCAATTTGGGTTTTTCTTGGAGTAGAAGAGTAATGAAAATAGTACCAGTAATAAGCAAAGGGAAAAAATATCAGTTTAATAGCATCTTCATGGAACATTTATATTATCATAAATCCTAAAATTTACTTTTGATAGAGACAGAAGTTGGAGAGGGATGGGGGAGATAAGAGAGGAAGAGAGCACTGCTTCACTGCTTGTGAAGCTTCCCCCCTGTATCAAACCAGGGGCTTGATAACATGTGCACTCTACCCAATGCCCCACCACCTTGCAGCCATAAATTCTAAAGTAAAACAGAGCAAGTCAAAGGGTAGAAGTCCTGTGTTAAGGGACCTGTGGTGTCAAGGAGGAAAGAAGAGAAGACTTCAAATTACAAGGAAGTGGAACCCAAGGGAAATTTGCTACCAAGGACCAAAGAAAACCAAACACTGCTACACCAGTTTTTGCATGAAGAGAAAAAGGGTTTTTTGTTTGTTTGTTTTTGTTTTTGCTATTGGGTGCATTTGGAGGTGGAAATATATAGATCAATCTCTCCATCCTCATAAAGGAGAGTATTTATACTGGTAAAAGCAGTGAGGGGCAGGAAAGCCAAAAGGTGGATTTCAAGGTCTTCAGATCTTCCTTCTGTACTGTGGTCCTCAAACTTACTCCTGGAACACTGCTTATAATAGGGTCTTAACTATTTATTTTTATGTATCAAGAAGGCAAACTTAGTAAGAACAATACAAAAAAAACTCAAACTGTTAGAAATATGAGACTTGGGGACGGGTTGAGTACACATGTTACAAAAGCACAAGGACCCAGGTTCAAGCCCCCGGTCCCCAACTGCAGTGGGAAAGCTTTGCGAGTGGTGAAGCAGGACTGCAGGTGTTTCTCTGTCTCTCTCTCTCTATCCCTTCCCTCTCAGTTTCTGGCTGCCTCAAGCCAATAAATAAATAAAAATAATACCAAAAAAAACATGTTTCTATAAAAAAAAAAAAGAAATATAGAAATATAGAACACAAAGGAGATATGTAGAGTTAGGTGTGTAGACAAAGGAAAATTTTAATGTAGCAGCCAGGGAAAGTTTAAGAGCCCTGGATGGGGAAAGTGATAGGGTCCAGCCAGGGGGAGCTTTAGAAGCACACCCTGGGGTAGGTTAGTAGGCCTTATATAGGGTCCTGGTTCAAGGCTATTTCTGGTGTGGAAGGGTTGGTGGTCTTCACAGGATTTATGATTTATTCAGGGAAATTTCTGGTTGGATGTGTCTTGTACGGGCAGGAGTAAAATAAGTTTTTCTTTTCTGGGTGAGGGGTCTGCTTGATCCCAGCACACCCCCTTCAGTCTGTTTCAATGAGAAAAGTTCTTTCCATGAGGGTAGGGGTCAGACCTCAGCATATTTCCTTCACATATAAACAAAACTCAAAAAACACTAAATGTTATTTTATAAACTCAGTTTTAGCATGTTAACTGCTGGTAAGACACTCATAATCAAGTTTAGACTATTTTATCAATCTCAGGTTGCCACACACACACACACACACACACACACACACACACACATACACACACACTATTATCAGATAGCCTATAGCTTTTACTATGAGAACTCAGAATAGGGGAATGGAGGAAGACTAATGTAAGAAACAGGTTGACAGACAAATCGGTGTTTTCTCCTTTCCTGAGGTTGACCTTGCTTATGCATCTGTGAGCAGCTCTGGAATTTGGGATGTGGAGGGAGAGAAGAGTCCCAAGGACAAGAACACCAACTGCAGGTAGTGAATCTGCACCCAGAGAAAAAAACAATTCATTGTCAGCACACATTGCTGGGACAACTTACCCCGGAGCAGGGCAATAGATATCCATAAATAAGACTACACCACCTACTTAATAACCATTATTCAATGTATACCCTCCTTATAGCCCAGAAAAATATAAAAGGGAGACTGTTCAATGTAACACATTGAGAATTCAAGGCAGGGGTAGATAATATCATGGTTATGCAAAGAAACTCTCATGTCTGAGGCTCCAAAATCCTAGGTTCAGTATCCTGCACCACCATAAGCCAGAGCTGAGCAGTGTTCTGATAAAAAAATAAATAAATTCAATTCTGAGGCTGGGTGGTGGCTAGTCAAGCCCCTGGTTCCCACCTGCAGGGGGAAAGCTTCAAAAGTGGTGAAGCAGTGTTACAGGTATCTCTCTATCGCTCTCCCTCTCTTCCCTCTCAATCTCTGGCTGTCTCTATCCAATAAATAAACAAAGGTAATAAAAATTTTTTTAAAGAAATAATAATAAATAAATTGAATTTTTTGATGCCAGGGAGGTGGCACAATGGATAAAGTATTTATCCAAGTTTGATACTTTGCATTGCATGTGCCAGAGTGATGCTCTGGTCCTCTCTCTTTCTCCTCCCAAACCTTCTGTGATTAATAAATATATAAATCTATCTTTTTAATTTACTAAATGTATTTCAAAGGAAGAATTTAATTCATTTTTTAAGAATTTAATTCTGAGGAGGCCATACACCTCATTAAATTCACACATTACTGTGTGTAAGGACCCAGGTTCAATCTCCTGGTCCCCACCTGCAGGGGGGAAGCTTGACAGGTACTGAAGCAGGACTGCAGATGTCTCTCTTTCTCTATAAAGCCCATATTTCTCCCAGTCCTGGAACCTCTAGGGTGGGGCTCACTTCCCTGCATGCTTCGCTCAATTCATACCAACTGATACTGCATCTGCTGATCCCAACCTAATCAATGCAATGAGTACCACCTCGGCATGTTTCACTTCATACTGTGTCCAGAGATGTCAGGTGTGGAATGCCAATCCTTCAGCCTCATTACTCAGGTGAGACCTTTCCTAGCTATTGAACTCCTTAATCCCATTTTCAGGTGCTGTACTTCCTAACAAAACCTCAAAACCTAGATATAGACCAAGGCCCATGAGATAGGACATATGTACATGTATCCATAAGTTGGTGGAAAATATAGACCTTAAAGCAAAAGAGCACAATAGTTTGCAGTGAGTCAAAAAATGCAGCAAGTAGAAAGACCTAAAAAGACACCATAAAGTACCTAATGAAATAGTTTCTTCTTAGACCCAGATACCCTCCTCAACTACCTCCTGTTGTATGTCCCTCAATCACTCCAAAGCTAACCTTGTCAAAGTAAGGACTACAAAAGCTGAATAAGGGCAAGAGACTGGCATACTTTAATGATGACTCTTGAGTCACTACTAGGCCACCCCATCACCTGGGGCCCTAGTCAGGGAGTCCTGGGGTTCCCACACAGACATGATGGGCCTAGACCTCTAACAGATCCCTCTCTCCACTGTCACTGGTCATCTGCATCAGGAATAACACAGTGGACCCCTTTGTGGGCCCCATAGGACCTTGCCCTCAAGGTGGGTCAACAATGATAGGGAATGTTCCATTCTCCAAAGGGAGACTGGACAATATACTCTACCTACAACCTGAGGAAGGTGGGTCCTGAAATTAGTGCAGCCTGGAAAGTTCCTAGCCATGACCACAGAATAGGAGCTCAGTGGTCCGGGAGGTGGCGCAGTGGATAAGACACAGGATTCTCAACCATGAGGTCATGAGTTCGATCCCTGGCAGCACATATACCAGAGTGATGTCTGGTGATGTCTTTCTCTCCTCCTATCTCTCTCATAAATAAATGAATAAATTCAAAAAAAAAAAAAAAGAATATGAGCTCAGACCTACAGGGATGACATACATAATAGGCTCCTGTGCCAAATATGGGCCTCTGGTCAAATCTATGGGGTTTACAGTTACCTCTGGTCAAATCTATGGGGTTTACAGTTAATAATATTTATACACTTTTCCCATATTTGGGAGCTACTCTCCCCCCGATCCAGCTTTCTGGTCCTTTTTCCAACTATGACACCATCTCCCCAGACAACAACCTGGGTCCACCAGTATATTAGATGTCAGGCACAGGCAAAAAGTAGGTGGGTCATGGGCCCTTTGGAATATAACTAAAATAGACGTACTAGCTTTTTCCAAAATGGAGACCCCCAAATCTTCATCTGCAATATTCTTGCCAATTAGGTTCATGATTAATCAACAATTTGGGGTGGGGTATAGCATAATGGTTATGCAAAGAGACTTTCATGCCTGAGGCTCTCAAGTCCCAGGTTCAATCCCCACCACACTGCCATAAGCCAGAGCTGAGCAGTGCGCACTTCTGGTAAAAAAAAAAAAAAAAAAAAAATCAACAATTTGTTCTGCTTTGTATGTTGACTTTCTTTTTCAGCCACCAGGTTACAGGTGCTATCATGATGCCAACCTGACTTCCCTGGACAGACAACCCCACCAATGTGTGTCCTGGAGCCCTGCTTCCCCAGATCCCTGCCCCACTAGGGAAAGAGACAGGCTGGGAGTGTGGATTGACCCACCAATGCCCATGTTCAGCAGGGAAGCAATTACAGAAGCCAGACCTTCCACCTTCTGCTCCCCATAATGATCCTGAGTCCACACTCCCAGAGAGATAAAGAATAGGAAAGCAGGGGGTCAGGTGGTAAGAGCGGATTAAGCACACATGGCGCAAAGCTGCGTGCAAAGTGCAAGGACCAGCTCAAGGATCCCAGTCTGCAGGTGTCTTTTTCTCCCCCTGTCTGTCTTCCCCTTCTCTCTCCATTTCTTTCTGTCCTATCCAACAACGACAACATCAATAACAACAACAATAATAACTACAACAATAAAACAAGGGTAACAAAAGGGAAAAAATAATAATTTAATTTTACTTGTTAACATAAAAAATAATGACTAAAAGTTCTCTTTTTAAAATTAAAAAAATTTACCTCATGGGTTCAATAATTTGCTAGAATGGCTCAGAGAACTTAGGGAAACAGACAAGTAGTCTGTTGGAAAAGTACATAACTATGGACATCTAATCTTTGACAAAGGGGCCCAGACTATTAAATGGGGAAAGCAGAGTCTCTTCAACAAATGGTGTTGGAAACAATGGGTTGAAACATGCAGAAGAATGAAACTGAGTCACTGTATTTCACCAAATACAAAAGTAAATTCCAAGTGGATCAAGGACTTGGATGTTAGACCACAAACTATCAGATACTTAGAGGAAAATACTGGCAGAACTCTTTTCCACATACATTTTAAAGATATTTTCAATGAATTGAATTCAATTACAAAGAAGACTAAGGCAAGTATAAATCTATGGGACTACATCAAATTAAAAAGCTTCTTCACAGCAAAAGAAACCACTACCCAAACCAAGAGACCCCTCACAGAATGGGAGATCTTTACATGCCATACATCAGATAAGAGTTTAATAACCAACATATAGAAAGAGCTTGCCAGACTCAACAACAAGACAATAACCCCATCCAAAAATGGGGAGAGGAATTGGACAGAATTGTTGCTGAGGACTTATTCTGATGCAGTCTCCGCCCCCAGGTTTTTCTATGCTCCGCTAAATCCTAGAGTGCCCCCTTTCAACCAATCCTGGCTCCACCCCCAGGTTTTTCTATGCCCCGCTAAATCCTAGAGTGCCCCCTTTCAACCAATCCTGGACCTACACGTCAGCCCTGGTTGTCGCCCAATAAAAAGCCCCTTCACCCCTCCCCTCTCTCTCTCTGGGCTCTCGGCTCTCCCTCTCTGAGGTCTCGCTCCCTGCTCTCCCCCCGTGGTCGGCCATTGCTGGCTGGCTCCACGTGGTCTGAACCAAACCTCCCCCCCCATCCTATAATAAAGATCTGTGTACCCCTTTGCTCTGGACGTCCGCTCTCTTCTCCGCGGTGCAGCCCGACACCAGACCACCTCAACAACATCTGGCGCAGCGAGTTTAGCAAGAACTGGCTTGAGGATCCCAGTTTGAGCCCCCGGCTCCTCACCTGCAGGGGAATCACTTCACAGGCGGTGAAGCAGGTCTACAGGTATCTTTATCTCCCTCTGTCTTTCCCTCCTCTCTCCATTTCTCTCTGTTCTATCCAACAACCACAATATCAGCAATAACAACAATATAATTACAACAAGAACAACTAGGGCAACAAAAGACAAGATACAAGATACAAAAAAAAAAAAAAAAAAAAAGGATAAGACAGTTCCCTCTTCCCTACACCTTAGAGTCTTTGTTAAAAGATAAGGTCTTTTTCCCCATGAATCACCCAGGACCTTCCAGATAAACAGCTGACTACCATGACAAATAATATAAAATGTAATCATAAATGAATAGGAAAGATACATCCCCCAATACTCAGTTGGTCAAGGCACCAAACCTCTTCTTCTATAAAGCATTCAAATCAGATGCCCTGCTAACCACGAGAAGCAGATTGTTTGTGTTTCTTTACAGGAATCCCGGAAAAACCATCTGAACCCCTGCACACCCTGACGTCACTCACTAGATGGCACGACTACCGTGGCACACCCCCCGAAACCCTAGATGTCACTCAACGCGATCTGAAGAATCTGATTCGCAGACTCCAAGGACAGAACCTTTTTACTGCCTGTCTGCCTTTCCTGCTTTTGCTTTGACCTGTCACGTTTTGGTGGTTCCAGCTCACAATCTACAGAAAAGCAGAATTCCAGAGGCTGACCTTCCTCATGCAGCATTTCATCCCCTGCCATTTCTCCCCCTAGTCGCCTACTTTGGACTGAGACTTCTATCGGACTTGCTGGTATACCCTTTGGACACTTTAGACAATTTTACAGCAGCTTCCTTCCCTTCACGTTGCTGGTTTTTCATAGACTGATCCTGAGTAATTCATAGACTTTACAGACTGTTGCCTTGAGGACTATACAATGCCAAATAGCCCCTCTGTTTGGTGGGTCATGCCTCCCGCCTCCCCCTCATTATGTACCCTTGCCCCTTTCCCCACCCAAACAGGGAATGCTCCTTTACACACCAATCCTTCCCTTCACACCACACTGGCTTTTACTTCTCCCCTACTTATCTCTTCCTATTTTGTTAGGTCATGTAGGCTTATGCCCAAAAGGTTTCTGCCCCATGATAGTCTTTTATAGACTTTGTACATCTTATGCTATTACTAGGTAGAAAGATAGAAAAGATGTAGAGATATTGTGAAGAGATGGTTGAGCAGGCTGCGCTTAAACCTATGAGATGAGTCTCTCCAGGTAAGTCTCTCTCTCTAAAGAGGGGTTGAGCACAGGAGGACGCATATATCTCACAAGGTTGGCAGCCATTTAAGCCTTCCCTTCTCCACAGAAAGTCCTACATCTTCCCACCTGAGCATGGCATTCCTCTAAAACATTTAAGCCTGCTCCATTCCATTTTTCTTTACTGTGTCCATTTAGATATAAAGGGATAGGAGGAGATGTTGCTGAGGACTTATTCTGATGCAGTCTCCGCCCCCAGGTTTTTCTATGCTCCGCTAAATCCTAGAGTGCCCCCTTTCAACCAATCCTGGCTCCACCCCCAGGTTTTTCTATGCCCCGCTAAATCCTAGAGTGCCCCCTTTCAACCAATCCTGGCCCTACACGTCACCCCTGGTTGTCGCCCAAAAAAAAGCCCCCTCACCGCTCCCTTCTCGCTCTCTGGGCTCTCGGCTCTCCCTCTCTGAGGTCTCGCTCCCTGCTCTCCCCCCGTGGTCGGCCATTGCTGGCTGGCTCCACGTGGTCTGAACCAAACCTCCCCCCCCATCCTATAATAAAGATCTGTGTACCCCTTTGCTCTGGACGTCCGCTCTCTTCTCCGCGGTGCAGCCCGACACCAGACCACCTCAACAACACAGAATATTCACCACAGAAGAGATCCAAAAGGCTGAGAAACACATGAAAAAATGCTCCAAGTCTCTGATTGTCAGAGAAATGCAAATAAAGACAACAATGAGATATCACTTCACTCCTGTAAGAATGTCATACATCAGAAAAGGTAACAGCAGCAAATGCTGGAGAGGGTGTGGGGTCAAAGGAACCCTCCTACACTGCTGGTGGGAATGTCAATTGGTCCAGCCTCTGTGGAGAACAGTCTGGAGAACTCTCAGAAGGCTAGAAATGGATCTACCCTATGACCCTGCAATTCCTCTCCTGGGGATATATCCTAAGGAACCCAACACATCCATCCAAAAAGATCTGTGTACACATATGTTCTTGGCAGCACAATTTGTTTTTTTTTTTTTTTTTTTTTTTTTTTTTGGCAGCACAATTTGTAATAGCCAAAACCTGGAAGCAACCCAGGTGTTCAACAACAGATGAGTGGCTGAGCAAGTTGTGGTATATGTACACAATGGAATACTACTCAGCTGTAAAAAATGGTGACTTCACTGTTTTCAGCCGATCTTGGATGGACCTTGAAAAAATCATGTTGAGTGCAATAAGTCAGAAACAGAAGGATGAATATGGGATGATCTCACTCTCAGGCAGAAGTTGAAAAACAAGATCAGAAAAGAAAACACAAGCCGAACCTGAAATGGAATTGGAGTATTTCACCAAAGTAAAAGACTCTGGGGTGGGTGGGTGGGTGGGGAGAATACAGGTCCATGAAAAATGATGAATGAAATAGTGGGGGTTGTATTGTTAAATGGGAATCTGGGGAATGTTATGCATGTAAAAAAAAAAGAAGTAGAAACGCAAAGCAGAAATTGACTGAGTTTGGAGTATGGCACCGAAGTAAGAAAGCAGAAGTACACTAGAGTTTGCAGTGAGTACCTCCCTAATACTTCCTCTCCACTTTTCCAAGCTTTGGGTCCATGATTGCTCAACAATTTGTTTGGCTTTGTATGTTAACTCTCTTTTCAGTCACCAGGTTCCAGGTGTCATCAGGATGCCGGCCAGACTTCCCTGGATTGAAGACCCCACCAATATGTCCTGGAGCTCCGCTTCCCCAGAGACCCACCCTACTAAGGAAAGAGAGAGGCAGACTGGGAGTATGGACCGACCAGTCAACGCCCATGTTCAGCGGGGAAGCAATTACAGAAGCCAGACCTTCTACCTTCTGCAACCCACAATGACCCTGGGTCCATGCTCCCAGAGGGATAGAGAATGGGAAAGCTATCGGGGGAGGGGGTGGGATATGGAGATTGGGCGATGGGAATTGTGTGGAGTTGTACTCCTCCTACCTTATGGTTTTGTTAATTAATCCTTTCTTAAATAAAAAAAAAAAAAAAAAAAAGAAAAGAAAACACAAGTAGAACCTGAACTGGAGTTGGCGTATTGCACCAAAGTAAAAGACTCTGGGGTAGGAGTGGGTAGGGAGAATACAGGTCCATGAAGGATGATAAATGACATAGTGGGGTTGTATTGTCAAATGGGAAAGTGGGGAATGTTATGCATGTACAAACTATTGTATTTACTGTTGAATGTAAAACATTAATTCCCCAATAAAGAAATAAGTTTTTTTAAAAAAAAGGAAAAGTACATAAAGTGAAATGTGGAAGGACTCCAAATGCAGAAACTTCTCTGTTTTTTCTTTTTTCCTCCAGGGTTATCGCTAGGGCTCAGGTTCAGCACAATGAATCCACTGCTTCTAGTGGCCATTTCTTCCATTTAAATTGGGTAGAACAGAGAAATTGAGAGAGGAGGGGAAGATAAATAAAGAGAGACAAAGATAGACACCTACAGACCTGCTTCACTGTTTGTGAAGTGACCTCTGCAGGTGGGGAACCCAGGTCTCAAACAGGGATCCTTAAGCAGGTCCTAGCACTTCATACTATGTGTGTTTAACCTAGTGTGCCACCGCTTGGCCCCTTGGAATGCATCGCTCTTTTGACACATACATGTGTCCCCAAACCCAGAAACTCTCTGCATCCTATTTCAGAGGGTTTTGTGAGATAAGTACACAAGTTTTATTATATAGACATGTTCAATTATTAGCTCAGTCTACAATCTCTCTCCTTTACCTCTACCTGGGGAATAGGAGGGGACTTGGAAGAGACAGGTGGGGAAATGTTCCTAGCTTTCAGTCATGTTTAAATTTTTCTGGTGACCAACCCCCATCCTGAAGCTATCTAAGAGCTCACCAAGAGTCACCTTATTACTATGAATGTCATGCCAAATAAATCTTGGAAATTCTGAACAAATGTCAGGGAACAAAGTAAAAAAGCAAATATTAGCTCAAAACATATTTAGTATTTTTTCTTTTTGTGAGACACATACACACACACACACAGAGATCACTGGGGCACAACTCTCAGCCAATTTTTTTCAGGTAGAAAGACAAGAAGAAAAAAATAGAGGAAAGAAAAAGGAGAAAGGCAATACAAAAGCCCCCTTAAGTGTGGTGGGCATTGGGCTTCTGTTATCCTCATCACTTAGAAAATTACAAGGATTTTAGGAGCTTTGTGTCAGGAACTGGGAGAAAGAAATATATATGTTACAAACACACACACACACACACACACACACACATTTTTCCCCACAACAACCAACAGAAGTTCACATTAGGCACAGAGCTGGGCATTTCATCTAGTTACTCCACAGGACCCACCCACATTGCAGAAAAATCCTGCTCATTCTACTCTAGCAAAATAGCTTCCTTCCTGCAGCTGGGAAGGTGCACAGGACTTGCACACATGTTGCCAGGGTTCAATCCCCAGCATTGCATATGTCAGTGTGGTGTCTCTGACATGCATTAAATTAAAAAGTCAATCTTAAAAAAAAAAAAATCCTGATAAACATACATCATTCACCTACGCTCACACATAAATACTGTCATTGTATTTGTTTGCTAAAATACAATTTTGAAAATTAAATTTTTGTAGGGCCAGGTGGTAGCACACCTGGTTGAGTATAGTTGTTGCAGTGTGAAAGGACCCAAGTTCAAGCCCCAGGACCCAGTCTGCAGGGGAAAAGCTTTCACGAGCAGTGAAGCTGTGCTACAGGTATCTCTCCTTCTGTCTCCCCCTCTCTGTCTCTCCCCGTTCCTCTCAATTTCCCTCTGTCTCTGTCCAATAAATAACATATTTTTAAAAATTATATTTTTATATTCAAGAGCTGATATCTTAGGCTTTTGAAAGTTTTAAGTGAAAGAATGATGAAAATAGTAAATATTGAAGTAAAAAGAAGAAAGCATTGAATTTTTTTTAAAAGATCTATTTATTTACCAAATCAGTAGAAAGAACCAGAGCTTCACCCTTATGCAATGCTGAGGATCAAGCCCAGCCAGGACCAACATCTTGAAAGTCCAACATCTTAGCCAGCATGCCATGTTCAGGGTAGTTCAAGAATGAATTTTTATACCTGCAAATGAAAAAGCATAATTAGTTTGCTAAAAAATAAAAGCAATGATAGCCCTACTGAATATATCTGGGATGTAAACCTGGTAATATCCTTTCTCATTTCAGACTTTGATATAAGTGGCAGGCAAAAGCAGCTGAACAAGGAACAAGAGTTGAGGGGCCAAGCGGTGGTGCACCTAGTTAAGCACTCATGTTCAAGGACTCGGGTTCAATACCCTGGTCCCCACCTGCAGGGGGAAAGCTTCACAAGTGGTGAAGCAGGACTTCAGGTGTCTGACTCCCTCTCTATCTCTCCCTCCCCTCTCAGTTTCTCTCTGTCTCTATATAATAAATAAATAAATAATGATTAAAAAAAGAAAAGAAGAAAAAAAAAAAAAAAAACAAGAGTCGAATGCAGTGAGTGACTAAGTTTTCCAGTTCTGTATGTGTTATAGCCTTTATTTCATACCTAAGACATCATTTTGGGTTCATGGGTGCTTCACTTTTTGTTAACTTATTTATTTAAATAAGTCAACGTGTGTTAACTTATTTATTTTTCAGATAGAGACAAAGGAGACAAAGAAAGCAGGGAGAGAATGAAAGACATTACAACATTCAGGCTTTAGGCAGTGCAGTGGGGCTGGGGCTTGGCCATGATTTGAGCATTTGACAAGTTAGCATACTATCTAAGTGAGCTATTTCGCTGGCCCCAAAAATAAATGTTTTTTTAAAAGGGGGGAGTTGGGGGTCAGGCAGTAGCACAGCGAATTAAGTGCACATGGCCCTAAGTGCAAGGACCGGCCTAAAGATCAGGGTTCGAGCCCACAGCTCCTCACCTGCAGGGAGGTCGCTTCAGGAGCGGTGAAGCAGGTCTGCAGGTGTCTATCTTTCTCTCCCCCTCTCTATCTTTCCCCTCCTCTCTGTTTCTCTCTGTCCTATCCAACAACAATGACATCAATAACAACAACAATAATAACCACAACAATAAACAGCAGGGGCAACAAAAGGGGAAAAAGTAAACTCCAGGAGCAGTGGATTTGTAGTGCAGGCACTGAGCCCCAGCTATAACCCTGGAGGCAAAAAAAAAGGAGAAGCATTAAATATATGAAAAGGTTTTTCACAAAAAAATAAATAAAAGAGAAAGAGAGAAGGAAATATGAATAGCAATAGCAAATAAACCGCAAAAAAAGAGAACTTTTCAACAGTTAGCCTCGTTCGATATTTTCAATTTCTGGCTTTTCAACAATATTGCAATTTTCAAAAGCATCACATTCTGACAACTGTTATTTTCATGCTCTAGTCATTTGAGTATAAAATGTAAAATGTATTGCCCTGTGAATGGTGTCCCCTAGGGTTATTCAGACACAATTGTCAATCATGTTCTGTGACTTTCGACTTTAGAGAGCATGCTTTTTGTTTTTATATTATACTAGGATAGATAGAATGGGCCTCTTTAGTAGATTTTGAGGCTAATATATGTCTTTTTTTTTAAAGATTTATTTGTTTATGAGAAAGATGGGATAAAGAAAAAATCAGACATCACTCTGGTAAATGTGCTGCCAGGGATTGAACTCAGAACCTCATGCTGGAGAGTCCAGTGATTTATCCACTGCAACATCTCCCTGCCCACTGAGGTTAATAATATATTTCTAGCACTATAATTATGTTAGTAATGTGGTTACCTTCATTTCTGCAATGGCATGCAGAGTTAGTGATTGAGTTTGCACTAGAGCACATGCTCTTTACATGTAATGATCAAACACTTTACAGTAAGACTGACACTTGTCTTGCCAGGTTCTGACCATTAGAAGTCACTGTGGAGAGGAGAATGATTGATTACCTGAGACTCTCATAGAGAAACTGGAAAAATAAACACAAGGCTAACCATGGAACAGCACCAAGCACCCTGACCTGAGATTCTGACCCACATTTATTTGAATTAGAATCTTAGAATCAACATGTCTTACAATTACTATTATGCTATCTCCAAGACATATTTTGTGTTACATTTGTTATTTCTTTTTTTTTATTCCCTTTTGTTGCCCATTGTTTTATTGTTGTAGTTATTATTGTTGTTGTTATTGATGTCATCATCGTTGTTGGACAGGACAGAGAGAAATAAAGAGAGGAGGAGAAGACAGAAAGGGAAGAGAAAATTATCTTTGTTTATTGGATAGAGAGCGAAGGGGGAGACAGAAGAAGAGAGAGAGATCTGCAGCACTGCTTCACCATTCACAAAGCTCTCCCCCTGCACGTGGAGACCAGGAGCTCAAGTCTGGGTCCTTGTGCATTGTAACATGTGCATTCAACCAGGTGTGACACCACCTGGCCCACATTTATTTTTGCATAACCATCATGCTATCTACCCCCGCCCTTGGCCCATATTTTTTTTAATTACCTTTATTTATTGGATAGAGAAATCCAGAAGTTGAGAGGAAGGGAGAGACAGAGAGCGAGAGAGACCTGTACAGGTCTCTCTATGTCTCTCTCCCTCTCTGTGGGGACAAGGGACGCTCCACTAGAGGTGGAGCAGTGATGCAGGTATATCTTTCTCTTGCCCTCTCTATCTCCCCCATCCTCTCTCAGTTTCTCTCTGTCTTATCAAATAAATAAATAAAAAGATTGTAGGGAGTCAGGTGGTAGCACAGTGGGTTAAGCGCACGTGGCGCAAAGCCCAAGGACAGGCGTAAGGATCCCGGCTGAAGCCCATGAATCCCCACCTGCAGGGGAGTCACTTCACAAGTGCTGAACCAGGTCTGTATCTTTCTCTCCTCCTCTCTGTCTTCCCCATCTCTCTTCATTTCTCTCTGTCCTATCCAACAATGACATCAATAACAACAACAATAATTGTAGGGGACCACCAGAAGGCGATTCTCTATCAGGCCCTTTGTAAATGAGGCTGCCTCGAGGAAGCATGCAAAAAGAACACCATGGCCTCTGAGTGAACCCCTGCAACTCTGTGCTCTGCTGATCTTGGCAGAACAAATTAATCTTAGGAAACAGTAGTCGGCTGCTGAATAATCATAGAATAATATGTAGAAATAAGAAAGTACCAGTAACCGCTTGACCTTTAGGGTAACCAATGATCTTTAACTAACTGCCAGTAAATCATGAGAACTTGTATAATCTTGTATTATGTGTAGAACTGTTTGCCTTCTCTATAAATTTTAGAGTCTTAGAAATAAAGTTACTGTATCTATGATGCCGTCCTCCCTACCCTGTGTCTCAAGCTCTCATTCCTTCTCTTGACGTCTCGTCATCCAATCTGGTCCCCTATGCCTACACTGAACTTCTCTGTTCCAGACTCTTGGAAACTGAGTTGGCAGTCAGCTGAGGTAAAGAACAAACACCTCATCACAGACCCCTGCAAGCGTCAACCCAGCTTTGACCTAGCACGTTATGATTGGGCCCTCCTCAATCGCTATCGAACAGGCCATGGCCTGTGCGCCGCTATGTTCCATCACTGGGGAGCCAGAGACGACCCGAACTGCCCCTGCAGCTACAGACAGACTATGACCCACATAGTCAACGACTGCCACCTCTCCAGATTCAAAGGAGGTCTCGAAACTTTACATCAGGCTCAACCTGACGCTGTTGACTGGCTATGGAAGAAGGGCAAACGCTAGAAGAAGAAGAATTCCTTCTCTCAGTGATCTCGTTCAGCCTTGGCCACGCGGGACGTGCCAAGAAATAATAACTACAACAATAAAACAACAAGGGCAATAAAAGGGAATAAATAAATATAAAAAAAATTGTGCAAAGCAAGTTAATTTGGTCACACGAATAAAACATTGGTTAGTTTTCTATGTGCTAAAATTCAATATGTAATATTGAACATGTAATACATTTAGTTACCGGGAAGTGATCTCAATGTGAGATTTGTGGGTTATGCCATAAGGCAACAACAGAATTTTAAAAAAATTTTTATTATTATTATTATTTTTACCAGAGCACTGCTCAGCTCTGGCTTATGGTGGTGTAGAGGATTGAACTTGGGAAATCTAGAGCCTCAGACACAGGAGTCTCTTTGCATAACCACTATGCTATCTTCCCCCCGCCCTAACAGAAACTTTTTTATATCCAAGCACTGGGAAGATTTGAGCAACAGCAAAAACTAGGTGCTGGAAAAACTAGCTCTCAAGACCTTTCATTAAAGATGACTGGTGTCTGACAAATTCTTACATAACAATCTGTCACTAAAGGCTTTTTTATGTAAAGAGACATGAGAGCACAGCTTTCTTATATACAATAGTGGGGATCAAATTAAGGACCTTCCACATACAAGACACACGCATGTACTCTAATGCAAGCCACCTTCCTCACTTCACAAAGTATCATTCCTCAGTAGTACCACACAGAAATATCCTTCATTCTCTTTATATTTCACATCATGCTTTTGGAGGCACCAGGAATTGATAAGGCATGTGCAGCAATTGCTCGTGGCAGATTAGAACATTTCTGCAATATTAAACAATTTCTGAATTACTGTTACAATTCTTTTTTTTTTTTTTTTACCATTTATTCCCTTTTTGTTGTCCTTGTTTTGTTGTTGTAGTTATTATTGTTGTCTGTCTTCGTTGTTGGATAGGACAGAGAGAAATGGAGAGAGGAGGGGAAGACAGAGGGGGAGAGAAAGACACCTGCAGACCTGCTTCCCCACCTGTAAAGCGACTTCCCTGCAGGTGGGGAGCCGAGGGCTCGAACTGGGATTCCTTACATCGGTCCTTGAGCAAAGCGCCACGTGTGCTTAACCCACTGCGCTATCACCCAACTCCCACTGTTTCAATTCTATGTGTGTTCAGATATAATGTGAATATAATGTGATGTTTATTTTTTTAAAAATATTGATGCATTAATGAGAGGGAGTATGTGTAAGAGAAAGAACCAGAGAATCACACGATGCCAGAGAACAAACTTGGGACCCCATACCTAAGAGTGCAATATTCTATCCACTGCCAGGCCACAGATGCTGATTCTTTATTTAGTTAGTTATTTTAAGATTTTTCTTGGGGCAGTCGGGAGGTAGCGCAGCCGGTTAAACGCACTTGGCGCAAAGAGCAAGGATCAGAGTAAGGATCCTGGTTCGAGCCCCTGGCTCCCCACCTGCAGGGGAGTCGCTTCACAGGCGGTGAAGCAGGTCTGCAGGTGCCTTTCTCTCCCCCTCTCTGCCTTCCCCTCCTCTTTCCATTTCTCTCTGTCCTATCCAACAATGACGACATCAACAACAACAACAATGAAAAACAAGGGCAACAAAAGGGAAAATAAATTTTAAAATTTTAAAAAGGAGTTTTCTCTTTTTATTTATTTACTATTGGATAGAGACAGAGAAAAACCCAGAGGAGAGGGGGAGATAGAAAGTGGGAGGGAGACAGAGAGACACTGCAGCTCTGCTTCACCACTCCTGAAGCTTTTCCTTCTGCAGAGACTTGAGCCTGGGTCCGTGCACACTGTAGTGTAAGCACTTAATCAGGTGTGCCACTGCCTGGCCCCTGATGCTGATTCTTTATATTGACAACTAACCTAACATTAAACATTAGGAATGTGAAAAAAGTGTTGCTTATATGAAAATATTCAATAATGTATATGTTTCAAAAAATTCAAGTTGTGTGTCTGTTTAAATAATTTGATTTTAACTTCGTTAATGAGAGTAAGTGAGAACCAGAATATCACTATAGCACTATATGACTGCAAGATCAAATTCAGAACCTCAAGCTTTCATGTTCAACATTTTGTCTACTGGTTCACCTCCCAAACCACCTATTTATATATTTAATTTACTAAGTAACCCCACCACCACCACCCTGCACTGTTCAGCTCTGGTTTATAGTGGTGCGGGGATTGAACCTGGGACATTAGAGCCTCAGGCATGAAAGTCTATTATGCTGTTTCCTCCAGCCCCAGCTTTTTTTTTTTTAGATTTATTTGTTTATTAATAACAATGAGAGAGGGAGAGAGGGAGAAAGAAGCAGAATATAACTCTAGCATATGCATTACCAGAGATTGAACTCATGCTTGAGGGTTAAATGTCTTATTCTCTGTGCCATCTCCTGAGCTATAGAGTTTATTATTCATTATGAAAGAAGGAATAGAAAAAGAGAGAGGGGGTAATAGCACATTTCTCATTTCTAATATAAGGTGGTGCTAGGGATTGAGCCCATGACTTCTGAGGCCTCAGATATACAAGCGGTGCTCTATCAGGCTAAGATATATCTCTTGACCTAAAAAATAGACATTTTGTAAGGAAAAAACAATCTATATCTTTTCAAAAACTCAAAGATAGTAAGGCATTCAAAGATGGTGTCTCTTTTTTCCTCAAGAATACCTTAATCAAATCCTAAAGACATTATGGATTGATCACAAAAATTTTAAAAGTTATTCATGAAGCCTGTTTCAATTTCCATTTGAGAGAAAATGAAATTAGCATCAAAAACACTCATCTCCTTTTGTAAGCATGCAAGCAGTGTTTAGCTGTTTGAGGCAGCAATTAGACAAACTTAATCACAGTCTGTTCTGTTCCAGTGGCTTGCTGGGAATACTTCCCTCTCTCTCTCTCTTTCTCTCTTCAGTCTATTGATTCCCTTTTT
Source organism: Erinaceus europaeus (assembly GCF_950295315.1). Lineage (NCBI taxonomy): Eukaryota > Metazoa > Chordata > Mammalia > Eulipotyphla > Erinaceidae > Erinaceus > Erinaceus europaeus. Next base: position 25,324,500 of record NC_080169.1, read on the forward strand.
CCTGAAAATCAAACCAGATGAAGTCATAAACTGTTTTTTTGGAGTAATTTCTATAAGATTTATTTATTGAGAAAAAGAGAGGGTGATGGAAGGGGGAGGGTTGGGAGGGGGAGGAGAAAGGGGAATGGAAGAAGGAAGAGGGAGGGTAGGGGAAGGGGAAAGGAGAGAGGAGGGGGAAGGGCAAGGAGGGGAGAGGAGTGGAAAAGGAAAGAGGGAGGGCTAGGGGTAGGGATAGGGCAAGGGTGAAGCCAAAGCACTGTTCTGGTTGGTATATAAAAAGCTAGGACTGAACCCTGGGCCTCAAGCTTAGAAATCCTGTATTCCACCTACTGGATAATCTCTCTGGCACAGAAATATTTTGTCTGCATAGTAATTAATGTACTGAGGTAGACAAAGGTGCGCCTGGTTGACACACACGTTACCATGCAAAGACCCAGCTGCAAGGAGAAAGCTTCACTAGCAGTAAAACTGTGCTGCAGGTATCTCTTTCTCTTTCACTTTCTATCTCTTCTTGCCTCAATTTCTCTTTGTCCTATTGAAATAAATACATTGGGGAAAAATGGGAAAAAATAATAAATGACCACCAGGAGTGCCTGAGAAATAGCAAGATAGAATGGGAAAAGCCTGGATTATGGAAGGAAAAATATATTCTTTCTCTCTTGCCCACCATTCCTTCCTTCCTTCCTTTTTTTTATACTGTTGTAGTTATTGTTGTTGTTGTTAATGTTGTTGTTGTTGGATAGGACAGAGAGAAATGGAGAGAGGAGGGGAAGACGGGGAGAGAAAAACAGATGCCTGCGGACGTGCTTCACCGCTTGTGAAGCGACCTCCCTGTGGGTGAGTAGCCGGGGGCTCATACCGGGATCCATACTAGGTCCTTGCGTTCCGCGCCATCTGCGTTTAACCCTCTGCGCTACCACGCGACTTTCCCTTTCTTTCTTCCTAAAAGAGAAAGAGAAGACAGAAAGAGTGGAAAAAGACCATAACACTGAAGCTTCCTTCAATGAGTTGTGACCTATGCTCAAACCTGGATTACATAGTTGGCAAATCAACACACTATACAAGTTAACTATTTTGCAAGCTCTATTCATTTTTTTTCTGAAAAAGTATCTTATTACAAATGAGAGTTTCACATGAGACAGAGAGAAAGAGAAACTAAGCAGAGCACCACTAAGTACATGTAGGGGACCTCAAACATAAAAGCCCGGTGTTCTGGGAGTCGGGAGGTTAAGCGCATGTGGCGCAAAGCGCAAGGACAGGCGCAAGGATCCAGGTTGGAGCCCCCGGCTCCCCACCTGCAGGGGAGTCACTTCACAGGTGGTGAAGCGGGTCTGCAGGTGTCTGTCTTTATCTCCTCCTCCCTGTCTTCCCCTCCTTTCTCCATTTCTCTCTGTCCTACCCAACAATGACAACATCAATAACAACAACAATAATAACTACAACAACAACAAAAAAGCAAGGATAGAGTAATTTAACCAGCAATCAAAAGAAGAAAGACATTCTACGCAAAGAGACTTGTTAAAATTTCAGAAGGCTCTTGCGGGGCGGGTCTAGCTTCACAGGCGGGTAACAGAGATGCGGAGACAACGGCTGGGCAGGGAAGCTGTATTTCTTTATTCGGGAACAACAATTCATAAACTAAACCAAACTAATCACCAAACAGAACTCTGCTGTCTCTTTGCGTCGGCGCAAGCACTCTCTCTTCCTCTGGAACTCAAGAACCCTCCAACTCTGGGACTCTCTAACTCTGGAACTCAGGAACTCTCCAACTCTGGCACTCTCCGAACTCAGGAACCCTCTCTCGGGGTTCCTTGGGGCGGGGCCAAGCGGGCCAGCGAAATTAACTGGACTGATCTAATTCTCTCGGTGGGGGAGAACTAGAACCCAATGTAAAGCATACAACAATTCCCCCTTTTCTTTTTAACTAAATGGCTACAGTATCAAGGGGGTGAACAGAAACATATATCATACAGGCATTTTTAAAAAAAGAAACTGGCACAAACATGGAGAAACATGCAAGCAAATAACAAGAACCAGTGTACTGCTAAGGGAAGGCCTGAGGGGGCCATGTCTGCCTCTGTGGGCTAAACTTTATCAGCTTAAAAAAAAAACATTTGCAAAATAATTATAATAAAAAAAAAGTCAGACTGCAGACCTGATGGCATTTCCAACCTCCACACCAGAAAAACAATGGAGATGAGTCCACCTTTTTGACCTTTTCTCCCCTCCTCTCTCCATTTCTCTCCATCCTATTTAACAACGACGACATCAATAACAACAATAAAAAATAACGAGGGCAACAAAAGGGAAAATAAAGAAATATTAAAAAAAAAAAAAAAAGAGTGGTCCGGGAGGTGGCGCAGTGGGTAAAGCAGCAGATTCTCAAGCATGAGGTCCTGAGTTCAATCCCTGGCAGCACATGTACCAGAGTGATGTCTGGCTCTTTCTCTCTCCTCCTATGTTTCTCATTAATAAATAAATAAAACTTAAAAAAAAAAAAGGAAAAGCATACTCAATTTTTAGTTCTGGACTTGCTATTTAACCTCACTGAGTTCCAATGTACGTGTTTATAAGTAACCTACATAATAAACACCACTCTATATACTCAGTTACATAAGAAATATTTTTACTCTATATCAACCAACTGGTTCTGATTCCCCCATTTTACTGGTTTTGTGAGAAACTTAATCTTAGTTATTCTGGGACTGCCTCTATTGTGAGTGGGCAAACTTCCTGGGTCTTATCCAATGTCAAGGCACTAGGGAAGCCTTGGATTATCTCTCCTAGTTTCTCCCAAGCCACCCATTGATTCAGTGCGAGGGTTCTGCCATTCTCATTCCTTGTAGAAGAAATATTTAGTATAAATGAATCAGTGATCATTTATCAATGGTCAGCCTTCTACAGATGTCCTTAAACACATAGACCTCCTAGGTCCCCAGAGCTACCACAAAAATGAATTCTCTTATTTTATTTTATTTTTTTTATATATTTATTTATTTATTATTGGATAGAGACAGAGAAATTGAAAGGGAAGGGGGATATAGGGAGACAGAGAGACACTTGCAGCCCTGCTTCACCACTTGTGAAGCTTTCCCCCTGCAGATGGGGACCAGGGACTTGAACCTGGGTCCTTGTGCACTGTAATGTGTGCACTTAATCAGGTGTGCCACCACCTGGCCTCACTTCTTTTATTTTATCATTATTTAAAAAAATGTTTTTAAATAGAATTTGGGGGCCAAGTAGTGACGCACCTGGTTAAATACCCAAGGACGCAGGTTCAAGCACTTGGTCCCCACCTGCACAGGGAAAGTTTCATCAGTGGTGAAGCAGGGCTGCAGGTGTCTCTGTCTTTCTCCCTCTCTATCTCCCCTTCCCCTCTCAATATCTCTTTGTTCAATAATAAATAAATAATTTAAATAATAATAATAATTTTAGGGCTGGACAGACAGCATTATGGTTATGTAAAAGAAGACTTTCATGACTGAGGCTTCAAAGTCCCAAGTTCAATCACAGCATGCCATAAGCCACAGCTGAGCAGTGCTCTGGTTATTCTCTGTGTTTATCTTTCTCTCTGTTATTAAAAATAAAAAAATAAAAATAGAATAATTTATTTAAAATGTAATTTATTAATTTTTATTTTTTATTGCCACCAGTGTTATTGCTGGGGCTCAGTTGAATCCATTGCTCCTGAGGGCCTTTTTTTTTTTTTTAATAGGAAAGAAAGAAACTGACAGAGGTGGGAAGGTAGATAGACAGATGTCTGTTTGTCTGCAGTATTGGCTTCACTGCTCTTGCAGGTGAGGAGCAGGGGCTTAAACCCAGGTTTTTGCGCATGGTAATGTGTATGCTTAACCAGGTGCACCACCACCTGGTCTCCCAAAATATTTCTTAAAAAATTCATTTAGGGGAGTTGGGCGGTAGCACAGTGGGTTAAACGCACGTGGTGTGAAGTGCAAGGACCAGCGTAAGGATCCTGGTTCGAGCCCCCAGCTCCCCACCTGCAAGGGAGTTGCTTCACAGGCAGTGAAGCAGGTCTGCAGGTGTCTATCTTTCTCTCCCCCCTCTTTCTTCCCCTCCTCTCTCCATTTCTCTCTGTCCTTTCTAACAACGACGGCAACAACAATAACTACAACAACAATAAAAATAACAACAAAGGCAACAAAAAGGAAAATAAATAAATAAAATTTTTTAAAAATTCATTGAGCATTTATTTATTTATGATAAAGATAGGAGGATGGGGCCAGGAAGTGGTGCACCAGTATCTTGATACCTCAGACACTTGGGTATGAAAGTTTTCTTGCATCCTCATTATGTTATCTTCCCAGCTGCCATGAGCAAGGCTGAGGAGAGAGAAGGTGTGCGGCCAGGACACACTAGCTAGCCTAAAGATGGGTTTATGGTCGAGAGTCAGAGCAAATGTCTTCTTGGCCAAAGGAGGCAGAAAATAGGGGTGAAGCTACCTAGGAGGAGATAAGAAATGGAGTCAGTCCTCTCCTCGTCAACTAGGAATATCAAAGGAGACCAACTGGGACCGCAACAAGACAGGACTAGAACTACTTTGGGAACCTGCAAATCACCAGAGCATTTAGAGACCACAACTCTGCCCAGACCTCCAGCTCTACCCAGTTGAGAAACTTCTCTAAAGAACAAGGAATATCGGCACAAAGCACACGGACCGGTGTAAGGATCCCGGTTCAAGCCCCCGGCTCCATACCGCAGGGGAGTCGCTTCACAGGCAGTGAAGCAGGTCTGCAGGTGTCTGTCTTCCTCTCCCCCTCTCTGTCTTCCTCTCCTCTCTCCATTTCTCTCTGTCCTATCCAACAACAACAAAAAGAACAAGAGATATCAAAGATCACCTGAGACTGCAACAAGACGAGACTGGGAATACTTTGGGAACCCACCAAGTCACTGGTGAGAGAAAACATGTGTGGCTTGTAGATAGATAGGAGCTTAAGGAGAGATTCCTGGGGCTAAAGCCCATATCAGTTGGCCAGCTGAGGAGCCACCTCCTTTCTGTTTTACCAACAAAAAGACTGCTGAAGGGAGGAGAGTACTCCCCAAAGTACACAATAGACTGCAGTGAGTACCCCCCAACACTTCATCTGCACTATTCCAGCTTTAAGGTCCATGATTGCTCAACAATTTGTTTGGCTTTGTATGTTAACTCTCTTTTCAGCCACCAGGTTCCAGATACTAGCATGATGCTGACTAGACCTCCCTGGACAGACAACCCCACCAATGTGTCCTGGAGCTCTGCTTCCTCAGAGCCCTTCCCTACTAGGGAAAGAGAGAAACAGGCTGGGAGTATGGATCATCCTGTCGACACTCATGTTCAGTGGGGAAGCAATTACAGAAGCCAGACCTTCCACCTTCTGCATCCCACAATAACCTTGGGTCCATACTCCCAGAGGGATAAAGAATGGGAAAGCTATCAGAGGAGGGGATGGGATATGGAGTTCTGGTGGTGGGAATTATGTGGAGTTGTACCCCTCTTATCCTATGGTTTTGTTAATGTCTCTTTTTTAAAATAAATTTTAAAAATTAAAAAAAAGAGACTCACCAAATGCAATTGTGAATCTCCATTGCTACTGCCCTCAGAGGCTGGGGAGCAGTGGGGGGAGGCCCTATGCTGACATCAGGGGGACATATAACTGACCAGGAAACTCAGGAGAAGATCTACACCGTGGTGGGCTAGCAATGGGGCTGTATAGTGGGACCCTTTGCACATTGTTCTTCTGATGAGAACATGGTAAATAATTGCCTCAGAACCTACAAACTCAGAAACTCACAGGGCCCAGCAGTGCTACCCATCTTGGCTCTGGCTGCTGGCAGAGAAGTTGAATTGAGCCCAGAACTTTGGATCCCTGGGGATTGGGAGTCTCTTTGAATAATCACTGTGCTATCTCTCCTCCACCCTGATTTATTTCTTGGTTAGGAGTGAGTGATTAAGCTAAAAAACCTACTTATAGGTAAAAAGCCCTCAGGCTACCATAGTATACAGAGAAGAACAAGAACAAAAGAGGCTTTAACAGCCACTGTGCTGTCCTTTTATCTGACACAATAGACCTTAAAATAAATGAAATTTTAAAAGATAAGTATGGACATTACTTAGTGCTCAGATCAATCAATCAAAAGGACTTAATGATTATCAACATCTATACACCCAAGGAGAGGCCATCTAAATACATCAAACTGCTATTGAAAGACCTACAGCAATATATTAACAGAAACACAGTCATAGTATAGGACTTCAAAACCCCACACTCTAAACCTGACAGATCTTCCAGGCAGAAAATCAATAAAGAAATGATAGAGCTAAGAAGAGATAGATAAACTAGAACTATTGGACATTTTCAAAGTAAAGATGGTGATTTCACCATTTTCAGCCCATCTTGGATGGAGCTTGAAGAAATCATGTTAAGTGAAATAAGTCAGAGAGAGAAGGATGAATATGGGATGATCTCACTCAGGCAGAAGTTGAAAAACAAGATCAGAAGAGAAAACACTAAGCAGAACTTGGACTGGAGTTGGTGTATTGAAGCAAACTAAAAGACTCTGGAGTGGGGGAAAGGGGGAGGGAGAGTTCAGGTCCTGGAACAGGATGGCAGAGGACCTTTCCGGGATTGTATAGTTGTGTGGGAAAGTGATAAATGTTATGCATGGGAGTCAGGCAGTAGTGCAGCAGGTTAAGCACAAGGACTAGCAAAGGAACCTGGTTTGAGCCCCCAGCTCCCCATCTGCAGGGGAGTCGCTTCACAAGTGGTGAAGCAGGTCTGCAAGTGTCTATTTTTCTCTCCCCCTCTCTGTCTTCCCCATCTCTCTCCATTTCTCTCTGTCCTATCCAACAATGACATCAACAACAATAAGAACTACAACAATAAAACAACAAGGGCAACAAAAGGAAATAAGTAAATATCAAAAAAAATTTAATATATGTATGTACAAACTATTGTATTTACCGACAACTGTAAAACATTAATCCCCCAATAAAGAAATAAAAAAAGGGAGTCATATAGTAGCACAGTGGGTTAAGCACATGTGGTGCAAAGCACAGTGACCAGCAAAGGATCCCCGTTTGAGTCTCTGGCTCCCCACCTTCAGGGGAGTCGCTTTACAAGCAGCGAAGCTGGTCTGTAGGTGTCTATCTTTCACCACTCCCCCACCCCCTGTCTTCTCCTCCTCTCTCCATTTCTCTCTGTCTTATCCAGCAATGACAACAACAATAATAACTACAACAATAAAACAATAAGGGCAACAAAAGGGAATAAATAAATATTTTTTTAAAGAAATAAAAAAAATGAAAGAATTGGAGTCAGAGAAGCCAGTGGATTCAAAGACATGCCCACCGCTGCTCAGCAAATCCACCACCAACAGTGGTGGCCATCACCACATGAATGAGTCCTTCGAGGAAACATACTTTCCACCAAGCTACAGATATCTACCCAGCAGCTAGCAAGAACACACACCTCAATTTTGCAATAGTGTTTTGGGCCCTTGTGGTGGTACACCCAGTTAAGCACACATAGTGCTACTAAACTCAAGGACCTGTGCAAGGATCAAGGTTCCAGCCCCTGGTGCCTCATCAGCAGGGAACATGCATCACAAACAGTGAAGCAGATCTGCAGGTGTCTATTTCTCTCTCTCCTTACTTACTCTCCCTTCTCAGTTTCTCTCCACCTGCAGAGGAGTTGTTTCACAGGCGGTGAGGTGGAGCAAAGTGCAAGGACCAGCACAAGGATCCCAGTTCGAGCCCCGGCTCCCTACCTGCAGGGGAGTCTCTTCACAAGCGGTGAAGCAGGTCTGCAGGTGTCTATCTTTCTCTCCCACTCTCTGTCTTCCCCTCCTCTCTCCATTTCTCTGTCCTATCCAACAGTGACAACATCAATAACAATAATAACTATAACAACAATGAAAAACTACAAGGGCTTCAGTGGGGAAGCAATTACAGAAGCCAGACCTTCCACCTTCTGCATCCCACAACCACCTGGGGTGCATACTCCCAGAGAGATAAAGAATAGGAAAGCTATCTGGGGAGGGGATGGGATAAAGAGATCTGATTGTGGGAATTGTGTGGAGTTGTACCCCTCTTATCCTATGGTTTTGTTAATGTCTCCTTTTTAAAATAAATAGATAAATAAATAAACTACAAGGGCAACAAAAGGGAAAAATAAATAAATAAACATATATATATATATACATATATATATATACATATATATATATAAAAGAAAATTATTCAAGGGGCTAGAGGATGGGTCATTGGGTAGGATAAGTGCCTTGCCATGTGCTCAGATCAAGTTTTAGCCCTGGTACCACACAGGAAAAACTATGGCATCAGGGCAAGCTACAGTGCTGTCCTGTCTCCCTACTCAGTGTCTCTATCTGAATGAAAAAGAGGTCCTGGTTCCGGGGTGGGGAGAAAGTACAGTGATTATGGAAAAGATTTTTATACCTGAGGTATAAAAGGGTCCAGGTGCAGTTCCCAGCACTGCCATATGCCAGAGCTGAGCAGAGCTCTGGTAAAAATAAATTAACAAATAAATATAATTATTTAAATGGATAAATAAATCTTTTTTTTTCAGCGCGGCAATGGTGCAACTGGTTGAGTGCACATGCTATCAAGCATAGGGGCCTGGGTTAAAGTCCCCAGTCCCACCTGCAAGGGGGAAGTTTCATGAGCAGTAGCTACAGGAGTCTCTCTTTTTCTCTCCCTCTCTATGTCCTCTTCCTCTCCCAATTTTTGTCTTATTAAATTAAAGAGGAGAAGGAGGAGGAGCAGCAGCAGCAGCCACGGCCCAGAAGTGGTAAAATCATCATGTCTTTCTTCCTAAATAATTTATTTATTGATTAATTAATCTCCAAATTTAAGTGAGTTAATAACTCAAGAGCAGATCTTTCATGATTTTTTCTTTTCTTTTTAATATTTATTTATTTATGCCCTTTTTGTTGCCCTTGTTTTTATTGTTGTTGTTATTGCTGTCGTCGTTGTTGGATAGGACAGAGAAATGGAGAGGGGAGGGGAAGACAGAGAGGGGGAGAGAAAGACACCTGCAGACCTGCTTCACCACCTGTGAAGTGACTCCCCTGCAGGTGGGGAGCCAGGGGCTCGAATCAGGATTTTTATGCTGGTTCTTGCACTTTGCGCCATGTGCGCTTAACCTGCTGCGTAACGGCCCGACTCCCAGATCTTTCGTGATTTTTACAAAAACAGTACTGAAGTTCCCAATAGAATGATAGTAATGTCTCGCTACTTAAATGGAGCAAATCTGGCTTTGAAATACAATATAAGGATCAAACATTAAAAAAAAAAAAGATACTGTTTGCAAAATCCTTATCACTTCTATTTAAAAGAAAAACTAAGGGGTGGAAGACAGATAGCATAATGATTATGCAAAAGGATTTCTTTCCTGAGGCTTCAAAGTCCCAGGTTCAATCCCCTGCACCACCATCAGCCAGAGCAAAACTCCAGTGGTGCGAATTGTGTAGAATTGTACCCCTCTTATCCTATGGTCTTGTTGATCATAAATAAATAAATAAATAAATTTGCTTTTGTCTAAAACCTGGAGTTAAATAGACTTAGGTTAACTTCAAAAATCGCTATTTTCTAAAATATTTACTTACTCATTTTGTGAGAGAGGGTCAGAGCATAGCCTGGCATGGGCAGAGCTAGGGATCAAATCTCCTGCTCCTTCTCCTCTGCCCCACCTTCTCCTTTATTTGTTTATTTTTTAATCTTTGCTGGAGTTTCACTTCTCCAAGCTGATTTTACTAGAGAGAGAAAGAGAAGGAAAAACACTACACCACCAAAACTTCCCTCAAATGCGGTGGAGGTTGAGTTTAAATGGAGTGGGGGGGACACCAAGTCAAAGCAGATACATGTGTAGGTGAGCTCAGCTCAGGGCATAGCTTTGAATAAGGGGAATAGACATACATGTTCATGTTCCTTATTCATTATATTCATTGTTTATTTTTTTAACTTTTTTATATTTATTTATTTTCCCTTTCCTTGCCCTTGTTTTTTTATTGTTGTAGTTATTATTGTTGTTGTTACTGATGTTGTCGTTGTTAGATAGGACAGAGAGAAATGGAGAAAGGAGGGGAAGACAGTGAGGGAGAGAGAAAGATAGACACCTGCAGACCTGCTTCACCACCTGTGAAGTGACTCCCCTGCAGGTGGGGAGCCGGGAGCAGGAACCAGGATCCTTATGCCAGTCCTTGCGCTTTGCGCCACGTGCGCTTAATCCGCTGCACTACCACCGGAATCCCTCATTGTTTATTTTATCTTGAGGCTAATCCAAGTACAAAAATAATAGAACAAAGAATAAATATAGCTTTTCTTTTCTTCTTCTTCTTCTTCTTTTTTTTTTTTTTTGGCCAAGACTTTGAGCCTCCATCACTCCTGAAGGGATCTTTGTTTTTCTCATTCACTCATTTTTTTTCTATTTTTTCATTCACTCATTTTTATAAGAGTACTGCTCAACTCTGGCCTATGATGGTGTGAGGTTTGACCCTGGGACTTCAGAGTCTCAGGCATGAAACTCTTTTGTGGGCGGAAGGTAGATAACATAATGGTTATGCAAACAGACTCTCATGCCTGAGGCTCCAAAGCTGCAGGTTCAATCCCCCGCACCACCATAAACCATCCTCAATCGCTATCGAACAGGCCATGGCCTGTGCGCCACTATGTTCCATCGCTGGGGAGCCAGAGACGACCCGAACTGCCCCTGCGGCTACAGACAGACTATGACCCACATAGTCAATGACTGCCACCTCTCCAGATTCAAAGGAGGTCTCGAAACTTTACATCAGGCTCAACCTGACGCTGTTGACTGGCTACGGAAGAAGGGCAAACGCTAGAAGAAAAAGAAGAAGACCATAAACCAGAGCTGTTCGTGCTCTGTTAAAAAAAAAAAAAAAAAAAAAAAGTCTTGTATAACCATTCTACTATCTTCCTGGACCTTTTTCATTAAAAAAAAAAAAAATTAATTATTTTATTTTAATTTATTTTTTATTCTTTTTACCAGAGCACTGCTCAGGTCTGGTTTAATGCGATGCAGGGGACTGAACCTGGGACCTTGAAGCCAAAGGCATGAGACTTCCTTTGCATAACTGTTATGCTAACTACCTCCACTCAAAAATTATTTCATTTTCAAGATGTATTTGAGATCTGGATGGTTGAGCACATGTTACAACGCATAAGGACCCGGTTCGAGCCCCTAGTCCCCACCTACAGAGGGAGAGCTTTGCGAGTGGTGAAGCAGGGCTGCAGGTGTCTCTCTCCCTTCTCAACTTCTGACTGTCGCTATCTGATAAATAAAGATAATGAAAATTAAAAAGAAATTTATTTATTTATTTATTTTAGATAGAACCAGAGCAACAGTCTTGTGCACATGATGCCAGGGATAGAACTTGAGACTTCATACTTTATCACTGTGCCATCTCCCAGGCTGTTTTTTTTTTTCTTTTCTTTTTTTTTCTTTTCTTTTTTTTGCCTCCAGGTTTATTGCTGGGGTCTGGTGCCTACACTACAAATCCACTGCTCCTGGAGGCCATTTCCCCCCCCATTTTTGTTGCCCCTGTTATTATTGTTGGATAGGACAGAGAGAAATCAATAGAGGAGGGAAAGAGAGGGGGGGGAGAGAAAGACAGACACCTGCAGAGCTGCTTCACTGCTTGTGAACCACCTGCTGTGCTACTACCCGGCCCCCTTTTTCATTCACTTTTAATTCATAGAGGGTAGAAGACAGAGAGAGAAGGAGAGATACTATAGCACCATTCCACTGCTCATGAAGCTTGTCCGCTGCATGATGCTCCCATGTGGTACCAGAGGGCTTAAATTTGGATTCTCTTGCATGGTAAAGTTTGTGTCTACTGGGTGAGTCATTTCCCAGCCCTCCTAAAAGTAGCTTATTATTGCTGTTGTTCTTATTCCAGAGCACTGCTCAGCTCTCGCTTATGGTGGTACTGGGGATTAAACTTGGGACCTTTGATGCCTTGGCCATGGAAGATTTTTTGCAAAGCCAGTATGCTCTCTTTCCAGCAGAGAATCTTTTAAAATGATAATAGTAAAGTCTCTTTAACAAACGGTATTGGGTGAATTGGACACCCACATGCATAAAATTAAACTAGACCACCAGCTAATACCGTTCTCCAAAATAAATTCAGAATGGGTCAAATATATGGATATCAGACCTGAAATTATAAAATACATTGAAGAACATATCAAGAAAACATTTCATAACATTAATGCTAAAGATGCATTTGGAGACTCTACCTCATGGACAAGGGAAACAAAAATAAGGTTAAACAAATAGGACTATATCAAATTAAAAAGCTTTTACACATCAAAAGAAAATTTTATAAGTATAAACAGGAAGACCAACAAATGGGAAAAGATATTTGCACACTACACTTCAAACAAGGAGTTGATAACAAACATTAGTAAAGAATTCACACAGTTCAACAAAAAGAAAAAGAACAGCCCAATAAAAAAGTGGGCAAAACATATGAATAGATGGTTTTCTAAAGAAGATACACATGGCCCACAGACATATGTGGAAATGCTCCAATTCAGTCATTATTAGAGAAATTCAAATTAAAAACACACTGAGATTCTACCTCACACCTGTGAAAGTGGGCTCCATCAATAAAACAAGAGAAGATAAATTGGTGAAGATGTGGAGAAAAAGGAACTCTAATACACTGCTGGTGGGAATGAAAATTGGTGCAGCCATTATGGAGAACACTATGGAGAAACCTTAAAACAAATACAAATGGAAATATCTTATGATCCAGCAATTCCACTTCTAGGCATATACCCAGAAGATATGATAACACTGATTCCAAGGGACGTATGGACCCCATGTTCATAGCAACTTTATTCACAGTAACAAAAACTTGGAAACAACCAAAATGCCTTTTGATAGATGACTAGAAAAAAGTTATGTGTGGTCCGGGAGGTAGCACAGTGGATAAGGCATTGGACTCTCAAGCATGAGGTCCTGAGTTCAATCCCCGGTAGCACATGTACCAGAGTGATGTCTGGTTCTTTCTCTCTCTTCTATCATTTCTCATGAATCAATAAATAAAATTTAAAAAAGAAAAAAGTTATGGGACATATATTCAACAAAGTATTATTCAGCAATAAAAAAGATGATACTGTGTCCTTTGGGATAAAGTGAATTGTAGAAAATGATGCTCCATGAAGCAAGTAAGTAGGTGAAGGACAACTACAGAATGGTTTCACGCATATGTAGAATATGGAAAACTGAGTATATGCATGTGGGAAAAAAAGTCAACCTCTATCTAAGACTGTGGGAAAACTATAGTGGTTATCTATGGGGGTGGAGGTGGGGACACAGACCTTTGCTGACAGGAGTGGTGGGGGAAAAAAAAAAGAACTATGATGTTGTCTCTGGGTGGTTGAAGGGTGGGGATATGGTGGCGGGTATGATGTGGAATTATACAGTGTAACTTTTTTTTTAATTACCTTTATTTATTAGCTATAGATAGCTAGAAATTTAGAGGAAAAAGGAGATAGAGAGGAAGAAAGATAAAGAGACATCTACAGCCCTGCTTCACCTATCATGAAGACTTCCCCCTGCAGGTGGGGACAGAGGGCTTGAACCCAGGTTCTTGAGCATTGTAACATGTGCACTCAACCAGGTGTACCACCACATGGCCCCTGTAACCTTACAATTTGTAACAAGCTATGAATAACAAAAAAATATTTTTTAAAAAAGGATTTGTATATTTTAAAAAAAGTGAACAAGAAAACCACAGTGCTTACCTTCACAGTACTTCACTGTACTGGTGACACTGAAATCGAGCAAGCAGTCATATAAAATAACTGTGTGTTTCAGTTATAATGTAGTCTTTTATTCTCTCATTTGTGTGTGTGTGTGTGTTCACAATTTAATAGTGATTTACAAGGACATAGGAAACAGGTCTATATTTCTTTTTTTATTTAAATTTATTTCTTTATTAGGGAATTAATGTTTTACATTCAGCAGTAAATACAATAGTTTGTACATGCATAACATTCCCCAGCTTCCCATTTAACAATACAACCCCCACTATGTCATTTATCATCCTTCATGGACCTGTATTCTCCCCACCCACCCACCCCAGAGTCCTTTACTTGGGTACAATATGCCAATTCTATTTCAGGTTCTACTTGTGTTTTCTTTTCTGATCTTTTTTTTCAACTTCTGCCTGAGAGTGAGATCATCCCATATTCATCCTTCTGAGAAACAGGTCTATATTTCTATCCTCCCTCCAAAATAATGACCATAGTTCTCCCAAAGTCTTTTTTTTAAAATTTATTTCTTTGTTGGGGAATTAATGTTTTACATTCAACAGTAAATACAATAGTTTGTACATGCATAACATTCCCCACTTTCCCATTTAACAATACAACCCCCACTATGTCATTTATCATCCTTCATGGACCTGTATTCTCCCCACCCACCCACCCCAGAGTCTTTTACTTTGGTGAAATACGCCAATTCCATTTCAGGTTCTACTTGTGTTTTCTCTTCTGATCTTGTTTTTCAACTTCTGCCTGAGAGTGAGATCATCCCATATTCATCCTTCTGTTTCTGACTTATTTCACTCAACATGATTTTTTCAAGGTCCATCCAAGATCGGATGAAAACAGTGAAGTCACCATTTTTTGGTGATAGTGGGCAGCCCTGTCTAGTACCTGATCTGAGGGGAAATGCTTCCAGTTTTTCACCATTGAGTATGATGTTGGCTGTAGGTTTGCTATATATAGACTCCACTATCTTCAGGAATTTTCCATCTATTCCCATTGCTTTAGGGTTCTCGTTGCTTTAGGGATCCTTTGTTGTTCTTCTTCTAGGTCTTTAAGATGTGCAATCAGGCTGTTTATTTGTGCTTTTTCTTATTTCCTAATGTGTGCTTGTATAGCTATAAACTTCCCTCTTAGGACTGCTTTAGCTGTGTCCCAAATATTTTGATAGCTTGTGTCTTCATTTTCATTCTTCTTCTTCTAGCGTTTGCCCTTCTTCTGTAGCCAGTCAACAGCGTCAGGTTGAGCCTGATGTAAAGTTTTGAGACCTCCTTTGAATCTGGAGAGGTGGCAGTCATTGACTATGTGGGTCATAGTCTGTCTGTAGCCGCAGGGGCAGTTCGGGTCATCTCTGGCTCCCTAGCGATGGCCTGTTGGATAGCGATTGAGGAGGGCCCAATCATAACGTGCTAGGTCAAAGCCGGGTTGACGCTTGCAGGGGACTGTGATGAGGTGTTTGTTCTTTACCTCAGCTGACTGCCAACTCTGTTTCCAAGAGTCTGGAACAGAGAATTTCAGTGTAGGCGTAGGAGACCAGATTGGATGACGAGACGTCAAGCGTTGGACAGGGTGGGCGAAGATATCCGCGTATATTGGCAGGTCCGGTCGAGCGTAGACGTGGGAAATGAACTTAGATGATGCCGCATCCCGACGAATATCTGGCGGGGCAATGTTGCTAAGAACTGGCAGCCATGGAACCGGGGTGGAACGGATGGTTCCAGAAATTATCCTCATGGAGGAATATAATTTGGAATCAACCAAGTGGACATGGGGGCTACGGAACCATACTGGGGCACAGTATTCTGCAGTGGAATAGCATAATGCCAGAGATGATGATCGTAGTGTGGAAGCGCTCAAGCCCCATGAGGAGCTGGCCAGTCTTGCAATGATGTTATTCCTCACACCCACCTTTGCTGCAGTTTTTATGAGATGTTCGTGAAATGACAGGGTGTGATCAAGAGTAATGCCAAGATAGATGGCTGGGCTTCATGCCGGATTCTCGTATCGCCAAGCTGCACATTAAGCTCACACAAGGCCAAGGCATGGTGTAGATGGAAAACAGATGATACCGTTTTTGCAGTGCTAGGGATTAGTCGCCATTGTTAAGACTGCAACTAATCTTTTTTTTTTTTTGTATTTTATTATTATTATTATTATTTTAAATTTCTTTCTTGAGGAATTAATGCTTTACATTCAACAGTAAATGCAATAGTTTGTACATGCATAACATTCCCCAGATTCCCATTTAACAATACAACCCCCACTATGTCATTCATCACCTTTCATGGACCTGTATTCTCCCCAGCCACCCACCCACCCCAGAGTCTTTTACTTTGGTGCAAGACGCCAACTCCAGTTCAGGTTCTAATTGTGTTTTCTTTTCTGATCTAGTTTTTCAACTTCTGCATGAGAGTGAGATCATCCCATATTCATCCTTCTGTTTCTGACTTATTGCACTCAGCATGATTTTTTCAAGGTCCATCCAAGATCGGCTGAAAACGGTGAAGTCACCATTTTTTACAGCTGAGTAGTATTCCATTGTGTATATATACCACAACTTGCTCAGCCACTCATCTGTTGTTGAACACCTGGGTTGCTTCCAGGTTTTGGCTATTACAAATTGTGCTGCCAAGAACATATGTGTACACAGATCTTTTTGGATGGATGTGTTGGGTTCCTTAGGATATATCCCCAGGAGGGGAATTGCAGGGTCATAGGGTAGGTCCATTTCTAGCCTTCTGAGAGTTCTCCAGACTGTTCTCCACAGAGGTTGGACCAATTGACATTCCCACCAGCAGTGCAGGAGGGTTCCTTTGACCCCACACCCTCTCCAGCATTTGCTGCTGTTACCTTTTCTGATGTGTGACATTCTCACAGGAGTGAAGTGATATCTCATTGTTGTCTTGATTTGCATTTCTCTGACAATCAGAGACTTGGAGCATTTTTTCATGTGTTTCTCGGCCTTTTGGATCTCTTCTGTAGTGAATATTATTTCCAAGTCCTCCCCCCATTTTTGGATGGGTTTATTTGTTGTCTTGTTGTTGAGTCTGGCAAGCTCTTTATATATGTTGGTTATTAAACTCTTATCTGATGTATGGCATGTAAAGATCTTCTCCCATTCTGTGAGGGGTCTCTTGGTTTGGGTAGTGGTTTCTTTTGCTGTGAAGAAGCTTTTTAATTTGATGTAGTCCCATAGGTTTATACTTGCCTTAGTCTTCCTTGTAATTGGATTCGTTTCATTGAAAATGTCTTTAAAATTTATGCAGAAAAAAGTTCTGCCAATATTTTCCTCTAAGTATCTGATAGTTTCTGGTCTAACATCCAAGTCCTTGATCCACTTCGAATTTACTTTTGTATTTGGTGAAATACAGTGATTCAGTTTCATTCTTCTGCATGTTTCAACCCATTGTTTCCAACACCATTTGTTGAAGAGACTCTGCTTTCCCCATGTAATAGTCTGGGCCCCTTTGTCAAAGATTAGATGTGCATACGTGTGGGGCCTCATTTCTGGGCTCTCAATTCTATTGCACTGGTCAGTGTGTCTGTTCATGTTCCAGTACCAAGCAGTTTTGATGACAATGGCCCTATAATACAGTTTGAGATCTGGGAGTGTAATGCCTCCAGTTCTGTTCTTTTTTCTCAAGATTGTTTTGGCAATTCTAGGTCTTTTCTGGTTCCAGATAAACATTTGTAGCATTTTTTCTATTCTCCTAAAAAATGTGCTTGGGATCTTGATGGGGATAGCATTAAATTTGTAGATGGCTCTGGGTAATATATTCATTTTGATGATGTTAATTCTTCCAACCCATGAGCCTGGAATATCTTTCCACTTCTTTGTGTCTTTTTCAATTTCTTTGAGTAGTGACTCATAATTTTCAGTATACAAGTCTTTCACTTCTTTGGTTAGGTTTACTCCTAGATATTTTATTGTTTTTGTTGCTATAGAAAAAGGAACTGATTTCTGGATTTCAATTTCTTATACTTAGTGTTTGCATAGAGGAATGCCACTGACTTTTGAATGTTAATTTTATAGCCTGAAAACTTACTGTATTGCCTGATGATTTCCAAAAGCTTCTTGCTGGATTCCATAGGATTTTCCATGTATACTATCATGTCATCTGCAAATAAGGAGAGTTTGACTTCTTCTCTTCCAATCTGTATGCCTTTAATTCCTTGCTCCTGCCTGATTGCTATGGCAAGAACTTCCAACACTATGTTGAATAGTAATGGTGATAGTGGGCAGCCCTATCTAGTACCTGATCTGAGGGGAAATGCTTCCAGTTTTTCACCATTGAGTATGATGTTGGCTGTAGGTTTGCTATATATAGACTCCACTATCTTCAGGAATTTTCCATCTATTCCCATTTTTTGTAGTGTTTTGATCATAAAGGGATGTTGTATTTTGTCAAAGGCTTTCTCTGCATCTATTGATATGACCATGTGGTTTTTGGTCTTGCTTTTGTTGATGTGGTGGATCACATTGATTGATTTACATATATTAAACCAACCTTGCATGCCTGGGATAAACCCCACTTGGTCATGATGAACAATCTTTTTGATATACTGCTGTATCCGGTTGGCTAGAATTTTGTTCAATATTTTCGCATCTATGTTCATCAGAGATATTGGTCTGTAGTTTTCTTTTTTGGTTGTGTCCCTGTCTGCTTTTGGTATCAGGGTTATGTTAGCTTCATAGAAGCTGGCAGGGGGATTCGACTTCCGGAGGCGGAGCTACGAGCAGCAGATCGCTTTCTCTCCTCTCCTCTCCTCTCCCGGATCAACTAGGAATACCAAAGGAGACCACCCGGACCAAAAAAAGACAGGACTAGAATGACCACAGAAACCCAGTAAATCACCCGTGAGTACAAACACGCGTGGCTGGTGACAGAGAGGAGAGAGGGGCCTAAGGAGAGATTAAGTGACTGCTAACAGTTCGACAGTTTGTCAGTGGAGACACCACCTCCAGTCTGCTCCACCAACAAGGGGACAGCTGAAGGGAGGAAAGGACTCCCCAGAGACTCACCAAGTATAACTCTGAGTCTCCAGTGCTACTACCCTCAGAATCTGGAGCAGCAACAGGGAGGGACACCAGGGCACAGAGATCTAACCGGGAAACTCAGGAGAAGACCTATACCTCGGTGGCATAGCTGAAGGGCTGTGAAAGTCTCTTTGTATAACCACTGGATTATCTCTGCCACACCCTGCTTTATCTCTTGGTCAGGAGTCATTGATTAAGCCAAGAAGCCTAT
Organism: Erinaceus europaeus; assembly: GCF_950295315.1. Taxonomy (NCBI): domain Eukaryota; kingdom Metazoa; phylum Chordata; class Mammalia; order Eulipotyphla; family Erinaceidae; genus Erinaceus; species Erinaceus europaeus. The sequence continues at coordinate 25,343,562 of NC_080169.1, forward strand.
TGATAGTTTAAAAGCCCTCAGGCTCCCATAGCCTACAGGGGAAAAAAAAAAAGGCTTTTACACCACTGAACTCCAACTCAGGGATTGAAAAAACTGTTAACTTATATAAAATGGTTAAAACAACAAGAAAAAATATTGGAGACTCGAACCAGGACAAGAGTCCAGCTAAAAGTCTTCCAGAGGGCGAAGCACAAAACAACGAGTTCAACATTCAAACATTAGCTAAGGAAATAATAACAGGAGTGAGTAAAGAATTTGAAAAAATTGTAATCAGAACTGCAGGAACAACAAATGAGAATATGGAAGAAAATTCTAATAATCTCATGGTTATTAGAGAGCTGAAAGGTGAAATTGCTGAGCTAAGAAGGCAACTAGCTGAACAAGCTAAAACAGTATCAGAGCAGGGCAACAAAATAGATGAACTCCAGAAAGCAGTAGAGGGCAGAGAGAATAGAATCAATGAGGCTGAAGACAGAATTAGCAAGATTGAGGATGAATTAGAGACAACTAAAGAAGAAGTAAGAGATCTCAAAAAGAGATTAAGAGATGCTGAAAACAACAACAGAGTCCTATGGGATGACTCCAGCAAATGCTGGAGAGGATGTGGGGTCAAAGGAACCCTCCTGCACTGCTGGTGGGAATGTCAATTGGTCCAACCTCTGTGGAGAACTCTCAGAAGGCTAGAAATGGACCTACCCTATGACCCTGCAATTCCCCTCCTGGGGATATATCCTAAGGAAGCCAACACATCCATCCAAAAAGATCTGTGTACACATATGTTCTTGGCAGCACAATTTGTAATAGCCAAAACCTGGAAGCAACCCAGGTGTCCAACAACAGATGAGTGGCTGAGCAAGTTGTGGTATATATACACAATGGAATACTACTCAGCTGTAAAAAATGGTGACTTCACCGTTTTCAGCCGATCTTGGATGGACCTTGGAAAAATCATGTTGAGTGAAATAAGTCAGAAACAGAAGGATGAATATGGGATGATCTCACTCTCAGGCTGAAGTTGAAAAACAAGATTAGAAAAGAAAACACAAGTCGAACCTGAAATGGAATTGGAGTATTACACCAAAGTAAAAGACTCTGGGGTGGGTGGGTGGGTGAGAATACAAAAAAAAAGCTGACAGGGAGCATTCCAGTGTCTTCAATCTTCTGGAAGACTTTTAAAAGTAGAGGTATTAGTTCTTCTTTGAAAGTTTTGTAGAATTCATTTGTAAAACCATCTGGTCCAGGACTTTTATTTTTGGGAAGATTTTTGATAACTGTTTCAATTTCATTAGCTGTGATGGGCCTGTTCATGTTATCCACTTCCTCTTTACTTAGTTTTGGAAGTTGGTAGGTATCTAGGAAATCATTCATTTCTTCCAGGTTCTCTAGCTTGGTGGCATATAGTTGTTCATAGAAGCCTCGCATGATATGTTGAATTTCTGCAGTGTCTGTTGTGATATCTCCTCTTTCATTTACTATCCGATTTATTTGGGTCTTCTCCCTTTTTTGTTTTGTGAGTCTGGCTAAAGGTTTGTCGATTTTGTTTACTCTTTCGAAGAACCAACATTTACTTTCATTGATCTTTTGTATGGTTTTCCTATTCTCAATGTTATTTATTTCTCCCCTAACTTTAGTGATTTCTGTCTTTCTGATTGCTTTAGGATTCCTTTGTTGTTCTTCTTCTAGGTCTTTAAGATGTGCAATCAGGCTGTTTATTTGTGCCTTTTCTTGTTTCCTAATGTGTGCTTGTATACCTCTTAGGATTGTTTTAGCTGTGTCCCAAATATTTTGATAGCTTGTGTCTTCATTTTCATTGAACTCTCGAAACATTTTGATTTCTTCCTTGATTTCCTCTTTGACCCAGAAGTTGTTAAGAAGTGTTGAGCTTCCACATTTTGGCACTGTTACTAATCTTTTGTTGATTGTTAAGTGTTAGTTTAATTCCACTGTGGTCTGAGAAGATGCTTGGGATGATTTCAGTGCTCTTGAATTGGCTGATGCTGTCTTTGTGTCCTAACATATGGTCTATCCTTGAGAATAACCCATGTGGATTTGAGTAAAATGTGTATTCCAGTTTCTTGGGATGAATGACTCTGAAAATGTCCAATAGTTCTAGTTTATCTATCTCTTCATTTAGCTCCCTTATTTCTTTATTAATTTTCTTCCTGGATGATCTGTCAAGTTGAGAGAGTGGGGTGTTGAAGTCCCCTACTATGATTGTGTTACTGTTAATATATTGCTGTAGCTCTTTCAGTAGAAATTTGATGTATTTAGATGGCTTCTCATTGGGTGCATAGATGTTAATAATTGTTAAGTCCTCTTGATTGACTGATCCTCTGAGCATTAAGTAGTGTCCATTCCTATCTTTTTAATCTTATCTATTTTAAAGTCTATCATGTCAGATATGAGAATAGCTGTTCCTGCCCTTTTTTGTGGGCCATTGGCTTGTATGATAGTTTTCCATCCTTTCAACTTTAAGTCTGTGTTTATCTTGTTGAGTTAGGTGGGTTTCCTGTAGACAGCATATTGTTGGGTTGTGTTTTCTGATCCATCTTCCTACTCTGTGTCTTTTAATAGGTGAATTCAGGCCATTGACATTTATTGATATCAAAGATTGAAGATATTTTAACGCCATTCTTGTAGAGTTTTAGAGTGTTTTGATATATGTCCTATTTGTGGTGGTCTGGTTGTTTATAGGAGACCTTTCAGAACTTCTTTCAGGGCAGGCTTGGTGATAGTTGATTCCTTCAACTGTTGCTTGTCTGAGAAGGTTTTGATGCTTCCATCTAGTCTGAATGACAGTCTAGCAGGATATAGTATTCTTGGCTGAAAGCCTTTCTCATTGAGCACTCGATAGATATCTTGCCATTCTCTTCTGGCCTGTAGTGTTTGTATGGAGAAGTCTGCTGCTAATCTTATGGGTTTTCCTTTGTAGGTGACTCTTTGTTTTTCTCTTGCAGCCTTGAGAATCCTTTCTTTATCCTTATTCCTTTCCATTCTAAGTATGACATATCTTGGTGTCTTTAGGTCTGGGTTAATTCTGTTTGGGACCCTCTGGGCTTCTTGAATCTTTATGTCTTTGGTGTTGTCTAGACTAGAGAAATTTTCAGCTATTATGGCCTGGAGAACGCTTTCTTCCTCTCCTTCTCTTTCTTCCTCTGGTATGCTAATAATTCGTATATTGTTTCTTTTGAAGTCATCCCATAGGACTCTGTTGTTGTTTTCAGCATCTCTTAATCTCTTTTTGAGATCTCTTACTTCTTTTTTAGTTGTCTCTAATTCATCCTCAATCTTGCTAATTCTGTCTTTAGCCTCACAGATTCTATTCTCTCTGCCCTCTACTGCTTTCTGGAGTTCATCTATTTTGTTGCCCTGCTCTGATACTGTTTTAGCTTGTTCAGCTAGTTGCCTTCTTAGCTCAGCGATTTCAGCTATCAGCTCTCTAATAACCATGAGATAATTAGCAGTTTCTTCCATATTCTCATTTGTTGTTCCTGCATTTCTGATTACAATTTTTTCAAATTCTTTACTCACTCCTGTTATTATTTCCTTAGCTAATGTTTGGATGTTGAACTCGTTATTTTGTGCTTCACCCTCTGGAGGACTTTTAGCTGGGCTCTTGTCCTGGTTCGATTCTCCAATATTTCTTCTTGTTGTTTTAACCATTTTATACATTATGTTATGAGTTCCCTTTATCAGTACTTTTCAAATTATTGATCACTATTGCCTGGATTGACTTGTGTCTAAGTAATTTAATTAAAGGGTTTACAGTGGTGGAAGTTAACAGTTGTTTCAATAGTATTTAAATCTCTGAGTTGGAGCTCAGTGGTTCAAAAGCCTCTTTTTTTTTTCTTCCCTGTAGGCTATGGGAGCCTGAGGGCTTTTAAACTATCAATAGGCTTCTTAGCTTAATCACTGACTCCTGACCAAGAGTTAAAGCAGGGTGTGGCAGAGATAATCCAGTGGTTATGCAAAGAGACTTTCACAGCCCCTCAGCTATGCCACCGAGGTATAGGTCTTCTCCTGAGTTTCCTGGTTAGATCTCTTTCCCCTGGTGTCCCTCCCTGTTGCTGCTCCAGATTCTGAGGGTAGTAGCAATGGAGACTCAGAGTTGCACTTGGTGAGTCTCTGAGGAGTCCTCTCCTCCCTTAAGCTGTCCCCTTGTTGGTGGAGCAGACTGTAAGTGGTGTCTCAACTGATAAACTGCTGAACTGTTAGCAGTCACTTAATCTCTCCTAAGCTCCTCTCTCCTCTCTGTTACCAGCCACACGTATTTGTACTCACCGGTGATTTACTGCGTTCCTGTGGTCATTCTAGTCCTGTCTTGTAACAGTCCCGGGTGGTCTCCTTTGGTATTCCTAGTTGATCCGGGAAAGGAGAGGAGAGGAAAGGAGAGGAGAGGAGAGGAGAGGAGAGGAGAGGAGAGGAGAGGAGAGGAGAGGAGAGGAGAGGAGAGAAAGCGATCTGCTGCTCGTAGCTCCGCCTCCGCAAGTTCCTATAATTTTTTAAATTCCAAAGTCTTTTTTTTTTTTAAGATTTATTTATTTATATAAGAGAAAGATAGGAGAGAGAGAACCAGACTTCACTCTGGTACATATGCTGCAGAGGATTGAACTTTGGACCTCCTGCTTGAGAGTCCAGTGCTTTATCCACTGCACAATCTCCTGGAACACATTCTCTGTAAGTCTTAAAGACAGTTTACCTACTTTTTTTTTTTTTTTTTGGTACATTCATGTGTTTCTATTCTCTATATTCCACATATGAGTGAAATCACTCAGTAGTTGTCTTCCATGTCCTTACTTGCTTCATTAAGCATAATTACCTCCCATTCTGTTTTGTCCTGAAGAATACAATGACATCTTTTTTAAATTTTTTGAATAGTACTTCATGGAGTATATATATATACCATAATTTCCACAGTCATCTGTTGATAGGCACTCAGGTCAGTACAACAATCTCAGTTGAAGAAATTTGTACTTAGTAATAAAACTAAAATGTGCAATTAAAGCCTAAATATTTCTGAGAACCATTTACTTTTTGCCCATTCAGTATAAAAGTGACCATTATGTCAGTGAAAGAGAAAAAGCTTCATAAGATTTTAAGTGTGAGGAAGCCAGTGTGGTTAGATGAAAATGACCTCAGATAAGTCATTAGCTTTTACTAAGACATCTTCACTCCTCCTCTCCCTTGAACAAAGAAAGGAAACAAGAGATAATGACAACTATGCTTTCTACCCCTGCCCTACATCTAATTTCTACTCATCAAAAATAAATAAATAAAGTTGAATTATAGAGAAAAATTTAAAAATTACAGTTCTTGCAAACTGGAGTTTGTATGTATTATGATTCTAAGAGAATCTAGAGAAAACATGAACAAAAAATATTAAAGAATATATATATATCAGACTATTCAAATAGATATTGTTTTACTAGGGCACTGCTCAGCTCTGGTTTATGGTGGTGCTAGAAATTGAACCTGAGTCCTCAGAGCCTCAGGTATGAAAGTTTTTTGCGGGAGTTGGGCGGTAGCGCAGCGGGTTAAGTGCACATGGCACAAAACGCAAGGACCGGTGTAAGGATCCGGGTTCGAGCCTCCGGCTCCCCACCTGCAGGGGAGTCGCTTCACAGGTGGTGAAGCATGTCTGCAGGTGTCTATCTTTCTCTCCCCCCTCTGTCTTCCCCTCCTCTCTCCATTTCTCTCTGTCCTAGCCAACAACAATGATGACATCAATAACCACAACAATGTTAAACAACAAGGGCAACAAAAGGGAAAATAAGAAATAAATCCCCACACATATGGACATCTAATCTTTGATAAGGGGGCCAAAGCATTAAATGGAAGAAGGAGGCTCTCTTCAATAAATGGTGCTGGGAAAACTGGGTTGTAACATGCAGAAGAATGAAATTGAACCACTTTATCTCACCAGAAACAAAAATCAACTCCAAATGGATCAAAGACCTAGATGTCAGACCAGAAACAATCAAATACTTAGAGGAAAACATTGGTAAAACACTTTCCCACCTACACCTCAAGGACATCTTTGATGAATCAAACCCAATTGCAAGGAAGACTAAAGCAGAAACAAACCAATGGGACTACATCAAATTGAAAAGCTTCTGCACATCCAAAGAAACTATTAAACAAACAGAGAGACCCCTCACAGAATGGGAGAAGATCTTCACATGCTATACATCAGACAAGAAACTAATCACCAAAATATATAGAGCTCAGCAAACTTAGCACCAAAAAAGCAAATGACCCCATCCAAAAATGGGCAGAGGATATGAACAAAACATTCACCTCAGAGGAGATCCAAAAGGCTAACAAACATATGAAAAACTGCTCTAGGTCACTGATTGTCAGAGAAATGCAAATTAAGACAACACTAAGATACCACCTCACTCCTGTAAGAATGGCATACATCAAAAAGGACAGCAGCAACAAATGCTGGAGAGGATGTGGGGACAGAGGAACCCTTTTACATTGCTGGTGGGAATGTAAATTGGTCCAGCCTCTGTGGAGAGCAGTCTGGAAAACTCTCAGAAGGCTAGACATGGACCTTCCATATGATCCAGTAATTCCTCTCCTGGGGTTATACCCCAAAGACTCCATAACACCCAACCAAAAAGAGGTGTGTACTCCTATGTTCATAGCAGCACAATTCATAATAGCTAAAACCTGGAAGCAACCCAGGTGCCCAACACCAGATGAGTGGCTGAGAAAGCTGTGGTATATATACACAATGGAATACTATGCAGCTATCAAGAACAATGAACCCACCTTCTCTGACCCATCTTGGACAGAGTAGAAGGAATTATGTTAAGTGAGCTAAGTCAGAAAGATAAAGATGAGTATGGGATGATCCCACTCATCAACAGAAGTTGACTAAGAAGATCTGAAAGGGAAACTAAAATTCAGGAACCTCACATCTCCACTATAGAGCCCCTACTTCCCCCAGTCCTGGAACCCTTGGATAGGGCCCACTTTCCCGAATGCCTCTCCCAATCCATATCAAATAATATTGCATCCGCCAACCACAACCTAACCAACGCAACGATTGCCACCTCAACATGCTTCACCTCAGACTGTGTCCAGAGACTTCACGTGTGGAATGACAACCCTTCAGCTTCATTACTCGGGTGAGACCTTTCCTTTTATAGTACACTCTAATTTCATCTCAGGTGGTTCACTTTCTAACAAAGTCCCAAAACCTAGATATACACCAGTTTCTGTGAGAGAGAGCTTATGTGCACACGTATCCATAAACTACTGCAAAATATATACCTGAAAGCAGAAGTACACTAGAGTTTGCAGTGAGTACCTCCCTAACACTTCCTCTCCACTATTTCAAGCTTTGGGTCCATGATTGCTCAACAATTTGTTTGGCTTTGTATGTTAACTCTCTTTTCAGCCTCCAGGATCCAGATGCCATCAGGATGCTAGCCAGGCTTCCCTGGATTGAAGACCCCACCAATATGTCCTGGAGCTCAGCTTCCCCAGAGACACACCCTACTAGGGAAAGAGAGAGGCAGACTGGGAGCATGGACCGACCAGTCAACGCCCATGTTCAGCGGGGAAGCAATTACAGAAGCCAGACCTTCTACCTTCTGCAACCCTCAATGACCCTGGGTCCATGCTCCCAGAGGGATAGAGAATGGGAAAGCTATCGGGGGAAGGGGGTGGGATATGGAGATTGGGTGGTGGGAATTGTGTGGAGTTGTACCCCTCCTACCCTATGGTTTTGTTAATTTATCCTTTCTTAAATAAAAAACATTTTAAAAAGGGAAAATAAATAAATATTAAAAAAAAAGAAAGTTTTTTGCACAACCACTAAGCCATCAAAATAGTCCCCTTTTCTCTCCCTCTTCTTTCCAACCCCCTCCCCCATTTTCCTTTTCGTCTTTCTTTCCTCTGGGGCTTCACTACTCCAGATCAAGTTTTTCACATAGAAAGACAGACAGAGACAAGACGGAGGAAGAGAGTGGAAGAAATCACAGCATTGAAGCTTCCCCAGTGGTAGTGGATGCTGGGCTTGAACTTGGGTCTCATGCATGGCAGAGCAGACACCTTCTTAGGTGAGTTAACACACTCTCAGCCCCCCACCACTTTCCTCACAGAGAAGGTATAATACATACCAATGGCTATTCACCAAGCATATTTTCTTTATTTTCTTTTTTTAAAAATTTCTTTATTGGAGGATTAATATTTTACATTCAACAGTAAATACAATAGTTTGTACATGCATAACATTTCCCAGTTTTCCACATAACAGTACAACCCCCACTAGGTACTCTGTCATCCTTTTTGGACCTGTATTCTCCACCTCCACCCCCCCACCCCAGAGTCTTTTACTTTGGCGCAATACGCCAATTCCAGTTCAGGTTCTACTTGTGTTTTCTCTTCTGATCTTGTTTTTCAACTTCTGTCTATGAATGAGATCATCCCATATTCATCCTTCTGTTTCTGACTTATTTCACTTAACATGATTTCTTCAAGCTCCATCCAAGGTGGGCTGCTTCCATGTTTTGGCTATTACAAATTGTGCTGCTAAGAACATATGTATATGCAGATCTTTTTGGATAGGTGTGTTGAGTTCCTTAGGATATATCCCCAGGAGTGGAATTGCAGGGTCATAGGGTAGGTTCATTTCTAGCCTTCTGAGAATTCTCCAGACTGTTCTCCACAGGGGTTGGATCAATTTACATTTCCACCAGAAGTGCAGCAAGGTTCCTTTGACCCCACAACCTCTCCAGCATTTGTTGCTGTTGCCTTTTCTGATGTATGACATTCTTACAGAAGGGAAGTAGTATCTCATTGTTGTCTTGATTTGTATTTCTCTGACAATCAGAGGCTTGGAGCATTTTTTCCTGTGTTTCTCGGGCTTTTGAATCTCTTCTGTGGTGAATATTCTGTCCATGTCCTCTCCCCATTTTTGGATGGGTTTGTTTTCTTGTTGTTGAGTTTGGCAAGCTCTTTATATATTTTGGTTATTAAACTCTTGTCTGATGTATAGCATGTAAAGACCTTCTCCCATTCTGTGAGGGGTCTCTTTGTTTGGGTATTGGTTTCTTTTGGTGTGCAGAAGCTTTTTCATTTTATTTATTTTTTCCCCTTTTGCTGCCCTTGTTGTTTATTGTTGTTGTTGTTGTTGTTGTTATTGTTGGATAGGTCAGAGAGAAATGGAGAGAGGAGGGGAAGACAGAGAGGGGGAGAGAAAGACACCTGCAGACCTGCTTCACTGCTTGTGTTGCGACTCCCCTGCAGGTGGGGAGCTGGGGCCTCAAACTGAGATTCTTATGCTGGTCTTTGGGTCCTTGCGCTTTGCACCATGTGCGCTTAACCCACTGCACCACTGCCCGGATTCCTACAGAAGCTTTTTAAATTTTATGTAGTCCCATAGTTTAAACTTGCCTTAGTCTTCTTTGTAATTGGATTCGTTTCATTGAAGATGTCTTTAAAATTTATGTGGAAAAGAGTTCTGCCAGTACTTTCCTCTAAGTATCTGATACTTTTTGGTCTAACATCCTATCCTTGATCCACTTGGAATTTATTTTTGTGTTTGGTGAAATATAGTGGTTCCATTTCATTCTTCTGCATGTTTCAACCCATTTTTTCCAACACCATTTGTTGAAGAGACTCTGCTTTCCCCATCTAATAGTCTGGGCACCTTTGTCAAAGATTAGATGTCCATAGGTGCGGGGGCTTACTTCTGGGCTCTCAATTCTATTCCACTGGTCAGTGTGTCTATTCATGTTCCAATAGCAAGCAGTTTTGATGACAATGGCCCTATAAGACAATTTGAGATCTGGGAGTGTGATGCCTCCAGTTCTATTCTTTCTTCTCAAGATTGTTTTGGCAATTTTAGGTCTTTTCTGGTTCCAGATAAACATTTGTAGCATTTGTTCTATTCTCCTAAAAAATGTGGTTGGGAGGAGTTGGGCGGTAGCGCAGCGGGTTAAGCATCGCACGTGGCAAGGACTGGTGTAAGCACCGTGTAAGGATCCTGGTTCAAGCCCCCGTTCCCCACCTGCGTGGGAGTCGCTTCACAGGTGGTGAAGCAGGTCTGCAGGTGTCTGTCTTTCTCTCCCCCATAGGTCTTCCCTTCCTCTTTCCATTTCTCTCTGTCCTATCCAACAACGACATCAATAATTTTAACTACTACAACAATAAAAACAACAAGGGCAACAAAAAGGAAATAAATAAATATATTTTTTAAAATATGTGGTTGGAATCTTGATGGGGATAGCATTAAGCTTGTTTATGGTCTGGGTAGTATACTCATTTTAATGATGTTAATTCTTGCAACCCATGAACATGGAATATCTTTCTACTTCTTTGTGTATTTTTCTATTTCCTCGAGTAGTGACTCATAATTTTCAATATACAAGTCCTTCACTTCTTTGGTTAGGTTTATTCCTAGATATTTTACTGTTTTTATTGCTATAGTAAAAGGAATTAGTTTCTACATTTCATCTTCTAACAGTGTTTTCTTAGAGGAATGCCACTGACTTTTGAATGTTAATTTTGTAGCCTGACACCTTACTGAACTGCCTGATTTCCAAAAGCTTCTTGCTGGATTCTTTAGGTTTTTCTATGTATACGATCACGTTATCTATAAATAGGGAGAGTGTGATTTCTCTTCCAATCTGTATCCCTTTAATTCCTTGCTCCTGCCTGATTACTATGGCAAGAACTTCCAACACTATGTTGAATAATAATGGTGATAATGCGCAGCCCTGTCTAGTACCTGACCTGAGGCGAAAAGCTTCCAGTTTTTCACCATTGAGTATGATGTTGGCTGTAGGTTTGCTATTATAGACTCCACTATCTTGAAGAGTTTTTCATCTCTTCCCACTTTTTGTAGTATTTTGCCACCACCTGACTCCCAAGAGAGACATCTGCAGACCTACTTCACTGCCTGTGAAGTGACCCCCCTGCAGGTAGGGAGCTGGGGGCTCGAATCAGGATCCTTATGCGTATCCTTGAGCTTTGAGCCATGTGTGTTTAACCCGCTGTGCTACCACCCGACTCCCTTTTGTAGTGTTTTGATCATAAAGGGATGCTGTATTTTGTCAAAGGCTTTCTCTGCATCTATTGATATGACCATATGGTTTTTGGTCTTGCTTTTTTTTTTTAATTTTTAAATATTTATTCCCCCCCTTTTTTTTTAAATGCCTAGGAGCTGCTGAGTTATATAACTCTATACTTTTATTTCAAAAACCTACCAAACTGTTTTCTTTTTTTTTTTTTTAACCATTTTTGTTGCCCCCTTTTTTTTTTCCATTTCTTTATTGGGGAATTAATGTTTTACATTGAGCCTTTATGTCTTTTATGTTGTCTAGACTAGAGAAGTCCTCAGCTATTATGTCCTAAAAATGCTTTCTTCCCCTCCCTTTCTTCCTCTGATAAGCCAATAATGCATATATTATTTCTTCTGAAGTTATCATCCCATAGGTCTCTGTTGTTGTTTTCCATATCTCTTAATCTCTTTTTGAGAACTCTTACTTCTTTTTTAGTTTTCTCTAATTCATCCTCGATCTTGCTAATTCTGTCTTCAGCCTCATTTAATCTTTTTTTAAAAATTATTTATTCCCTTTTGTTGCCCTTATTGTTTTATTGTTGTAGTTATTATTGTTGTTGTCATTGGATAGGACAGAGAGAAATGGAGAGAGGAGGGGAAGACAGAGAGGGGGAGAGAAAGATAAGACACCTGCCGACCTGTTTCACCACTTGTGAAATGACTCCCCTGCAGGTGGGGATCCGGGGGCTCGAACAGGGATTCTTACTCTGGTCCTTGCACTTTGTGCCACGTGCCCTTAACCCACAGCACTACTGCCTGACTCCCTCATTTGTCCTTTTTTTTTAAAAAAAAAAATTTTTATTTATAAAAAGAAACACTGACTAAACCATAGGATAAAAGGGGTACAACTTCACACAGTTCCCACCACCAGAACACCATATCCCACCCCCTTTCCTGATAGCTTTCCTATTATTTAACCCTCTGGGAGTATGGACCCAAGGTGATTGTGGGATGCAAGCCTCATTTATTCTATTTTCTCTCCCTTCTACTGTTTTCTGGAGTTCATCTATTTTGTTACCCTATTCTGATACTGTTTTAGCTTGTTCAGCTAGTTGTGTTCTTAGCTCAGCTATTTCAGCTTTCAGCTCTCTAATAACCTTGAGATAGTGTTTTCTTCCAGTCTCATTTGTTGTTTCTGCATTTCTGACGACAATTCTTTCAAAATCTTTACTCACTGCTGTTACTATTTCCTTAACAAGTGTTTGAATGTCAACCTCACTATTTTGTGGTTCAGCCTTTGGGTGGCATTTAGCTGGATTCTTGTCCTGGTTCATTTCTCCAATATTTCTTCTTGTTGGTTTAACAATAGTATGTTATGAGGTCCCTCTCTCAGTACTTTTCACTCTTGCCTGGACTGACTTGTGTCTAAGTAAGGTACTTAAAAAGTTCACATTTATGGAAATTAACAGTTGTTTCAATATTATTTCAGTCCCTGAGTTGGAGCATAGTGTCTGTTAAAAGCCTCTTTTGTTCTTTTTCTTCCCTGTAGGCTATGGGAGCCTGAGGGCTTTTAAACTGTAAGTAGGCTCTTTAGCTTAATCACTCCCTCCTAACCAAGAGATAAAGCAGGGTGGGAGAGAGATAGCACAGTGATTATGCAAAGAGACTCTCACACCCCAAGGATCCAAAGTTCCAGGCTCAATTCAGCTTCTCTGAAAAGATGGGCACCACTGCTGCTGCTGGGCCCTGTGTTTCTAATCAAGTCCTGTTTATAGTTTGTAGGTTTTGAGGCAATTATTCACCTTGTTCTCATCAGGAGAACAATGTGGAAAGCTTCCCACTATACAGCCCCACTGCTAGGCCTCGAGGTGTAGCTCTCCTCCTGAGTTTCCTGGTCAGTTCTCTGTTCCCAGATGTCAGTACAGGACCTCCCCCCTGCTGCTCCAGCTTCTGAGGGCAGTAACAATAGAGATTCACAATCACAGTCTTTGGGGAGTCCTCTCCTCCCTTTAGCAGTCTTTTTGTTGGTAAAACAGACTGGAGGTGGTACTTCAACTGGTAAACTGCTGGACTGTTACTAGCTGCTCAATCTCTCCTTAGGGTCCTCCTTGTCCATGAGCCACACGTGTTTGCACTCAGTGGTTGGTTGGTGGGTTCCTGAAGTCCCACTTTGTTGCAGTCCCAGGTGGTCTCCCTACAGTTCTCACACCAAGCAAAATTTTCCCCTTTGTAGTAAATGCAGTTTTTTTTTTTTGGGGGGGCATTCTTTTCCCAGTTATTCTTGTGTTTTTCAATGTTCCCATGGCCTTAGATGACACTAACTTGGCTTGATAGTATGAGATAAAAAGATCCTATAAGGTAATTATGTAGACTCAGAGACAAAATAGTTTTTAAGTTTTTTTTTTTAATATCCCTTTTGTTGCCCTTGTTTTATTGTTATTGATGCCATGGTTGTTGGATAGAGCAGAGAAATGGGAAGAGGAGGGGAAGACAGAGAGGGGGAGAGAAAAACACCTGCAGACCTGTTTCACTGCGTGTGATGCGACTCCCCTGCAGGTTGGGATCCAGGGGCTCCAACAAGGATCCTTATACCAGTCCTTAGGCTTCGTGCCAAGTGCACTTAACCCATTGCGCTACTGCCAGTCCCCTGACAAAATAGTTCTTTTTTTTTTTAATATTTATTTTATTTATTCCCTTTTGTTGCCCTTTGTTGTTTTATTGTTGTAGTTATTATTGTTGTCGTTGTTGGATAGGACAGAGAGAAATGGAGAGAGGAGGGGAAGACAGAGAGGAGGAGAGAAAGATAGACACCTGCAGACCTGCTTCACCGCCTGTGAAGCGACTCCCCTGCAGGTGGGGAGCCGGTGTTCGAACCGGGATCCTTATGCCGGTCCTTGTGCTTTGTGCCACCTGCGCTTAACCCACTGTGCTATAGCCCAACTCCCCGACAAAATAGTTCTTAAAAAAATTCAGTGAAAGAAAATTTGACATTTCCAGTGGTTTCTCTTTTTCTGTATTAGAATGAAAAATAAGCCCAGAGTAGGAGAATTGTGAATGTGTGATGTTCTGGATTTGCAAAGTAAGATAAAATAAAACAAATTAAAAAGTAATCATTTAGTACAAGGAGAGGTGATGGATTGTGGAAAGGTCAAATCTGTAGGTGGCACAAAGTCCTAGCCTAAATTCTCCCCCCTTTTTTTCTTTATTGGGTGGATTAAGAGTTCACAACAGTAGGAAACAGTTGGTACATGTTTACAATTTCTCAGTTTTCCACCTAACAATATAATGCCCCCCTCCAGGTTCTCCTCTGCCATCATCTTCCAGGACCTGAACACTCACCCCACCCCAGTCTTTTACTTTGGTGCAATACACTAAATCCAGTCCAAGTTCTCATTTGTGATTTACCTTCTGTTCTTATTTTTCGACTTCTGAGTGGGATCATCTCAAATTCATCCTTATCTTTCTGCCTTATCTCATTTAACATGATTCCTTCAAGCTCCATCCAAGATGGGCTGAAGGTGAATCCACCATTTTGGATAGCAGAGTAGTTAGTATTCCATTGTGATTATATGCCACAGCTTACTTAGCCACCCATCTGTTATTGGACACCTAGGTTGCTTCCAGGTTTTGGTTATTAAAATTGTGCTACTATGAACATAGATATACACAGATCTTTTTGAATGTGTTTGGTTCCTTGGTATCCTAGCCTAAATTTTCAATTTTTTTAAAAAAAGATTTTATTTGTTCATGAAAAATGATAGGAGAGAAAGAACCAGACATTACTATGGTACATGTGCTGCCTGGGATTAAACTTGGGATCTCATGCTTGAGAGCCCAAAGCCTTATCCACTGAGCCACCTCCCAGACCACTCAATTTTTTTTTTTTAACCAGAGCACTGCTCAGCTCTGGCTTATGGTGGTGCAGGGATTGAACCTGGGACTTTGGAGCCTCAGGCATGACAGTCTGTTTGCATAACCATTATGCTTATCTATCCCTGCCCTGTAGCCTAAATTTTAACCTTTGGTCTGCCACTAATTTGCTATGTCTCAGATAGTTTCCATTCATTTCAAAAATGGTTATCATCTTCTTGCTTACTTGGATTTATTTATTTTGATCATTACTGAAGTTTCACTGTTCCAGGCTTTTTCATATGAAAGACACCATAGCAGTAAAGCTTCCTTTAGTGTTATGGGGGTCAGACTCAAACTTGAATCATGTGCATGACAAAGCACATGCACTATTCAGGTGAGCTATCTTGCTGACCTTATTTGTGTCATTTTTCATTGTCACCAAGGTCATGCTGGGGCTTGATGCCAAGCACTAAGAAGCTACTGCTCCCAGAAACAGCAACCATTGTTTCTCTTTTCTTCCATTTCTCTTTCTGGTTTACTGGATAGGACAGAGAGAAATTAAGAGAAGAGGGGGAGGTAAGAGGAAAGAGACACCTTCAGACCTGCTTTACTAGCCTGTGAAGTATCCCCCACTACAAATGGGGAGTGGGGGCTTGAACCCTGCTCCTTGATCCTGGTAATATGTGCACTTAACTAGGTGTGCCACCACCCACCCCCCAGCACATTTTTTCTTACATGTATTAAAATGCTTTGATTTCAAAAATACACTGGAGAGTGGGGGCTCCAACCCAGTTCCTCGTGCTGGTCTTTGCGCATAGTACTATGTGTGCTTAACCCAGTGCACCGTCAACCTCCCCATTTTTTTAAGGGGTGGTTTTAATTTTCCCCTGAGATATCTAACACTTTTTTTTTTTTTGCCTCCAGGGTTATCGCTGAGGCTGGATGTCTGCACTAGGAATCCACTACTCTTGGTGGCCATTTTCCCCCCATTTTTATTGGACAGGACAGAAACTGAGAGGGTTGGAGATAAAAAGACACCTGCAGACCTGCTTCACTGTTTGTGAAGCGATCCCCTTGCTGGTGGGGAGCCCGGGACTACCCCTTTAAATTCTATTATTTCCCCCCTCCCCCTGACACTAGTGCACTGGTCAGCTCTGACTTGTGGTGGTGCTGGGGACAGAACCAGGGACCTCACAGCCTCAGGCTTACAAGCATACTATTTATTTATCATTATC
The DNA here is from genome assembly GCF_950295315.1 of Erinaceus europaeus. Classification (NCBI taxonomy): domain Eukaryota; kingdom Metazoa; phylum Chordata; class Mammalia; order Eulipotyphla; family Erinaceidae; genus Erinaceus; species Erinaceus europaeus. The sequence continues at coordinate 25,359,666 of NC_080169.1, forward strand.
TTTTTTTTTTTTTTTTTTACCAGAGCATTACTCAGCACTGGTTTATGGTGGTGTGGGGGATTGAGCCTGGGACTTAGGAGTCTCAGAGATGAGTCTCTTTGCACTATGCTATCTACCCCCACCCTAATATCATCATCATCCACATTTTTGGTAGTGATTTAATAATTTCATAAAGATTATAGGGCATAACTCCATACTACACCTATCACCCAAGTTTTGTATCTCCACTAACCTTTATAGTTCTTACAGAATCTTACAGAATTTAGGGCATTTAAAAAGTTATATATATATTATATAGTTACATATTGGATAGGGACAGAGAGAAGTTGAGAGGAGGAGGAGGTATAGAGGGAAAGACACCTGCAGCCTTGCTTCAACATTTGTGAAGCTTTCCCCTTGCAGGTGGGGACCAGGGGCTTGAACATGGGTCCTTACGCACTGTACTGTAAAGTGTGTACTTAACCAGGTGCACCATTGCATGCCTCCCCACTCCTTTCTTTTTTAATAACCATTATGCTATCCTCCTAGCACTGGCATTCTCTTAACATACTAAACCTGTAAGTGTACAGACATTTCTAGACTTCCTGTTCCAATTAACCTATGTTTTTCCTTGTATCATTAGGTAATTGTCTTACATTTTGTAATATTTTATATGAGTTGAAACCAAGTAGTGTAGATCCTCTAATTTTGTTCTTCTTCCAGTATACTTTTGCCATTCTAGATTTCAACATACACTTTATTATCAGCTTATAGATCTCTAGAAAAATCTACTGGAAACTTGCCTACATTTATCTGAATCTGTCGTTTAAGTGGGGAGACTTTCATTATTAAATACTGACTCTTCAAGCTCATATACCTAGTACATCTCTCAGCTTATTTTCAGTTTTTTTCTTGCATTTTTTACAACTGAGATTTTATTACTTCATTTGTACAAATAAATTTATTAACATAAAGATGACAGAAGGACTTAAGAAACTGTGCTCAGGGACTTCCGGAGGCAAGTCTATGGAGTAGGAGCCCATTCAGATCACACTCCTGATAAACTAGAAGAAAACAAGGAAAATCACCTGAAAACCTCAAGAAAATACAACCAGGATCTCTCCACAAACTCATAAGCCACAGCCACTATGTTGTGGATGCTACTACAGCGTCATCTTCAACAACCTGGGCAGACAGCCTCACTGATGTGTCCTGGAACGTCACCTCTCTAGAGCCTTAACCCACCAGGGCAAGATAGACAGGCTATAGGTAGGGATCTACCTGCCAACACCCACATTCAATGGAGAAGCAATTACAAAAGTCAGATCTTCCACCTTTTGCACCCCATGAAGAATTTTGGTTCATACTCCCAGAAGGATAAATTTTAGGGGAAGATGAGTAGAGGGCTCTGGACACCAATTCTATCAGGACTGGGAGAGAGAACAGGAATAAAAAATAAAAAAAAAGAAAAAAGGTGGTCCAGAAGGTGGCACAGTGAACAAAATTGTGGACTCTAAAGCATGAGGTCCCTAGTACAATCTCTGGCAGCACATGTATCAGAGTGATATCTGGTTCTCTCTTCCTTCCTCTTAAGTAAATAAACAAAACCTTAAAAAAAAAAGACACTCAGGTAGTAGGTGTGACTTAGAAATGAAGGCAGGACCAATGAAGAAATTGGCAAATATAGATAAACATCTGTCAAATAAGGAATGTAGTTAATAAGTCAACTTTTGAATGAACAGAATAGTAATTATTTGATTTAAATGAGGGGAGATAATTAGTAATTTGTAAAAAAAAAAAATTAACTGGAGTAAGGTGGTGGTGCACCCCCATTAAGCAGTCACACTACCGTGATGGTGAGGCAGGTCTGCAGATATCTATCATTGTTGCTCCCTGGCTCTCCTCTCTCTCAATTTATCTCTGTCCTATCTAGTAAAAACAGAATTAAAGATGAAAAACAAGCCAAAAAAAAAAAAAAAAAGGAAAAAATGCCCACTGGGAGTGATATAGTACAGGAACTAAGCTCCATATAACCCTTATGACAATAAAAGTTAACTCATTTGTACTGTGTAACCACTACATACAAATGAAGTTAAACATGACTTATATGGAGTTGGGCGGTGGCACAAAGTACAAGGACCGACTTAAATATCCCAGAGTCCCCGGCTCCCCACCTACAGGGGAGTCGCTTCACAAGCGGTGAAGCAGGTCTGCAGGTGTCTTTTTCTCCCGTCTTCCCCTCCTCTCTCCATTTCTCTCTGTCCTATCCAGCCACGAAACAATAACAACAACCACAACAGTGTTAAACAAGGGCAACAAAAGGGAAAATAGTGTCAGGCGGTAATGCAGCGGGTTAAGCTCACATGGCGCAAATCTCAGGGACCAGTTAGGATCCAGGTTCAAGTTCCCGGCTCCCCACCTGCAGAGGAGTCGCTTCACAGTCAGTGAAGCAGGTTTGCATGTGTCTCTCTTCCTCTCTATCTCCCCCTTCTCTCTTAATTTCAGTCTCTAGCCAATAACAAATAAATAATAAAAAGGGAAAATAAATACAAAAAGATTAAGAAAACATCAGTTATAAAATATATAATAGTCTTGTGGATTCTAGGTGATGTATATGTATTACGTAAAAAAGAATAATTGAATAACCCAAACTTGCACATCTAAGATACGACTGACACGGATTTGAACACAGGCAAATTGACATGAGTGGAGATTGATACTTTTTTTTTTCTTCATTTACTGGATAGACAGAAACTAAGATGGAGGGAGCAAATAGGGAGAAAGACACCTGCAGAACTCATATGACCAGGGACTTGAACTTGTGTGCTCAAAAAAGTACACTACCTCCTGGCCCTACTATATGATTCTTATTAAGTGCCATAAAGTCAGCCCTAGGAATACATACCATCAAGAGGCATTTCAAGGATTAAATGAGCTAAAAGTAGGAAAAGGAATCTGAATGAATATATATAAGCATGTTAGTATTCTTCTTAGGAACTAACATTTTTTACATCTACTGGTTCTCATGCTTGATTGCTTTCATAGCAAAAAGATGAGCTGTAATGGGTAGATTCCAAATGAGTCTGATTGTGAACAAAAATCCTTCAATTTAAGCTTCATACATAAACAGAATCCGACTAGAAGACCCCAGCTACTTTCAATTCCTCAACCATTTAAAAAAGTTTATTTACAGGGATCGGGTGGTGGCACGGTGGGTTAACCACATGTGGCGCAAAGCGCAGGGACCGGCATAAGTATCCCGGTTTGAGCCCCCGGCTCCCCACCTGCAGGGGAGTCACTTCACAGGCGGTGAAGCAGGTCTGGAGGTGTCTTTCTCTCCCTGTCTTCCCCTCCTCTCTACATTTCTCTCTGTCCTATCCAACAATGAACATCAACAATGGCAATAATAATAACCAATAGTGTTGAATGGCTGATTTATAGTTGATGTTTATGGAGTATTTTGTTCAATATAAAAACTGAATCTTAATAAGTGAAATATGAATAGTTTGTATGTAACAGTATGGCAAGTAGGTCCCTTTGTCCTTTGATAAATTGAGTGAAATAAGTCCTTTTGAATATTTTAGTAAACAAAATGAGCTTTTTAAATTTTATAGCTGGAGCTTCCCTTCTTTGCACTTTAACTACTCCCTGTGAACTCCCACCCCTTTTCAATCTCAGAAAAAGGGAAGGAAACACGACAACACCTGTTCTATGGCCTGTGAAGCTTCCCCTGTGTGCAGTGCTGCCATGTGGTTCAAGAAATCCAGTCCTCCTGTTTATGTGTGTCTTTCACCAGTTGCGTTATCTCCTAGCACCAGGTGAGCAATGTTAACTGTAACGCTCTGGTAGTTGCTTTGGTATAACCAAGAAAGATTGGGTCTGGTGGGGAACTTGAGAGGTCACTCACTTAACCACAAGAGGGTACAGGCAAGCATGCTCAGAAGGAAGAGACAATACAAAACAACATGGTCATATGCAATGTAACCTTAGAATCTTGTAGCCTACTATTAATCACAAAGAAAATAAATAACTTAAAAGTTATGGTATGTGCTAATTTGACTTTATATCTCGATTCTTTTGCTTTCTCCTACTCCAGTATCACTTTATTGTGGAAAAACAATTACATAATTGTCACAGTGGTAAATTTCCCAGATTGCTGTCCACATTTCACCCGCAACCAAACCATCTTCCACCAGTAGGCTTCCCACCTGAGTACCCAAATCTACTGTAGTAGACTATCATCCATTTAGGAGTCACCCTTTATATAGTTTGATTTTTTTTTTTTTCCTCCTCCAGGGTTATTGCTGGGCTCTGTGCCTGCACCATGAATCCACCGCTCCTGGAGGCCATTTTTTCCCCCTTTTGTTGCCCTTGTTGTAGCTTTGTTGTGGCTATTATTATTGCCCTTGTTGACACAATTCGTTGTTGGATAGGACAGAGAGAAATGGAGAGAGGAGGGGAAGACAGAGAAGGGGAGAGATAGACACCTGCAGACCTGCTTCACCGCCTGTGAAGCGACTCCCCTGCAGGTGGGGAGCCGGGGGCTCGAACCGGGATCCTTATGCTGGTCCCTGCGCTTTGCGCCACATGCGCTTAACCCTCTGCACCACCGCCCGACCCCCTATATAGTTTGATTTTTAGGAATGTAAAAAAACGTTGTTTTTTTTCCCCTCCTCTAGGGTTATTGAACAAGGACCCCATGTTCAATCCCCAGCACAAGCTAGTGCTCTGATTAAGAGGGAACTGGGCAAATCATTAATCCCCCAAGGAAAAAAAAAAAGGAAAAAAGTGAGCTGGGTGGCAGTACATCCATTAGAGCAATGCTACCACACGCAAGGATCTGGGTTCAAGCTCCTGCCCCCACCTGCAGGGTGGAATCCTCCTAAGCAGTGAAGTAAACCTGCAGGTGTTGCTCTCTCTCTCTTCCCCTCCAAATTTCTAGCTCTATTCAAAATACAAGCAAAAACAACAACAAAGTGAAGCAAAATCTACTTCAAGTTTTTCTCATCAGTTGAGCACTCTGACAGAGATAGGCAGTCATGGATAGTTAACCTGCCTACCCTTATGAATTCAGTTAACAGATGACCTGTCTGTCTCTGAAACCTCCCACCACGCCCAACCTCAAACACACCATCATTACTGTCAGCTTTCCAATGTGCTTGCTGTCTTCCTGATTTTCATCAAGTGAAATTGTACTATACATACACACTACTACTACTACTAAATATAGGATGGATGAGTATGACTACATATATTCTATCATTCAGTTTTATTATGTCAATGTTATTTAAAGTTCTGTGTGTTACTGATACAATTTGACAGATAGGATTTTTTTTTCTTTTTTTCTTGGTTTGGAAATGCTTATATGGTAATGGTCATTACGTCTCTATGACGTTCTGACTTACAAAAAAAAAGTCTTATCACATGAAGGAATATAAAACTATTTATTGACCACTGTTCACCAGTATTTACAATAAAATAAACAATATACAGTTGGATAACATTCTGATTACTACAAAGTATTGTTTTTGTTTGGTTTCTGCTGAACCAGTAACCCAAATACTGAGACGATAGAGCCTACATGTGAGGAATGAGCTGGGCTAAAGAAAAAAACATGCAGGTCAAAAGTTTAGATTACAAAGGTTTGTTTACCCACTTATTCCGGTAGGCCCTAAATTGCCAACATCACTAGCCACTAGGTTTCCATGAATAAAGTCTCAAGTCCCATGAATCACGAGTTTTCAAAATCAATAGATGAAGGATTCTAACTTCTTATGAATGATTCACTAGAAGGAATTTTAAAATATGCACACTACCAAGTTTTGCTTGCCGAATCAAAAACACTGTTGATAGAAATTTTTCCTTTTGGATTTTTTTTTTTTTAACAAACACACAATTGTAGATATAGAGATTTTTGATATGATTGCTTTAAATGGTTCATCTTAATTGTTCACATTATACTTAAAAGTATCCAATTACAAAATTATTTTTTCATTTGGAAGTTAAGGCTTCAGGAAACATTTCAATTTAATTAAGTGATTTACTTAGCTCAAAAACGATGGCTTATTCATGGCTGCAAAATGCTGTTTTGTCTGGTGAAATGCTTAAACAAAACCATTTACACATTTTTTTTTTTTGTAAACACACACACGAACAAAGAGTAGGGTCTTTAGGCATGTGAGTTAAACACAAATCCCAATTGAGTAATGTTGTCCCCAACATTCAGAGAAAGTAATATGCTATGGTATCAAATGTTCTTTTCTGATAAAAGAAGCAACTACAGAAAGTTTTTATTTGTTCAAAGTAACCAGTGCTATAGATGCAAAACAAACAAAATCCTCCCCATACTATTTTAAAACATTTAACTTGATTTTCATTAGAATGTTGTCACAATAAATCAAAAAACAACCCCCCCCCCAAAGTAAGACCCAGATTTTATATATATATGTATAAATATATATAAAAAGCAATGCATACAATTATTGAGCTTCATCTTCTGGACAAGAATGCCAAGTTAGTCTTTCTTCATAAAAAGCAATTACAATTTGAGGGCACTTCATATTTGCCTCTTTTGCCAACACCAAATCTGCCTCATCTGAATCCTTCCTGTAATGAAGGGGGGAAAAAAAAAAAAAAAAGAGTTAAAAGTTTAAATTGCTAGTAACTGAGAACATCCTAGTTCAATTAAAAAGGTGTATTTAAGTGCTTGGGTGTATTTAAAACTTCCTTTTCTAAAACACGCTAGTTTATCTATCTCTAATTTAAAACATTATGAAAGAAATTTTTTTTATAATTTATTTCTTTATTGGGGAATTAATGTTTTACATTCAACAGTAAATACAATAGTTTATACATGCATAACATTTCCCAGTTTTCCATATAATAATACAACCCCCACTAGGTCCTTATGAAGGAAATTTACCAGAATCCTTACAGCAGACTATTAACTATGATTGAAAAATACTTAGAAAAATCATTCCTTGATATGGCTTCACATATTTAAGCAATGTTCTATTATTCTTCAAATGTTAAAAGGCATACTTACCATTTCATGAGAAACATTAATTCTCCACTGCTATCGGTGGCACCAATTATTCGTTCAGGATCAAGACCTCTGGCAAAGCCTCTTGGTTTATCAGCCTGATTTGAAGAGGTAAAATGATTCCTTATAGTAATTTCCACTCTGTTTTCATGATATGTAGCTTTAAATAAACTCTTTAATAGCAAATCAGAAATGACTACAACCAAGAGCCCACATTTAGTATCAAAACACACTGTAGTTTCCATTAAATTTACAAAAAGAAAAACTAAATTTCCAGTAGATGCAATGTAAATAGTTTATGATTTTTAAAAGTTATTATGAATTGTAATAAAAATATTTTTTAACCCAAATAATGCAAGGTTGGAACCCAAATAATGCAAGGTTGGAGCTAGGAACAGAGAAAAATACTCCTTTTACATTTGATAATAAAAACCATTTAATAATCAAAATTGTTGCAGTTATTTCAATCATTTCTATAAATGCATTTAAATAAATCAATTTTTGAAGTATACACAGAACAAAAACTTTCAATCTATAACTAATCAGTATTGTAATAAACCCAAATTATATAAAAATCTTTGGGGCAAGGCAGTGGTTTGCACACACTACAGTGCACAAGGACCCATGTTCAAGTCCCTGGTTCTCACCTGCAGGAGAGAAGCTTCACAGTGAAGTAGGGCTACAGGTGTCTGTCTCTCTCCCTATCTCCCTCCTCTCATGTCAATCTGTCTCTATCCAGTAAAAATAATCAAAATTTTCTCAAAATGAGTTATACTTACAGCATCTCTTTTCTTCTTTGATTTGCTATCATCAGATTCACTGTCAGATAAAGATTTTCTTTTTGTACCATCTTTTTCTTTACCGGCCTTTTGAGAATTAAGAAATGCTTCAATCAACTCTGGACAATCTAAATTTTCTTCAGGTTCCCAAGTATTGTCTGCACTGTGTACAGTTAAAAAACAAAAATGAATTCAATTGAGGATGGCTCATCACTATCAACCACTTTCATTTTATATCTGGAAACTACTTCCCTGCCCTAAACCTATACTTTAGAAAGACAGGGGGAAAGGGAGGGGAAGAGATGGGATTGCCGAGAAGTCATTTGCATAACCACTCTACTGTTTCCCTTACCCTTAGTATTATTTTAAACAGAGCACTGTTCAGACTTATGTTGGTGTTAGGCATTGAAACTGAGACCTCAAAGTGTCAAGCACGAGTCTTTTTATAAAACCACTATGCTATCTCCCCGCTACTTGCATTTTTTTCTATTTGTTTTCACAGTCCTTAGCCTAAAGGGCAAGCATGCACAGCAGTCAACCCACCTCAGTTATCAGTTTAGGTTAATCACATCAAACTAGGGCTAGGGTTTCCAATACTGTGCTAAAAATAAAACAGACAAAAAAGACCCAAAATAGTGTCAAATGTGGTATAGTACATATTTCAGTGTCTGCTGGATGCTCAAATTTGGTAACCTGAAAATCAAATCCAGTATCTGTTTCAAGTGGCAAACTAAGGATGAGGATGTTTTAGTATCTTTCACTGGCTGGGAAAAATTTGGAACATATTAGCATGGGTATGCTTCTCACTCTCTCTCAAGTCTATCAAAAAGGAAAAAGCAACAAGGAATGGTAGAGGCATGCAGGCACCAAATTCCAGCAATAACCATAATGGTAGA